>NC_072468.1:23610491-23930692 GCF_027596085.1 Anoplopoma fimbria | reverse complement strand
AAAGCGCTAAAGTTATTCTTAGACTTAGACTTGTCTGAAACAGAAACAGGCTTTACATTTTCCCCGTTAATCTAGTCTGGTTTTGACAAGTCTAAGTATCGCGTCTTTTTTATCTACACCTAGGAAAAACTGAAAATTCCCTTTTTTTTGTGTTTTCCCAAATACAGCAGAGGTTTCAATAATATGAATTTTGTTTAAAACTGTCTTTAGCTTCTCAGATTTGACAAATCTAAGAATAGTAGTTTTTGATCTAAACCTGGTCCGATTCGGTCAGAATGGAGAAAAACAGTGACATCACCTTTTTTTTGTGCTTTTGAAAATATTATAAAAACTGATTGAATACCAAGAACACGCCCTACAAATAAAAACATTAAATCATCATTCTTCTCTTTCCTTTTAGCTTTATTGGGCTCTTCTTCTCTTTGTTGGACTTAAGTGGTTTAACTATAACAAAAACAGGCAAGATACTTTCAACCAGAGGATAGCAAAACACATGGAGGATCCACATTTTCATGGAGGATGTGAAAGGAAATCTGATTCCCAAATGTTTAATTTGCCTTTATCCTACAAAACAGATTAAAGCAAAGCCTCACAAGGAAAGCATTTTACTTGGCACATATTTGACAATATGCAAATGAGGAACCTGACAAAGGTCACCTTGATAAGCCAACTGATAAGATCACTGACAAACTGTATGCGGCACATAAACTTTATTAAGTGACAATAACTGAAAGACATGAATCACAGCTAAAGTATGTCATTATGTTGGACTTCACACTACTACTTCTAGATTTAGAACACAAAACAATTCAGGAAATAAACAGATAAACTAAGTTTACAGTGGACATGGTTAAAACATTTAGATATACTTGAAAGAATAAGCAATAATAAACAATTAGAAGTCCTGAGTTTACATTAGCAGAGCCAGAGATGAATAATGGCATTATCGTTCATATATCAAGATATTGAGCATAATACCAAGAACACGCACATCAAATAAAAAGATTAAATCATCATTCTTCTCTTTTTAGGTTTGTTGGGCTTATCTTGTCTTTGCTGAACTTTAGTGGTTTAACTGAAACAGAAACTTTCAGCCAGAGGATAGCAAAACACTGGCGATATCTCGTGTTCAGCAGTTACACTTTAAAAATGAAGAGATATGAGCATTTTCATAGAATCTGGATATTTCAATGATGAGGAAGGAGGAGGTGCATTTTAAATTGGAACTTTTTTAATGGAAAAAAACCCATCTAACCCCAATTAGTGTTCAAAGTGAAGTATCTCTATATATGTCTAAAAACAATTCTAAACAAAGAATGGTGATGACGTGATGAAGTCAAGTCAGTCTTCAGTCACTTTGTTCACCATGTATCATGTACAAGGGAAGGTGTCAATAGAATTGGTAAAAAAGTAAGAACACAGAAAAGAAAAAATTAGGTAATTAGGGATTAAAACAAATACTAAAAGTGTTTACAGTGTCAAACCACTGTTACCCTGGTAACCAGGGGAAAACAACAAAAAAACACAATCTTCGATTAGCTGAGGTCTTATAACATAAACAAATTACTTGATTAACAACATAACCAAACAAAGTTTTATTTTCATTATACTCTATCTGAGCAACATTATCAGTCGTTATAATGTGAAAACCACCAATATGCGGATGACACACCATTGTTTATCTGTTTCACCAAATGACCTCAGATCTTTGTATACTCTTAATATTTAGATGAGTAAAATGTATTGTCAAATTAGCAAAAACAGATTCAAGGGACAAGGGTATGAACAGGATATATAATTGTTTTTTATTAAGAGAACATTGCCAAAGTTGTCTTTTCTGGAAAAAAACTTATATAAAATATCTATAATTTGAAACAACACTCTAGTTTTGGTTTAAGCTTGAGTCTACTTAAGATTATATGTTTTGATTGTAACTCCAGTTTCATGTTCAAGCTTCACAATGCAGAATGATGTAAAACGTTGTACTACAGAAATACATTTTCTTCAACCAGAAATTAACTTAAAAATAAAGATTGATCAATGTTGAATGGGAAATTGCATCTTATATTTATAATGGATTATATTGACACCAAGAATATATATGTTTGCTTGCAAAAAAAAAGTTAAAAAATTCATTATTGAAGCTGTCAAATATAGGAACTCATTTCAGAATTGTTACACAACTAATGATATCTGAGGTTTCTCTGAGCTCACAAAAGACTCATAACTAATAAACAGAATAGGTAAAATAGAAAAAGGAACAATTTAAAGTTATTTTTACTCAGGTTTTACTCAAATCAAACCTTCTCACTAATCTTTATGACTTCCCTGGGTCCAAGGTTGAAACCTAGAATGTGAATAGTTCACTAAAGCACCTTAAAACAAATACTAAATAAAACAGGCAGCTATTCAGCGAGCTTTTTAGAGCCTTAATTCACATAAGAGAGAAGGAAACACAACTAAACCAAACTTTACGAACTAAAGACTTATTTTTATGTGCATGGTTTAGTATAGCGTTACCAAAGCTTAATGGAAACGGCCAAATTCGATTAAACTTATTGATTTGCTGTAAACGTTTTTGGGTTCCCTTGAGGTGATTTTTGCCTTTGTCGTAAAAGAGCACTAAATTAATGAATGAATGAATGAACTTCCAAATAAATGCTGATGTAGCTAACATTTAACTCATGTTACTGATCAGCTGTTCCCACTGTCAGCGTATTTCTGGGTATATATTTATATTGTCTTCATCTCTGGACATTATGAAACATGGCCAATACAAGCTAACATGAAAGGACAATTAAAACTGAAAGACAAATTCTGGTTACTGGCAGATTAAAGCCATGCGCAAAGCTTAGCCTATACCGCCAACTTCTGAAAAAACTACACTTTGCACTGTCAAGTACATTCCCTCCAGACCATTTTTTTTTCCAACATATCAAAAGTTTGCTTAGATTAGCTTGACAGTAAAATGGAAACACGACTCATGAAAACACAGAAGTAAAAGTAACAACTAAGTGTGATAGCTTATTTAGCTTATTAGCCGTTTTTTAGTTTGGACGCCAGTTATGGTCCAAAATGCACTTTACACAAGTGTGATGTGGAAACTTAAAACATCCAGAGAACAAACACGAAGAAAGGACTTTTCACTAAGATTGGACATATCATACAAATGATAAAACTGTTTACAGTTGTAAACCACAAAAAGCCCAATCTTCTATTAGCTGAGGTCTAATACATATACAAATTACTTGATTAACAACACAACCAAACCAAATCATTATATAGCAGGCTTGCAGATAATAACATAGGTTATGTATTTAAAATGCACTAAAGTTCTGTGAGTTTCTCCTGTTTTCTGGGCTGAATCTTCCATCCGAGCTTGAAGTCAGTCCATCCCTGACTTTTTAGCGCTGCATCCAGCTGAAGAAGATAAAAAAAAAAGACTATGTAGTTTTCTGTCAATTTCTTAATCCACTTTAATATTACCTCTTAGAATAAGCAAAAACAGAGAAAGAGTTGAACCTGCTGCAGGATCTGGGTGTTGGTAGCTGGATCTGTGATGTCAGCGTCAGTCTCAATCTTCATCCTGAGGGTGGTCTTCAACTTTGAAACTGAGCAGTAAAATAAACGTGCAGTCACAAAACAATGAGATTCATACTGTAAATTTTGATTGAAAATAATCAAAGGGATTTCTTGTTGAACAATCACCTTGATGGCAGATGAAAACAAACTTAGTACGACAATCGCTGTCATCCCAAACGTGTGAAGTATACTCCTTCACACAGAACTCATTGCCACCATAGTGATTTGGGCTGCCTGGGCGCCAGGATTTGAAGGAGCTTTGGGACTTGTCCGACCAAGTCCACCGCACTCGGTAGAGACCAATCCAAGCTGTAGTTTGGTTTGGTAATGCAGAATAGACAACATTGTTTTCGTTATCGTTCTCAATCACAGCTAAGTCTTTGTAGTGTTCTCTGCAGTAGTCCCGGGCGTTGGACCACGTTTTCTTTGTTGAGATGAACACATAGATTTTCCCAGTTTGGATTGTCTCTGAAATAAACAGAAGTGAAGCCAGTGTAACAATTTATTAAATTGTTAATGTTGATGCGTCACAGCTACTTATAGTTAGGACTGGGCAATGTGGAATCAAATTAATTAATACAGACTTTTATTTATTGTTGTCTATTTTGTTAAAAATCAAGTTTTTTACAAGGCACAAAAAATATTTTGAGTTTATATATATACACACACACACACACACATACACACAATGTGTCAGTGGACATATGCATTCAATGTGTAGAATCCATTAACTACAAATCATTTCTTACCATTGTAACAAATAAAATCGAGTAAATATGCTCCACAAGACATATCATTCCATTTTCCATTAGGGAGCATTGAGGCACAGTTTTCATTTTGTCTTTCCCCGGACGGTTCCCTCGTATTCCAGTTGTAGTAACCGGTTTTGCTCGTCTCACCGGTCGCTGACCATCTCCAGGAGTTGGTGGCATTGGCCGTGCTGACCCTCCAGGATTTTGGGTCGTCAATCAGTCCGATCCATGCCCCATCATAGGAGAACGCAGGTTGAAGCCTGCTTATATCATCCTGGCTTTCGATGGTGGCTAGGTCGGTGTATTTTTCTCTGCAGTACTGCTGAGCATCAGGCCAGGTCATTTTTTTGTTAACATAGTAGTACTTACGTGGGGGGAAGTGAGAGCAGAAGCTGAGGCTAAATCCTGAGGGTTGGTGATAGAGGGACGATTTAGTATTTAGTGGTTAGTACAATAGCATTAAATCCAAGCAACTCATGCAGATTGACAGGTTTTTTTACGCCATATTATTACTACATTTATTTTTTCACTAATAGATAGTTACTTTTTATATATATAAGCATATGTGATATAATAAAGAGCTTCACTACTAATCGTTAAAATGATATTACATTATAATATTCTATGATATCATAACACTTTGAAAGGAGCCATAATGAGTCGGTTTAAGAACAATCTGCTTATAATACTTCTGTTCATTAACTCAATTAACATTTTGAATTCAGGACTTTTACTCGTATTATTGGACAATGGTACTTCTACTTTTACTGAAGTAAAGAAAACTCCGCCGTTACTTATGTCTTTAGTCGTGTTAACTTGAGAGATTTCAGTTAAATTTGGTTTTGAAATGAAGTTACTATGAAGCACTTTTCCTACTCATACCTCTATAAAATGTATATTTTAATACATTTCTTGGTTCAACAACATATGTCTATTTATGGAGTTCATTTCATAATTTGCATTTTCAGTTGTTTAAAAAACACCACTCCTAAATTCCTCACCAAATGAGGCGAGGAAGAAAAAAGATTCCTGTTTGTGATGGGTAAAAATGTCCTCATTGACATTTTTTTTTTATATTCTTATTTCGAGTGATGATTGTAATAAATTCTTCTTTAGCTCATTTATTGCGCATAAACCTCCGCCCCTTTGAATTGACTCTCTGTTTCTACCTGCATGACTTAACAAACATAAAAAAACACACATTTCATCTGTCGTTAAATTATTTTAATGACTTGACCTTACCCAAGAAGAGGAGAGTCAGCGTCACATAACAATCCATTTCTGATTTGTCACTGAAGACAAGATGAAAATAGGAAAATAATTAATGTAGTGCCTTGAGCAACACAGGTGTTTCCAGTTATTCTGGCTAGTTGGTACATCTGCTGTGGTTGACACAGGGAGAGGTCACTAAACCTAATGAATAAAAAGATACAGAAAAGTCCTAGCAGCTGCAACAACTATAATGGGAGAACATAAGATAACCTCTATTGAAAAAATTATTGCAAACACCTATGCATAAGTTATGCATAGAGGCACCTTAAAACACAACAAAGAAGTAACAAGGAAATATTGGTGGTGTACTTTTTATTCCTGGGACTGTTTTATTCTGTATTTAGTGATTCCCGGTAATCATGATTTTGGTGATTTGCTGGTCCAACAATTTCTAGAGATCGAGCTTAAAACTTGGATTGCTTTTAACCACGAGTCCAAATAAAGTCAGTGAAATGCTGTTAAAATAATGTACATATGGAAAGAAGTTGTCTGAATAAAGCAAACTTATCCCAACTTTCTATCAAAGAACATTTCTGATTCCAAACATTTTGTTTCAACATTAACAACTTAAAAACTCGACATCTACAAGTTCTTTGAAAATCAATTATTCCCCCGCAGTGCTTGTTCATTGTAGAAGTGAAATGGAGAAATAAAAGTATACTCACAGGTTTAAAATCCAGCTGTTGAATGTTGTTATAAGGTTGAAATCTGAATTCCTTGTTGTTAATCATCCAAAAGTACAGACAAACATAACATCGACTAAAGAACTCCTGAGTGATATATAGTGCTTGACAATATTTTCATATGCAAATCATGACTTTGATAAAAGTCATCCTTTGAAGGTTGGTTGCATCATAAATATCCAACAATAAAGTCCTCACCTTTCTCTCAGCATAGCTGGAATAACTGACCGTTTTGGTCATGTTTGTTTGTATTGCAGCTTAAAAAGACCAACCCGTTCTCACACCTAATGCATGAATACGGAGGCTTGGTAGTGATCCAAGTCTGACACCAACGCAGGTAGGCAGCCTTTAGTGTCTGTATGCGATGCTCCGGGCTTGTAACAAGTAGTATAAAGTACAACATATTCCACACAGGGCAGCCGGGAGGGGAGATGGAGGGGTCAAACACACACAGGACTTGTTATTTTTAACTGTAAACTCATTTCTCATATTCATGGACTACTGTCTTGCCTTTATACAAACCTTGTCAAGAAAGGAGTCAAGTATTACATGCATTATTAGGAAACGAAGGTTAAAAATCCTGCTAACAAGTCTATTTAGCTGCAAAATATATTCTCACATGTAGATTTTTTAGACCTCCTGTTTCTAAAGTCTCTCTTTTTCTAAACTTAACTAAATGTTTTTTTATTGCCTAAACCTTACGTCCTGTGATGACAGACTTTTATTTTGAAAAGACACTATGCATGTATCGAATCGTTCCACACCAAACTGGGAAAAAATTCATTATTGGACGGCATTGTCACATTTAAACAGTAAAGGGTCTTTATCAAATACTTCCTACCACAAAGTTGGAGGAATGCTATTGACAACAAAAACATATTTGTAAAAGCTCTGAAATTATAGCAACTGTGCATTAATGTGAAAAACCTGTGGGCTGTCAAAGTTAACACGATAATAGCGAGTTAATGCAAATTTGTTTCAATACCAAATCTTTGATTTGAAGCATTTACACAGGACTATGCAAAATGATTAGGATCGCATCCAACGACTGCACATAGAATTCTGCAGTAATGATGTACAGTATATGTGTGGTTTTTCTAGTAAGTATTATTTTATCTTATGTGTTTAAAAAACGCATAAGGTAACATTTTTGTATACATTTGAGTATCAAAGCATCAATTTGAATTTTGAAGAAAGGAGACGACTAAGCAAATTATTGAAATTATTTCCTATTCAAACCAGTAAAAGTAAATGTAAATGGATCTGTAGTGTCTCTGCCGCCACTGCATTTGCCTTTGTTAAGCTCCCTATTGAGGTAAGGCTGTGTGATAGCAAAGGTCATGAATGTATGTATGTATGTATGTTGTAATGTAATGTATGTATGTATGTATGTATGTATGTATGTATGTATGTATGTATGTATGTGTGTATAAACAAGGCTGTTGTACTTTTGGCTCTTTCCTGTCTAATTTTACATCTCATTTACAACTTCAGTTCAAACAATTACATTACATTACATTACAGTCATTTAGCAGCTTTTATCCAAAGCGAATTAGCAGTTATATAAGTCATTTCATAACACTAAAGTGTGTGACTCAGCTTTTTTGATTGTTCTGAACTTTTATTGAATTAAATATAAATGATTGTATAAAACTTATATTATATAATTGAAAGGTAAAGATCTTTGAAGGTCTTAAAATGCCTTAGATGTTATTAAAAAGTCAAACTTTTAGTTTACAAAAGTAGAGTATATTTCATATTATATTTAATATTTCCTCTTACCCACTGAAACACTAATATTAGTCATAATGTATTTTGTATCAATTTGTCCTTTTCTCTAAGCCTCCATCAAGCTGTCAGAACTACATTACCATGGAGACCACATTGTCACTAACTGACTAACTGTCACAAATTTTTGGGAAAATAACAAAAAAGGGATTTAATGTGTGCTACTGTTAGTTCCACAGGTTTTTACATACGTTTTTAGGTATAAACATAGAGTTTTAGAAATGTTTATATCCTTTCAACCGCTCATTGTACCGCCTATCACTACAAGATTAGTTTGTGGCGCAAGAGGCTGTTCAATCCTTTTTTTTATTTCAGTCAACACACAGACAACACTTCCAATTTAGTCATGTTCTTTTCATTTGTTAACAATAAGAAATTAATATTATACGACCAGAATTATCCTCAAATTATTCTCTTTTTAATGTATGTGTGGGGCCCACAGTAATGTTGGACATGATAGCGGTAGCTGGACATGGACACCCCCATATTCTGATGTATTTATATATATTATTTTTATTGTTTGCTGATTGATTTGTTTGGTCATCACCTGGCATGTGTTCACCTGCATTGGCAACTGCAGTGATTAATGGGTTAATGTTGGGTTGCAGTGAGTGGAGCTCATGCTGGCGCTTCGGGCAGCTTGGGGGGTCCTTCGGGTGAGAAGAGAGAGCAACGTAACGCTTGCGTCAGTTGAAAAAGCCACCTGCAGGGTGCAGTCAGCGCTGAAGTGAATGTGTTTCTGTACTTTCAGTAAAACTATTATTTAAGAACTTATGCACGCCTGGAAGTCCCTTATTGTCCGAGTGTGCAACATATGTATTTATTGATTGTCATTTATAAATCCCTTTACAACTAAAGCATTACGAGTATGAACAATAACAGCAGTGCAAGATAATGAAAAATAGATAAATGACAACAACATTCAGTGTTATGGGTAGCGAAAATAATAAATATTTCTTATTAGATTATATATTGGTACCCATATAAAACAACATTAACTCCAAGTTACACACAATGTGTAAAACACGCTGGCCCAATGGAAATTAATTTACAACTAAAATCAGCATTTATTCAGTGTGAAAGCTGACACACAGAAAATATAACATTTATAAGGCGAGGCTAAGCTGCGATGATACCAGTCTTTAACTTAAAAGGCACAAACGTTAATGTATTTTTGGTTTCCAGAGTAACTGGAGCGTTACTTCATTGCATGACCTGTGCTGTCGTGCATCTTTCTGGGAGTTGCTCTCACAGATTCATCAAGCATCTAAACAGAAAGATAAAAGCATTTTTGGGTATTTACACAAGATTCAATATGCGTTTGTCCCTGTTCTCGTGTGTGTGTGTGTGTGTGTGTGTGTGTACCTTGTACTGCTTTCACTGCTCACTTGTGTCTTCACTGGAGGTTTTTTCCAGGTCAGTTTGAAGTCAGTCACACCCTGCTTAGCAAGTGCTGCACTCAACTAAGGAAGAAGAGTGATGGTACTTAATTAATTAATTTTGATCTTCACACACACACACACACACACACACACACACACACACACACACACACACACACACACACACACACACACACACACACACACACACACACACACACACACACACACACACACACACACACACACACACACACACACACACACACTAAACTAAACCTAATTCTAACCTGAGCCTTTAAAACAAGTCTGAACCATCAAACAGACCTTTGAAGAAGCAGGGACCGGTCAAAATGTCCTCAAAAATGTCCTCACTCTGCAGTTCAAAAACTCATAGTCCTCACAAAGATACATAAATATATATGAAGTACACACACACTGACTATACCTGCTGCAGCAGGTTGGCACTGTAGGCTGGATCTTCCATGTTTGTGCTGGACGCGAACTTCATCCTCACCACGGTTTTCCGTCCTTGGTAAACTGCACAGGGTCAAAAACAGCAGGCAGACTTTTCAGAGATCTGTGTTTTATAACAGCCAAGCAAAAAGTTGCTCTAAAACAAAGATGATAAACTGGGGACTACTTTTGATAAAAGGCCACCAAATCCTACACACTGTGCCTTTAATCGTTTCATTTTATAATCCAAGATTCTACAGTTCCCTCTCATCATTTGTGAGAAGTTACTGCTGATCTCAGGGCACAAATATGACCTGCGGCAACCATGGTGAACATACTCAATGTGCACACATGTACGAACCAGTGGAGCCAACAAATGTCCTCAAGGAGGCGATATAGAGCTAATCAGAGTGTTTTCATGACCACAGTAGTAAACAAACAAATCACATGTGCCGATGCATGTTCACTGCTTCGTCATACCGGTCAGCTTCTGTTTTTTTGGACCAGAAGTGAATCCAAACAGAAGGATTCAGTTTTCTCCTGATGTTTTCATGTTACGGCGCCCCCTAGCTGCAACGTTCAGACTGCATGTGTCATTTTTTTCAGGTGACACTCTCCAGAATGTGTGAAATTGCTTTTTTGCATTGCCTGAAGAATCTGCGTTTGCGTAGTGTGTGGACCATGTTTGAACATATAATATCTTGGACTGCTGGTCGAACAAAAGCATGTTGTGACACAGTTTTCTGTCATTTTATAGAACAAATAATAAATCACTTAAATATTCAATTGATAATGAGAATAGTTGTTAGTCGCAGTCCCAGATACACTGAGGTATTGCTACTTTTAGTTAAGTTAAAGATCTGAGTTTTTCTTCCACCACTGATTATATGTAACAATTTTAAGCTCAACAAATTTTGGATTAAGTAGTTTGTGAAAAAAAGCTGTGCCAGAGTGTCTTTGGCACAAAAATGTACATCGTGATAATTTAAGTTCTGCCTTATCTCATTTTCTTGTTGCAGCTAGAGTGCTCACCTGGTTTGATTAGGTATTTATGGTTTTGTGGCGTAAATGAACTATATTTTTGAGTTTATTTCCTAGTAAATGAATAAAAAAAAATCTTGTGGAGTGAAAAGTATAGTTCCCTCAGAAAAGCAGCCAATTTCATAACCGGAATCTAAAATACCAGAATGTAAAGACTGTACCAACCCCCATCATGACAAACATATGCCTCCGTACTGAGCAGCTAGCAGTTGACCAGATTCCGTCATCGTCCGTGGCCGCGCAGAACTCTTTTAGGTGACCATTTCTCGAATTGAAATATGTTACTGGATTTTGGTCAACCAAGGTCCATTCTGAGCCATACGAATACAGTCCTATCCAGGCCTTGCCCTTGTACCCCCCAGTTGTGATGTTCTCAATGACACTGGCTTCTTCGGTGTTGTAACGGGTGGTGTGTGGACCCAAGAGCAGTACGACCAGGAGACAGAGTAATGTTCAGGAGCTTTATTCAAAGCGGAACAAACAGCAGGTAGACAGGCAGGAGATAACTCCCGAGTTATATTCCACTCTAGAGAGCGCTGATCCGTCAGCGGAGCAGGCAGACAAAAACCAAAAGGAGCAAAGGCAAATCTCGTGGTCGGGGACAGAAGGCTGAGTCAGTTACCGGGGCAGAGGCAAGGCGGAGAAGTCCAAACAAGCGGGGTCGGCAACGGGAAATCAGTCTGGGGAATAACGCTGGAAGGTCTGGCATAATGCGGAGAACGATCTGGCAGTGAGTGTGTGTGAGACTGGGGTTTAAATACTGCAGGGTGTGTGCAGCAGAGTGAGCAGGTGAGAGGGATTGAGCTGATGAGGTGGGTGTGGCAGACAGGTGCACTGCATGAGGCTGATTAGGTGAGTGAGGGAGAGTGTGGTGAGAGAGAGGGGGCTGGGCTGTGAGCTGAGAGAAATAGTGCAGGAAGAGTGAACAGGTGTGACTGTGACAGAACCCCACCCCTCAAGGGACGGCTCCAGAAGTCCCCAAAAACAGAAAAAGAAAAGGACAGGGTGGGTGGCGGGGGCCGGAGGAGGGTTAGTACTCCTCCGAGGCCTTCAGAGTCCGGATCTTCAGTCGGGTGGGTGGAGGGGGTCTGGAGGAAAGGTTCCTCGGCCCCGGACGACGAAGCCTCACTGTCTGACTCGGGGGCCTCCTGGATGTTTCTGGCCGGGGTCTTTGTCCTGGAGGGCTGGTCCGGGTGCTGTCGATGGAAGTCTGCGATGAATCGATGGTCATAAATGTGACGAGCAGGGACCCATGACCTCTCCTCAGGACCGTATCCTTCCCAGTCCACCAGGTATTGAATGCCCCGACCCCAGCGGCGAGAGCGAAGCAGGCGATGGATGGTGTAGACAGGTCCTCCTTCGATGAGACGAGGAGGTGGAGCAGCTGGCATCAAGGGGCTCTCCCGGACTGGTTTCACCTTGGAGACATGGAACGTGGGATGGATGCGCATGGACCTGGGAAGCTTGAGTCTTATTGCCGCCGGGTTGATGACCCTTTCGACCTCGAACGGACCGATGAATTTGGGACCCAGCTTCTTTGATTCTACCCGAAGGGGTAGGTCCCGGGTCGACAGCCATACCTTATCCCCTACTTGATAGACGGGGGCTGTGTCGGTTGGCCGCCTTTGAGTAGCGGTCAGCGGACCGAAGCAGGGCTGTTCTGGCTCTCGTCCAGGTCTGTTGGCAACGGCGGATGAAGGTCTGGACCGAAGGGCAGGAAACCTCCTTCTCCAGTGCAGGGAACAAGGGAGGTTGGAAGCCGTACGTGCACTGGAAGGGGGACAGGCCGGTGGCGGAACTGGTCAGGGTGTTATGCGCGTACTCCACCCACAACAGCTGTCGGGACCAGGAAGTAGGATTCTGGGAAACCAAGCATCGTAGTGCGGTCTCCATTTCCTGGTTCTTCCGCTCAGTCTGACCATTGGACTGTGGGTGGAACCCAGAGGACAGGCTTACGGTGGCTCCCAGCAACATACAGAACTCCCTCCAGAATATTGAGGTGAACTGGGGACCCCGGTCAGAGACGACGTCGACCGGGATCCCATGTAGGCGGAAGACATGGAGGGAGATGAGTTCAGCGGTCTCTTTAGCAGAGGGGAGTTTCGGCAGAGGGATGAAGTGGGCCACTTTACTGAACCGATCGACCACCGTCACGATGGTGGTGTTGCCTTCAGATGTGGGCAACCCGGTGACGAAATCCAGGGAGATGTGTGACCATGGCCTGTGGGGTACAGGAAGAGGATGCAGGAGGCCCGCCGGGGCTTGGTGCGAAGACTTGTGCTGGTTGCAGGTCTGGCAGGCGTTAACAAACTCCTTGGTGTCTTTGGGGAGTGAGGACCACCAGAAGCATTGTCGCAGGACGTCTTGGGTTCGCTGGATGCCCGGATGGCAAGTGAGTTTGGAGGAGTGAGCCCACTGGAGAACGTCAGACCGAAGATCTTGAGGGACAAACAGGATTCTGAGGGCAGGCGCTGGGGCCGGGTTGGCCTTCGGTTGCGGCCCTCACTGACCTCTCAATCTCCCAAGTCAGGACCGCGACTTGGCAGGAGTCTGGAAGAATTGCGCAGGGCCCTGAGGTAGGTTCCTCCTCCTCCTGGAACTGACGGGAGAGAGCGTCAGGCTTGACGTTGCGGGACCCGGGAGAGGGTGAAGTTGAACCTTGTGAAGAACAGCGATCACCGGGCCTGTCGTGAATTCAGTCTCTTGGCCGTGCAGATGTATTCAAGGTTCTTGTGGTCGGTCCAAACCAGAAACGGAGTTTTGGTCCCCTCCAGCCAGTGACGCATTCCTCCAAAGCCAGCTTCACGGCTAATAATTCGCGATTCCCGATGTCATAGTTCCTCTCCGCGGGGAACAACCGACGAGAGAAGAAGGCGCAGGGATGCAACTTCTGGTCGGTGGTGGGGCGCTGAGACAGAACGCCTCCAACTCCCACGTCGGAAGCATCCACCTCCACTACGAACTGCCGGTCGGGGTCGGGGACTTGGAGAATGGGTGCTGAGGTGAATCTGGTCTTGAGGTTTTGGAAGGCCTTTTCGGCTGCAGGGGTCCAACGGAAGGGGAACCTTGGAGGACGTTAGGGCGGTGAGCGGAGAAGCTACCGAGCTGTAGCCTCTGATGAAACGTCTATAGAAGTTGGCGAACCCCAGGAATCGTTGGAGCTGCTTGTGGGAGTCCGGAGCAGACCAGGAAGTGACAGCAGAGACTTTTGCGGGATCCATCCGGATGTTGCCGTTGGAGACGATGTATCCCAGGAATGCGACGGTGATACATGGAACTCACATTTCTCTGCTTTCACATAAAGGGAATTCTCCAAGAGGCGTTGTAGAACGGACTGGACGTGATGTATGTGTTCCTCTTCAGTCTTGGAGAAGATGAGAATGTTGTCGAGGTAGACGAAGACATGACGGTCCAACATGTCTCCGAGCACGTTGTTAACTAGGGTCTGGAAGACAGCAGGAGCGTTGGTTAATCCGAAGGGCATCACCAGGTATTCGTAGTGGCCATTTGGTGTGTTGAACGCGGTCTTCCATTCATCTCCTTCCCTGATCCGGACCAGGTGATATGCGTTGCGGAGGTCGAGTTTTGAAAATATGGTCGCACCTTGAAGCAGTTCAAAGGCCGTCATGATGAGGGGTAGCGGGTAACAGTTCTTAATGGTAATGTCATTCAAACCCCTGTAATCAATGCATGGTCTAAGGGTCTTGTCCTTCTTTCCCACAAAGAAGAATCCCGCTCCGGCAGGAGATGACGAGGGACGGATGAGACCAGCAGCCAGGGAGTCGTCGATATATTTATCCATGGCCTCTCTTTCAGGGGCGGACAGGGAAAATAAACGTCCTTTAGGAGGGAATGTGCCCGGATGTAGGTCAATGGCGCAGTCATAGGGACGGTGAGGAGGCAGCGACAGCGCCTTTGTCTTATTGAACGCCTCCTTGAAATCGTGGTAATCCACCGGGACCCCGTGAGTTCAGGTGTAGAGATGATGACCGCAGAACTTTGAGGTGCGGCGGCTTGCTTCAGGCAAACGAGGTGACAGGAAGGGCTCCAGCCTCGGAAAGCCCCCGTAGCCCAGTCGATATGGGGGTTGTGGCGTCGTAACCATGGATACCTATCAAATAAAAGTAGTGAAGTAACAAAGGACATTATTGGCTTCCAAAATGTAGTGGAGTGGATTAAAATGGAAATACTCATGTGGAAGTACCTTAGAATTGTACATTAGTACGGCACTTGAGTAAATGTACTTTTCCACCACTAGTTGATACTTATATTACCAATAGCTGACCTAAACGGACATTTTGACAGGTGTATACACATTTGGCTCGAAGAGATTTTACTGATTTTCTCACTTTGCAGTCAAAATATGAACAGGATCGTCCTCCTAATCGATTACAGAAACGTGGTGAAGCTTCTTTAGCTCATATGCTGTACAAAACCTGAATATATACCTCACCTCAAGGCAAGATAAGTATTGTACTTTCAGACCTGACTTCTCTTTATGTTTACCTTTTTATTTTTGTTTTGGGCAAAACATGTAGACAATTATATACTTTATTTATTAATCAAAGTCTTTTTTCCCCTCATTTTCCATTTTTTCCGGATCAGGCAGACGGAAACAAGTGGAAGCGAATGCTATACTCGTGGTCGGGGACAGAGGGCTAAGGCGGCTAACCAGGGCAAAGGCAAGGTAGGAATCTGGTGGTCGGGCACAGGCAAGGCAGAGAAGTCCAAACAGGCAGAGTCGGCAACGGTAAATCAGTCCAAGGGAAATTGCTGGAAGGTCTGGCATGAATGCGGCGATCGATCTGGCAGTGAGTGTGTGACTGACTGGGGTTTAAATACTGGAGGGAGTAGGTGCAGCAGAGTGAGCAGGTGAGAGGGATTGTGCTGATGAGACGGGTGTGGCAGACAGGTGCACTGAGTAAGGCTGATTAGGTGAGTGAGATGTGGAGTGACAGGAGAGAAAGGGGGCTGGGCTGTGGCTGAAGTGAACTGAGAGACAGAGTGACAGGGGGTATGGAGCTAATGATCCAGCGGGAACAAGAGCAGGGGAGAGCTGCGGCACAGCCGGGACGGGACGGGACCCGGGGAGGGCTACAGCCCAGCCGGGACCACAGCCTGCCCCTCAGCCCGCCCGGGACCCTAACCCGTTCCCAGGAGCAGGTTTAAAATCCAGCTGTCAAATGTTGTTATAAGGTTGAAATCTGAATTCCTTGTTGTTAATCATCCAAAAGTACAGACAAAGAAAACATCGGCTAAAAAATATTTTCATATGCAAATCATGACTTTGGTGAAAGTCATCCTTTGGAGGTTGGTTGCATCATAAATATCCAACAATAAAGTCCTCAGCTTTCTCTCAGCATAGAAAAAAGATTATATTTCTCAACATATTTTGCAACCTTTGTTAAAGCTGCATTAACTGACCATTTTGGTCACCTTTGTTTGTATTGCAGCTTAAAAAGACAGACCCATTCTCACACCTAATGCATGAATACGGAGGCTTGGTAGTGATCCAAGTCTGACAGCAATGCAGGGAGGCGGCCTTTAGCGTCTGTATGCGATTCACCGGGCTTGTAACAAGTAGTATAAAGTACAACATATTCCACACAGGGCAGCGGATAAGTGAAGGGGTCAAACACACACAGGACTTGTTATTTTTAACTGTAAACTCATTTCTCATATTCATGGACTACTGTCTTGCCTTTATACAAACCTTGTCAAGAAAGGAGTCAAGTATTACATGCATTATTAGGAAACAAAGGTTAAAAATCCTGCTAACAAGTCAATTAAGCTGCAAAGTCTATTCTTACATGTAGATTTTTCAGACCTCCTGTTTCTAAAGCATTTAAAATAACAAACTGTCTTTCTCTGGGAAATGCTCGACATGGTTATAGTGCTTTCATTTGTGACAGTCATGTGTGAGTCTAGTTACAAAGATTCTTACCTTGCGGACAATATTGTTAACTTGCAGTGGAACTGTATTTCATCACGTATTTACTTGAAATATAAAGGAATACTCACAATAATTGTTGAGATCTGAACTCTTTCATCCTCCAAACATACAGACGGCTGCTTATCACACAGATAATTGTTTGCTACTATTTTCATATGCAAAGCATAACCTTGGTTAAGATTACCTTTTGTGACCTGACCATGACGTTAAACCTTACTATAGTTTGCGCAAGAGCAAGTGAAAAAAAGGTGTCTTTTATGGTGCTGCAACTGATTTGTTTCGTTATTGATTCATCTGCTGTTCCGGATTATATATTTTTTGTTGTTCAAACTGTATTCAACATTTCACGGGAAAGTAAAACATTCCAAAACCCAAATATATTCAATTTACAATTATAAAAAAAAAACTGAGAGAAAAGCAGCAAATCTTTACACCTGAGCAGATGCCATACATAGAGCCCCACGGCAGTAATAATAGTTTTTTATTAGTCCAAGTGAGTGAATTTTATTTTCATTATACTCTATCTGAGCAACATTATCAGTCGTTAGAATGTGAAAACCACCAATATGCAGATGACACACAATTGTTTATCTTTTTAACCAAATGACCTCAGATCTTTGTATACTTTGTATACTAAATTAGCAAAAACAGATTCAAGGGACAAGGGTATAAAGAGAATATATAATTGTTTTTTATTAAGGGAACATTGCCAATGTTGTCTTTTCTGGAAAAAAACGTAGACATGTATGAGAATATCTATAATTTGAAGCAACACTACTACTTACATTTATCATCCTCACAAAGCTTCTTATTATCTTCAAATACTAATGATTTTCACATTTTCTTCTTCAACCAGAAATTAACTTAAAAACAAAGATTTACCAATGTTAAGTGCTAAATTGCATCTTATATTTATAATGGATATATATATAGATATTAACATCTAGACTCGTCGTTAGGAGCTCTACTCCATTCCCCCTGGATACAGATTATAGTATTCAACAGTTCATTCAACTCCTCCTTAAACATTGCTGGGTCCATGTTAGGGCCAGATCATACTGTCACGGGTGTGGTGTGGACCCAGAAGCAGTGCGGCAGGACACGGAGTAGAATGCAGCAGCTTTATTGAAAGCGGGACATACAGCAGACAAACAGGCAGGATCAGACTCACGTCGTGAATTCCTATAAGGAAACGCCAAGCCGTCAGGGAAACAGGCAGGGGATCAGGCAGACGGAAACAAGAGGAAGCGAAGACTATACTCGTGGTCGGGGACAGAGGGCTAAGGCGGCTAACCGGGGCAAAGGCAAGGTAGGAATCTGGTGGTCGGGGACAGAAGGCTGAGTCGGGATATAGAATATCTTCACTTTTAAAATGAAGTGATATGTGCATTTTCATAGAATCTGGATTTTTCAATGATGGAAAACGAGGAGAGGCAATTTTAAGTTTGAACTTTTTTAGTGGGAAAAACACATTATCAAATTATTATTCAAAGAAGAGTATCTCTATGTATGTCTTAAAACATGTCTGACAACGAAAGCAATTCTAAACAAAGAATGGTGATGACAGGATAACGTCAAGTCCGTCAGAAATAAACTTAATTCACCATGTATCATGTACAAGTGAAGGTGTCAATACAATTGGTAAAAAAGTAAGACAACAGCAAAGAAGTAAATTAGGTAACTGAAGATTAAAACAAATGATAAAACTGTTTACAGTTGTAAACCACAAAAAGCCCAATCTTCTATTAGCTGAGGTCTAATACATATACAAATTACTTGATTAACAACACAACCAAACCAAATCATTATATAGCAGGCTTGCAGATAATAACATATGTTATGTATTTAACATGCACTAAAGTTCTGTGAGTTTCTCCTGTTTTCTGGGCTGAATCTTCCATCCGAGCTTGAAGTTAGTCCATCCCTGACTTTTTAGCGCTGCATCCAGCTGAAGAAGAATATTAAAAAAAAGACTATGTAGTTTTCTGTCAATTTCTTAATCCACTTTAATATTACCTCTTAGAATAAGCAAAAACAGAGAAAGAGTTGAACCTGCTGCAGGATCTGGGTGTTGGTAGCTGGATCTGTGATGTCAGCGTCAGTCTCAATCTTCATCCTGAGGGTGGTCTTCAACTTTGAAACTGAGCAGTAAAATAAACGTGCAGTCACAAAACAACAAGACTCATATTGTAAATTTTGATAAATAAAAATCAAAAAGATTTCTTGTTGAACAATCACCTTGATGGCAGATGAAAGGATACTTGACAAGACAATTGCTGTCGTCCCATAAATGTAAAGCATTCTCAGCCAAACAGAACTGATTGCCACCATAGTGATTTGGGCTGCCTGGGCGCCAGAATTTGAAGGAGCTTCGGGACTTGTCCGACCAAGTCCACCGCACTCGGTAGAGACCAAACCAAGCTGTAGTTTGGTTTGGTAATGCAGAATAGACAACATTGTTTTCGTTATCGTTCTCAATCACAGCTAAGTCTTTGTAGTGTTCTCTGCAGTAGTCCCGGGCGTTGGACCACGTTTTCTTTGTTGAGATGAACACATAGATTTTCCCAGTTTGGATTGTCTCTGAAATAAACAGAAGTGAAGCCAGTGTAACAATTTATTAAATTATTAATGTTGATGCGTCACAGCTACTTATAGTTAGGGCTGGGCAATGTGGAATCAAATTAATTAATACAGATTTTTTATTTATTGTTGTCTACTTTGTTAAAAATCATGCACAAAAAATATTTTGAGTCTATATATATGTATATATATATATATATATACATATATATAAACTCATAAACTCAACAAACCTGTTGTAAAAACAGCATTAGCCTTCGATAGTGGCATGTAAGTTCACAAAGAGAGCAGCAGCTGTGACATTTTCTATGAAATTTTATCAGTGGACATATGCATTCAATGTGTATAATCCATAAACTACAAATCATTTCTTACCATTGTAACAAATAAAAGAGAATGAATATGCATCACAGGACATATCATTCCATTTTCCATTATCGAGCATTGAGGCACAGTTTTCATTTTGTTTTTCCGCGGACGGTTGCCTCGTATCCCAGTTGTAGTAACCGGTTTTGCTCGTCTCACCGGTTGCTGACCATCTCCAGGAGTTGGTGTCATTGGCCGTGCTGACCCTCCAGGATTTTGGGTCGTCAATCAGTCCGATCCATGCCCAGGTATAGGAGAACGCAGGTTGAAGCCTGCTTATATCGTCCTGGCTTTCAATGGTCGCCAGGTCGGTGTATTTCTCTCTGCAGTACTGCTGAGCATCAGCCCAGGTCATTATTACGTTAACATAGTAGTACTTACGTGGGGGGAAGTGAGAGCAGAAGCTGAGGCTAAATCCTGAGGGTTGGTGATAGAGGGACGATTCATATTTAGTGGTTTACAATGTGTGTAGTCATTTAAGTCAACGTACAATAGCATTAAAACCAAGCAACTCATGCAGATTGTCCATAGCTTATTATTATTATTATTATTATTATTATTATTATTATTACTACATTTATTTGATACTAATAGATAGTTACTTTTTACATATGAAAACATACATGTGATAAAATAAGCAGCTTAACTACTAATCGACCCAGTATTAAAGTAAGTATCTTGAATTGTTAAAAATGCTCTTACAATTCAATATTCTAAGATATGGTAACACTTTGAAAGGAGCTATAATGAGTCGGTTTAAGAACAATCTGCTATCTGCATTAACTCAATTAATATTTTGAATTCAGGACCTTTACTCGTATTTTTGGACTATGCTACTTCTACTTTTACTGAAGTAAAGAAAACTCCGCCGTGACTTATGTCTTTAGTCGTGTTAACTTGAGAGATTTCACTTAATCTCCGGACTGGAAATGCCAACAAACGAAATAAGCTGGTGAGGAAAGCCAGCTCTGTGGTGGGTCTGGAGCTGGACAGTCTGGAGTCAGTGGGTGAGAGGAGGATGAAGGCCAAACTCAGAGCCATCCTGGACAATCCCTCTCACCCGCTCCATGAGGAACTGTGGCAGCTGGGCAGCTCATTCAGTCATCGGCTCATTCCACCAAAGAGCAGGACGGAGCGCTTCAGACGCTCATTTGTGCCCCACTGCCATCAGACTGTACAACAACAGCGGACACCACAGTCTGTCGTCATGCTGACCAGCCCCCCCGCATGTGGATATACTGTACATTTTTATTCTATAATGTTTTATTTATTATCTGTTTCTCTGTAGTTGAGCTGCTGCAACACCCGAATCAATAAAGGAATATACATTTGGGTTTTAAATGAAGTTACTATGAAGCACTTTTCCTACTAATACCTCTATAAAAATGTATATTTTAATACATTTCTTGGTTCAACAACATATGTCTATTAATGGAGTGAATTTCAGACTTTTCAGTTGTTTAAAAAACACCACTCCTAAATTCCTCACCAAATGAGGCGAGGAAGAAAAAAGATTCCTGTTTGTGATGGGTAAAAATGTCGTCATTGACTTTTTTTTATATTCTTATTTCGAGTGATGATTATAATAAATTTTTCTTTTGATCATTTATTGCGCATAAACCTCCGCCCCTTTGAATTGACTCTCTGTTTCTATCTGCATGACTTAACAAACATACAAAAACACCCATTTCATCTGTCGTTAAATTATTTTAATGACTTGACCTTACCCAAGAAGAGGAGAGTCAGCGTCACATAACAATCCATTTCTGATTTGTCACTGAAAAAAAGATGAAAATAGGTATATCTGTAAAATTGTAAAATTTAAATTTTCAAAACTGCCTTGAGCAACACAGGTGTTTCCAGTTATTCTGGTTAGTTGGTACATCTGCTGTGGTTGACACAGGGAGAGGTCACTAAACCTAATGAATAAAAAGATACAGAAAAGTCCTAGCAGCTGCAACAACTATAATGGGAGATCATAAGATAACCTCTATTGAAAAAACTATTGAAAACACCTATGCATAAGTTATGCATAGAGGCACCTTAAAACACAACAAAGTAGGAACACGGAAATATTGGTGGTGTACTTTTTATTCCTGGGACTGTTTTATTCTGTATTTAGTGATTCCCGGTGATTTGCTGGTCCAACAATTTCTAGAGATCAAGCTTAAAACTTGGATTGCTTTTAACCATGAGTCCAAATAAAGTCAGCGAATGCTGTTAAAATAATATTCATATGGAAAGAATTTGATTGAATGAAGCAAACTTATCCCAACTTTCTATCAAAGAACATTTCTGATTCCAACCATTTTGTTTCAACATTAACAACTTAAAAACTCGACATCTACAAGTTCTTTAAAAAATAATTATTACCCCGGCAGTGCTTGTTCATTGTAGAAGTGAAATGGAGAAATAAAAATAGACTCACAGTTTAAAAATCCAGCTGTCGAATGTTGTTATAAGGTTGAAATCTGAATTCCTTGTTGTTAGTCATCCAAAAGTACAGACAAAGAAAACATCGGCTAAAGAACTCCTGATTGATATATAGTGCTTGACAATATTTTCATATGCAAATTATGACTTTGATAAAAGTCATCCTTTGGAGGTTGGTTGCATCATAAATATCCAACAATAAAGTCCTCAGCTTTCTCTCAGCAAAGAAAAAAGATTATATTTCTCAACATATTTTGCAACCTTTGTTAAAGCTGCATTAACTGACCATTTTGTTCACCTTTGTTTGTATTGCAGCTTAAAAAGACAGACCCATTCTCACACCTAATGCATGAATACGGAGGCTTGGTAGTGATCCAAGTCTGACAGCAATGCAGGGAGGCGGCCTTTAGCGTCTGTATGCGATTCACCGGGCTTGTAACAAGTAGTATAAAGTACAATATATTCCACACAGGGCAGCGGGGAGGGGAAGTGGAGGGGTCAAACAAACACAGGACTTGTTATTTTTAACTGTAAACTCATTTCTCATATTCATGGACTACTGTCTTGCCTTTATACAAACCTTGTCAAGAAAGGAGTCAAGTTTTACATGCATTATTAGGAAACAAAGGTTAAAAATCCTTCTGACAAGTCAATTAAGCTGCAAAGTCTATTCTTACATGTAGATTTTTCAGACCTCCTGTTTCTAAAGCATTTAAAATAACAAATTGTCTTTCTCTGGGAAATGCTCGACATGGTTATAGTGCTTTCATTTGTGACAGTCATGTGTGAGTCTAGTTACAAAAATTCTTACCTTGCGGACAATATTGTTAACTTGCAGTGGAACTGTATTTCATCACGTATTTCCTTGAAATATAAAGGAATACTCACAATAATTGTTGAGATCTTAACTCTTTCATCCTCCAAACATACAGACGGCTGCTAATGACACAGATAATTATCTTGCTACTATTTTCATATGCAAAGCATAACCTTGGCTAAGATTACCTTTTGTGACCTGACCATGACGTTAAACCTTACTATAGTTTGCTCAAGACCAAGTAAAAAAAGGCTGTCTTTTATGGTGCTGCAACTGATTTGTTTCATTATTAATTCATCTGCTGTTCCGGATTATATGTTTTGTTTTCTTTCAACATATGACGGGAAAGCAAAACGTTCCAAAACCCAAATATATTCAGATTTACAATTATAAAAAAACCTGAGAGAAAAGTAGCAAATCTTTACACCTGGGCAGATGCCATACATAGAACCGCACAGCAGTAATTATAGGTTTTTATTAGTCCAAGTGAGTGTGACACTTATAATTATATTAATTATGGATTTCCTGACATTTTATTTTCATTATACTCTATCTGGGCAACATTGTCGTTATAATGTGAAAACCACCAATATGCAGAGGACACACAATTGTATATCTCTGTTTCACCAAATGACCTCAGATCTTTGTATACACTTAATATTTGGATGAGTAAAATGTATTTACAATCAAATTAGCAAAAACAGATTGAAGGGACAAAAGTATTTAGAGAATATATAATTGTCTTTTTTTAAGGGAACATTGCCAATGTTGTCTTTTTTGGAAAAAAACTTAGACATGTATGAGCACACTCTAGTTTGGGTTTAAGTTTAAGTCTACCTAAGCTTATATGTTTTGATTGTAACTCCAGTTTGATGTTCAAGCTTCACAATGCAGAATGATGTATGTGAAGAGTTTGACACTAGAAGGAGGTTTTCACATGAACAGTAATGTCAAAAAATAAATATTGTACTACTTACATTTTCTTCTTCAACCAGAAATTAACTTAAAAATAAAGATTGATCAATGTTAAATGGTAAGTTGCATCTTATATTTATAACGGATTATATTGACACCTTGAATATATGTTTGCTTATAATTCTTTTTTTTTTAATTCATTATTGTAGCTGTCAAATATAATTTCAGAATTGTTAAACAACTAATGATATCTGAGGTTTCTCTGAGCTCACAAAAGACTCATAACTAATAAACAGAATAGGTAAAATAGAAAAAGGAACAATTTAAATCAATCCTTCTCACTAATCTTTATAACTTCCCTGGGTCCAAGGTTGAAACCTAGAATGTGAATAGTTCACTAAAGCATCTTAATACAAATACTAAATAAAACAGGCAGCTATTCAGCGAGCTTTTTAGAGCCTTAATTCACATAAGAGAGAAGGAAACACAACTAAACCAAACTTTACGAACTAAAGTTACCAAAGCTTAATGGAAACGGCCAAATTCGATTAAACTTATTGATTTGCTGTAAACGTTTTTGGGTTCCCTTGAGGTGATTTTTGCCTTTGTCGTAAAAGAGCACTAAATTAATGAATGAATGAATGAACTTCCAAATAAATGCTGATGTAGCTAACATTTAACTCATGTTACTGATCAGCTGTTCCCACTGTCAGCGTATTTCTGGGTATATATTTATATTGTCTTCATCTCTGGACATTATGAAACATGACCAATACAAGCTAACATGAAAGGACAATTAAAACTGAAAGACAAATTCTGGTTACTGGCAGATTAAAGCCATGCGCAAAGCTTAGCCTATACCGCCAACTTCTGAAAAAACTACACTTTGCACTGTAGTTTTCCCTCCAGACCATTTTTTTTTTCAACATATCAAAAGTTTGCTTAAATTAGCTTGACAGTTAAATGGAAACACGACTCATGAAAACACAGAAGTAAAAGTAACAACTAAGTGTGATAGCTTATTTAGCTTATTAGCCGTTTTTTAGTTTGGACGCCAGTTATGGTCCAAAATGCACTTTACACAAGTGTGATGTGGAAACTTAAAACATCCAGAGAACAAACACGAAGAAAGGACTTTTCACTAAGATTGGACATATCTCGTGTTCAGCAGTTACACTTTTAAAATGAAGAGATATCTGCATTTTCATAGAATCTGGATTTTTCAATGATGGAGAACGAGGAGAGGCAATTTTATGTTTGAACTTTTTTAGTGGGAAAAACACATTATCAAATTATTATTCAAAGAAGAGTATCTCTATGTATGTCTTAAAACATGTCTGACAACGAAAGCAATTCTAAACAAAGAATGGTGATGACAGGATAACGTCAAGTCCGTCAGAAATAAACTTAATTCACCATGTATCATGTCCAAGTGAAGGTGTCAATACAATTAGTAAAAAAGTAAGACAACAGCAAAGAAGTAAATTAGGTAACTGAAGATTAAAACAAATGATAAAACTGTTTACAGTTGTAAACCACAAAAAGCCCAATCTTCTATTAGCTGAGGTCTAATACATATACAAATTACTTGATTAACAACACAACCAAACCAAATCATTATATAGCAGACTTGCAGATAATAACATAGGTTATGTATTTAAAATGCACTAAAGTTCTGTGAGTTTCTCCTGTTTTCTGGGCTGAATCTTCCATCCGAGCTTGAAGTCAGTCCATCCCTGACTTTTTAGTGCTGCATCCAGCTGAAGAAGATAAAAAAAAAAAAGACTATGTAGTTTTCTGTCAATTTCTTAATCCACTTTCATTTTACCTCTTAGAATAAGCAAAAACAGAGAAAGAGTTGAACCTGCTGCAGGATCTGGGTGTTGGTAGCTGGATCTGTGATGTCAGCGTCAGTCTCAATCTTCATCCTGAGGGTGGTCTTCAACTTTGAAACTGAGCAGTAAAATAAACGTGCAGTCACAAAACAACAAGACTCATATTGTAAATTTTGATAAATAAAAATCAAAAAGATTTCTTGTTGAACAATCACCTTGATGGCAGATGAAAATATACTTGTCAAGACAATTGCCGTCATCCCATAAATGTAAAGCATTCTCAGCCAAACAGAACTGATTGCCACCATAGTTATTTGGGCTGCCTGGGCGCCAGGATTTGAAGGAGCTTTGGGACTTGTCCGACCAAGTCCACCGCACTCGGTAGAGACCAATCCAAGCTGTAGTTTGGTTTGGTAATGCAGAATAGACAACATTGTTTTCGTTATCGTTCTCAATCACAGCTAAGTCTTTGTAGTGTTCTCTGCAGTAGTCCCGGGCGTTGGACCACGTTTTCTTTGTTGAGATGAACACATAGATTTTCCCAGTTTCGATTGTCTCTGAAATAAACAGAAGTGAAGCCAGTGTAACAATTTATTAAATTATTAATGTTGATGCGTCACAGCTACTTATAGTTAGGGCTGGGCAATGTGGAATCAAATTAATTAATACAGATTTTTTATTTATTGTTGTCTATTTTGTTGTAAATCAAGTTTTTTACTAGGCACAAAAAACATTTTGAGTTTATATATATACACACACATACACACACACACACACACACACACACACATACACACACACACACACACATAAACTCAACAAACCTGTTGTAAAAACAGCATTAGCCTTAGATAGTGGCATGCAAGTTCACAAAGAGAGCAGCAGCTGTGACATTTTCTATGAAATTTTGTCAGTGGACATATGCATTCAATGTGTAGAATCTATCAACTACAAATCATTTCTTACCATTGTAGCAAATAAAATCGAGTAAATATGCTCCACAAGACATATCATTCCATTTTCCATTATCGAGCATTGAGGCACAGTTTTCATTTTGTTTTTCCGCGGACGGTTCCCTCGTATCCCAGTTGTAGTAACCGGTTTTGCTCGTCTCACCGGTCGCTGACCATCTCCAGGAGTTGGTGTCATTGGCCGTGCTGACCCTCCAGGATTTTGGGTCGTCAATCATTCCGATCCATGCCCAGGAATAGGAGAACGCAGCTTGAAGCCTGCTTATATCATCCTGGCTTTCGATGGTGGCTAGGTCGGTGTATTTTTCTCTGCAGTACTGCTGAGCATCAGGCCAGGTCATTTTTTTGTTAACATAGTAGTACTTACGTGGGGGGAAGTGAGAGCAGAAGCTGAGGCTAAATCCTGAGGGTTGGTGATAGAGGGACGATTTAGTATTTAGTGGTTAGTACAATAGCATTAAATCCAAGCAACTCATGCAGATTGACAGGTTTTTTTACGCCATATTATTACTACATTTATTTTTTCACTAATAGATAGTTACTTTTTATATATATAAGCATATGTGATATAATAAAGAGCTTCACTACTAATCGTTAAAATGATATTACATTATAATATTCTATGATATCATAACACTTTGAAAGGAGCCATAATGAGTCGGTTTAAGAACAATCTGCTTATAATACTTCTGTTCATTAACTCAATTAATATTTTGAATTCAGGACTTTTACTCGTATTATTGGACAATGGTACTTCTACTTTTACTGAAGTAAAGAAAACTCCGCCGTGACTTATGTCTTTAGTCGTGTTAACTTGAGAGATTTCAGTTAAATTTGGTTTTGAAATTAATTACTATGAAGCACTTTTCCTACTCATACCTCTATAAAATGTATATTTTAATACATTTCTTGGTTCAACAACATATGTCTATTTATGGAGTTCATTTCATAATTTGCATTTTCAGTTGTTTAAAAACACCACTCCTAAATTCCTCACCAAATGAGGCGAGGAAGAAAAAAGATTCCTGTTTGTGATGGGTAAAAATGTCCTCATTGACATTTTATTTTATATTCTTATTTCGAGTGATGATTGTAATAAATTCTTCTTTAGCTCATTTATTGCGCATAAACCTCCGCCCCTTTGAATTGACTCTCTGTTTCTATCTGCATGACTTAACAAACGTAAAAAAACACACATTTCATCTGTCGTTAAATTATTTTAATGACTTGACCTTACCCAAGAAGAGGAGAGTCAGCGTCACATAACAATCCATTTCTGATTTGTCACTGAAAAAAAGATGAAAATAGGAAAATAATTAATGTAGTGCCTTGAGCAACACAGGTGTTTCCAGTTATTCTGGCTAGTTGGTACATCTGCTGTGGTTGACACAGGGAGAGGTCACTAAACCTAATGAATAAAAAGATACAGAAAAGTCCTAGCAGCTGCAACAACTATAATGAGAGAACATAAGATAACCTCTATTGAAAAAATTATTGAAAACACCTATGCATAAGTTATGCATAGAGGCACCTTAAAACACAACAAAGTAGGAACACGGAAATATTGGTGGTGTACTTTTTATTCCTGGGACTGTTTTATTCTGTATTTAGTGATTCCCGGAAATCATGATTTGCTGGTCCAACAATTTCTAGAGATCGAGCTTAAAACTTGGATTGCTTTTAACCACGAGTCCAAATAAAGTCAGTGAAATGCTGTTAAAATAATGTACATATGGAAAGAAGTTGTCTGAATAAAGCAAACTTATCCCAACTTTCTATCAAAGAACATTTCTGATTCCAAACATTTTGTTTCAACATTAACAACTTAAAAACTCGACATCTACAAGTTCTTTGAAAATCAATTATTCCCCGGCAGTGCTTGTTCATTGTAGAAGTGAAATGGAGAAATAAAAGTATACTCACAGGTTTAAAATCCAGCTGTTGAATGTTGTTATAAGGTTGAAATCTGAATTCCTTGTTGTTAATCATCCAAAAGTACAGACAAAGATAACATCAACTAAAGAACTCCTGAGTGATATATAGTGCTTGACAATATTTTCATATGCAAATTATGACTTTGATAAAAGTCATCCTTTGAAGGTTGGTTGCATCATAAATATCCAACAATAAAGTCCTCAGCTTTCTCTCAGCATAGCTGGAATAACTGACCGTTTTGGTCATGTTTGTTTGTATTGCAGCTTAAAAAGACCAACCCGTTCTCACACCTAATGCATGAATACGGAGGCTTGGTAGTGATCCAAGTCTGACACCAACGCAGGTAGGCGGCCTTTAGTGTCTGTATGCGATGCTCCGGGCTTGTAACAAGTAGTATAAAGTACAACATATTCCACACAGGGCAGCCGGGAGGGGAGATGGAGGGGTCAAACAAACACAGGACTTGTTATTTTTAACTGTAAACTCATTTCTCATATTCATGGACTACTGTCTTGCCTTTATACAAACCTTGTCAAGAAAGGAGTCAAGTATTACATGCATTATTAGGAAACGAAGGTTAAAAATCCTGCTAACAAGTCTATTTAGCTGCAAAATATATTCTCACATGTAGATTTTTTAGACCTCCTGTTTCTAAAGTCTCTCTTTTTCTAAACTTAACTAAATGTTTTTTTATTGCCTAAACCATGCATGTATCGAATGGAAACTTAAACGTTCCACACCAAACTGGGAAAAACATTCATTATTGGACGGCATTGTCACATCTAAACAGTAAAGGGTCTTTATCAAATACTTCCTACCACAAAGTTGGAGGAATGCTATTGACAACAAAAACATATTTGTAAAAGCTCTGAAATTATAGCAATTGTGCATTAATGTGAAAAACCTGTGGGCTGTCAAAGTTAACACGATAATAGCGAGTTAATGCAAATTTGTTTCAATACCACTCATTTCTTTGATTTGAAGCATTTACGCAGGACTATGCAAAATGATTAGGATCGCATCCAACGACTGCACATAGAATTCTGCAGTAATGATGTACAGTATATGTGTGGTTTTTCTAGTAAGTATTATTTTATCTTATGTGTTTAAAAAACGCAAAAGGTAACATTTTTGTATACATCATTTTTGTATACATCAATTTGAAGTTGTTTACAGTCTTCAAAAGAAAGGAGACGACTAAGCAAATTATTGAAATTATTTCCTATTCAAACCAGTAAAAGTAAATTTTACTTAGCCGCCGCTGCATTTGCCTTTGTTAAGCTCCCTATTGAGGTAAGGCTGCGTGATAGCAAAGGTCTTGTAATGAATGTATGTATGTGTGTGTGTGTGTGTGTGTGTGTGTGTGTGTGTGTGTGTGTGTGTGTGTGTGTGTGTGTGTGTGTGTGTGTGTGTGTGTGTGTGTGTGTAAACAAGGCTGTTGTACTTTTGGCTCTTTCCTGTCTAATTTTACATCTTTATGTATTAATCTCCTATTTATGCACATTACTGATTTTGCTTCTTCCCCGGAGTTCTTGTGCTTTCTCGCCTCGCAGGTTCCCAGGAATCGGGGTTATATTTGGACTGTCATCGTGCCACCTACTGAGGCCCTGCTGACACCCACTACTACTACCACTATCATTATTAGTCACATTACTATTATTATTGCCTGTACTACTACGCTTATTGACTTGCTTGTACCCTGGAGTCTTTGTGCTTTCTCGCTTCGCAGGCTTCTATAAATCGTGGCTGTACCTGGACCGTGGTCGTGCATCCTGCTACGGCCCTGCTGACACCGACTGCTACCACCATTATTATTACTAGTCACATTACTATTACTATTACCTGTACCATTAAGCATTTTAGCTTTACTTCCACCCTGAAGCCCTTTTGCTTTCTCGTTCTGCAGGTTTCCATGAATCGTTGTGGTACCTGGACCGTAGTCGTGCCTCCTGCTGTGAGCCGACTGACACCCACTGCTACTTCGATTATTATTATTAGTCACATTACTATCCCTATTTTCATAACTATAATTCTACTGTAATAATTGCTGCTGTTATTATAAGTAGTCTTATTATATGAATCATTTATGTCATATACATTGAATGTGTTGTATCTCTGTTATGCTGTTCATTCTGTACACATGACATCTATTGCATTCTGTCCATCCTGGGAGAAGGATCCCTCCTCTGTCGTTCTCCCAGAGGTTTCTTCCTTTTTTCTCCCTGTTAAAGGTTTTTTTAGGGGAGTTTTTCCTGTGCCGATGTGAGGGAAGGACAGAGGGTGTCGCATGTGCACAGATTGTAAAGCCCTCTGAGGCAAATTTGTAATTTGTGATTCTGGGCTATACAAAATAAACTGAATTGAATTGAATCTCATTTACAACTTCAGTTCAAACAATTAGCAGTTATATAAGTCATTTTATAACACTAAAGTGTGTGACTCAGCTTTTTTGATTGTTCTGAACTTTTATTGAATTAAATATAAATGATTGTATAAAACTTTAAATATAATTGAAAGGTAAAGATCTTTGAAGGTCTTAAAATGCCTTAGATGTTATTAAAAAGTCAAACTTTTAGTTTACAAAAGTAGAGTATATTTCATATTATATTTAATATTTCCTCTTACCCACTAAAACACTAATATTAGTCATAATGTATTTTGTACCAATTTGTCCTTTTCTCTAAACCTCCATCAAGCTGTCAGAACTACATTACCATGGAGACCACATTGTCACTAACTGACTAACTGTCACAAATTCTTGGGAAAATAACAAAAAAGGGATTTCAGAAAGCAGCAGATAGAAGGGTCTAAAATATGTTTTTTAAATATATATATATTTATTTGGATGTTAAACTTTTTCAGCAGAGAAAACGCTAAAAATGATAAAGAAGCTAAAGCTCCAGATCACAGCGTTAACATGAACCACCACATCACCTGATCGAGACAGAAGACAGTGGAATTATGAACACTGTTCCTGTAAAGCCGGTTAAGTCTTTATTCACTGTTACAACCTTAACAATGCAAAAGCAGCATGTGCTTACATTCAGTAGCTAGCGTAGAACAGCAATGCTAATGCTAGTTAATGTGTGCTACTGTTAGTTCCACAGGTTTTTACATACGTTTTTAGGTATAAACATAGAGTTTTAGAAATGTTTATATCCTTTCAACCGCTCATTGTACCGCCTATCACTACAAGATTAGATTGTGGCGCAAGAGGCTGTTCAATCCTTTTTTTTATTTCAGTCAACACACAGACAACACTTCCAATTTAGTCATGTTCTTTTCATTTGTTAACAATAAGAAATTAATATTATACTACCAGAATTATCCTCAAATTATTCTCTTTTTAATGTATGTGTGGGGCCCACAGTAATGTTGGACATGATAGTGGTAGCTGGACATGGACACCCCCATATTCTGATGTATTTATTATTTTTATTGTTTGCTGATTGATTTGTTTGGTCATCACCTGGCATGTGTTCACCTGCATTGGCAACTGCAGTGATTAATGGGTTAATGTTGGGTTGCAGTGAGTGGAGCTCATGCTGGCGCTTCGGGCAGCTTGGGGGTCCTTCGGGTGAGAAGAGAGAGCAACGTAACGCTTGCGTCAGTTGAAAAAAGCCACCTGCAGGGTGCAGTCAGCGCTGAAGTGAATGTGTTTCTGTACTTTCAGTAAAACTATTATTTAAGAACTTATGCACGCCTGGAAGTCCCTTATTGTCCGAGTGTGCAACATATGTATTTATTGATTGTCATTTATAAATCCCTTTACAACTAAAGCGTTACGAGTATGAACAATAACAGCAGTGCAAGATCATGAAAAATAGATAAATGACAACAACATTCAGTATTATGGGTAGCGAAAATAATAAATATTTCTTATTAGATTATAAATTGGTACCCATATAAAACAACATTAACTCCAAGTTACACACAATGTGTAAAACACGCTGGCCCAATGGAAATTAATTTACAACTAAAATCAGCATTTATTCAGTGTGAAAGCTGACACACAGAAAATATAACATTTATAAGGCGAGGCTAAGCTGCGATGATACCAGTCTTTAACTTAAAAGGCACAAACGTTAATGTATTTTTGGTTTCCAGAGTAACTGGAGCGTTACTTCATTGCATGACCTGTGCTGTCGTGCATCTTTCTGGGAGTTGCTCTCACAGATTCATCAAGCATCTAAACAGAAAGATAAAAGCATTTTTGCGTATTTACACAAGATTCAATATGCGTTTGTCCCTGTTCTCGTGTCTGTGTGTGTGTGTGTGTGTGTGTGTGTGTGTGTGTGTGTGTGTGTGTGTGTGTGTGTGTTGTGTGTGTGTGTACCTTGTACTGCTTTCACTGCTCACTTGTGTCTTCACTGGAGGTTTTTTCCAGGTCAGTTTGAAGTCAGTCACACCCTGCTTAGCAAGTGCTGCACTCAACTAAGGAAGAAGAGTGATGGTACTTATTAATTAATTTTGATCTTCTTTGCACACAGACGTAGGCACACACACACACACACACACACACACACACACACACACACACACACACACACACACACACACACACACACACACACACACACACACACACACACACACACACACACACACACTCAACCTTAAACTAAACCTAATTCTAACCTGAGCCTTTAAACAAGTCTGAACCATCAAACAGACCTTTGAAGAAGCAGGGACCGGTCAAAATGTCCTCACTTTTCAAAAATGTCCTCACTCTGCAGTTCAAAAACTCATAGTCCTCACAAAGATACATAAATATATATGAAGTACACACACACTGACTATACCTGCTGCAGCAGGTTGGCACTGTAGGCTGGATCTTCCATGTTTGTGCTGGACGCGAACTTCATCCTCACCACGGTTTTCCGTCCTTGGTAAACTGCACAGGGTCAAAAACAGCAGGCAGACGTTTCAGAGATCTGTGTTTTATAACAGCCAAGCAAAAAGTTGCTCTAAAACAAAGATGATAAACTGGGGACTACTTTTGATAAAAGGCCACCAAATCCTACACACTGTGCCTTTAATCGTTTAATTTTATAATCCAAGATTCTACAGTTCCCTCTCATCATTTGTGAGAAGTTACTGCTGATCTCAGGGCACAAATATGACCTGCGGCAAACATGGTGAACATACTCAATGTGCACACATGTACGAACCAGTGGAGCCAACAAATGTCCTCAAGGAGGCGATATAGAGCTAATCAGAGTGTTTTCATGACCACAGTAGTAAACAAACAAATCACATGTGCCGATGCATGTTCACTGCTTCGTCATACCGGTCAGCTTCTGTTTTTTTGGACCAGAAGTGAATCCAAACAGAAGGATTCAGTTTTCTCCTGTTGTTTTCATGTTACGGCGCCCCCTAGCTGCAACGTTCAGACTGCATGTGTCATTTTTTCAGGTGACACTCTCCAGAATGTGTGAAATTGCTTTTTTGCATTGCCTGAAGAATCTGCGTTTGCGTTGTGTGTGGACCATGTTTGAACATATAGTTTTGGACTGCTGGTCGAACAAGATCATGTTGTGACACAGTTTTCTGTCATTTTATAGAACAAATAATAAATCACTTAAATATTCAATTGATAATGAGAATAGTTGTTAGTCGCAGTCCCAGATATGGCCAGCAGCAGCATCAGTTTGTATCAGTAGTTGGTAAGCATGATTAGCATGAGCCACTGTGGTTTGGAATGGAAAACAATACATTTTTTACAAACCACAAATTTAAAGGTGTCGGGTTGCAAAGGGTTCCCATAAAGTTTTCCAAGCGAAGTTAAGCTTGAGAAATTTGGAAGATGTACGCAATTTCAATTTAAAAATCTACATAAATCTATAATAATTTTGGAGAGAAGTGCTTTTATTTGAGGAAATGCTTTTGTGTTATTGTTCAACGAAAGTTCAATAAAATATTTAATTAGTCAAATTCAACTCATCTTAATTTAAGATTGTTCAGTTCTATTAGCAGGATTCATATTTTGTCTGCTTAAGATAATAAAAGTTATTTTTATCTGCATACGACATGGTCAATACAATCTAAAGAAATAACCCCTATATATACACATTTTATTCCTCTTATTTCTCATGGAAAAATTTTCACCTTGAATATTCCCAGAATTTGGCAACCCCCCACAGGCAACTACAGCAATGGGCGCCTAGCAACAGAATTACAGCTTCAGTTTCTACTTTGGCCGACTCAACATGCAATTGGATCAATACATCTTACATTCTATGTCTCGTCTGTCTTCTAACAGAAAGCTTTCATCGGGGGAAATGTTTGCCTGATTCACACCTCCGATGCAGAAGAAAGGGTATTTGGTGTCGCAATGCTCTTCTGTCCATCTTCCATTTGTCAACATTACGGCTGCACAACTGTCCATCCCGTTCAGGTTGTCAGGTTGTCCACTCTCCCAGTTCGTGAAGTAGTTGTTTTCTCCGGGACTCCACCAATACCAGAGTTTTCGTTTTGAGAGGCCGATCCACGCTCCATCTACTGGTAAGGTCAAGCTCTTGACATCAGAGTTTATGCTTTCATTACCGATAGAGACCAGAGTGTCCCCTCTGGCTTCACAGGCAGTTTTGGCGTCATTCCAAGTCTTTTGATTCTGAATAACATAGTACTCTGCACCTGTTGAGATAAAGACGATCAAGAATAAGAAATAGTTGAACATGTGTTTTCAAAGGTACCATGATCACAGCTAGTACGTCAGCGAAAACTAAACGAGTATTAGGCCGTAGTACATTACAATGGACACTGACGTCCAAAGTAGAGTATCAGTTGTGCTGTTGCTAATTAATATTAATTGCATGAGTCACTTGATGACAAGCCACCATTGCCAAACATTAATAATGAGGGAAGATATTACACTGAATAAAACAACGGTACAATCATGGGTGAAAAGTTAAAAAAGGTTTTCGAGTAAAATCATCAGTGGATTGCATCGTCAATTTCAGCCAATTTTGCATTTTCCTAATTAAACTTTCACTTTCATTCACATTATCATATCCCATAATAGATATAATATAGTAGTATATACATTTACTCAGGTATCGTAATTCTTATGAGGAACTGTACATGAGTATTTCCATTTTTTAGCTACTTTATACTGCTACATGCTTACAGTTTGGAGACAGAGATTGTACTTTTTACTCCACTACATTTATTTGACATTATTTACAAGCAACTTAGTCAAATTATTAATACAAATAAAGAAAACTGATTAAGCTACCTAGCAGTTTATAAAGTAGTTGGAATTAGCATCACCTTCACCAGCTGCAACATTAAACTGACTAATGAATACATAGTTTACCTTAATCCAGTGATATAATATATGTGTATTTTTCTGAAATAGGCATTCTGCATATTGAGTACTTCTATTTTTGGTACTTTAAGTTTATTTTGATGCTACACTTTTTGTACTTTTGAATGCATGATTTTACACTGAGGTATTGCTACTTTTAGTTAAGTTAAAGATCTGAGTTTTTCTTCCACCACTGATTATATATAACAATTTTAATTAAACAAATTTTGGATCAAGTAGCTTGTGAAAAATAAGCTGTGCCACATTTAGCAGGCAGCAAATATTGCATATCTTCTGCTATGTGCTGTGTAATGATATTTCTTACTATTTATACTGAGCGTCTTTGGCACAAATATGTACATCGTGATAATTTAAGTTGTGTCTTATTTTATATTGTTGATGCAGCTAGCTTGCTCATCCCGTTCGATTAGGTATTTATGGTTTTGTGGCGTAAATAAACTATGTTTTTGAGTTTATTTCCAAGTAAATGAATAAAAAAAAATCATGGAGTGAAAAGTATAGTCCCCTCGGAAATGCAGACAACTGATAACCGGAATGTAAAATTCTAGAATGCAAAGACTGTACCAACCCCCATCATGACAAACATATGCCTTCAGATCTGAGCAGCTAGCAGTTGACCAGAATCCGTCATCGCCCGTAGCCGCACAGAACTCTTCTCGTTGACTATTTCTCCAATGAAAATATGTTGCTGGATTTTGGTCAACCAAGGTCCATTCTGAGCCATATGAATACAGTCCTATCCAGGCCTTGCTCGTGTACCCCCCAGTTGTGATGTTCTCAATGACACTGGCTTCTTCGGTGTTCTGTATTTGAGCAATTGTAATGTAGTGTGAGTCGCAGTGGAGTTGGGCTTCATCCCAAGTTTTATTCTCTTGGATCAAGTAGAAGACGTATGGATTTGAAGAGGAGTGGACGCCGAAACCTAAGGAGGGAAGTGGATTTGTTGAAAGAAAGTATATCTTTGATTTGTTTTGACACTTTTAACTTTTTGTAACAATTTGTAAAAAACAAAAGTTGAAAATTTTAAATATTATTATAACATTTTGCAGTGATGTACACATATGTACAAATACCCATACACCTCACAATTGGAAAGTTTTAGACTAAGCAATGTTTAATTCCGATAAGCTATCAGCACACAAATCACGTCTCACCTGTGAGCAGGAGTATCTTCAACACGGCCGCGTCCATGCTGACTTTGATTAACTAGACGAAAGAACATGAGAGCATTCGCACATATAAAATACATTTTAATGAGATCCTTTGCTTTGCTGAGTCAAACAAATTCTCTATATTTTATTAGCCTGACACCAGTGGTTAGAAGTAGTATTTAGATTTTTTTAGTGAAGTAAAAGTAGCAATACAACAGTTTTTATAAGTAAAGTACACAGGTATCCGTATCAAAATATGCTAAATATACCAAAAGGAAATGTAAATTTTGTCCTGAATGGCTAATTTCATTATTAAGATATAATATTGAATTTAAATTATTTTATTATTTTTTAACAATAAACCAATAAAGTCTTATCTCTATATTACATCATACTTTATGTGTTGATTATATTTTGTATTGTTAATCTAAATCTGCAAAGTACCTATCAAATAAAAGTAGTGAAGTAACAAAGGACAATATTGGCTTCCAAAATGTAGCGGAGTGGAAGTATAACATAGCTTAAAATGGAAATACTCATGTGGAAGTACCTTAGAATTGTACATTAGTACGGCACTTGAGTAAATGTACTTTTCCACCACTAGTTGATACTTATATTACCAACAGCTGACCTAAACGGACATTTTGACAGGTGTATACACATTTGGCTCGAAGAGATTTTACTGATTTTCTCACTTTGCAGTCAAAATATGAACAGGATCGTCCTCCTAATCGATTACAGAAACGTGGTGAAGCTTCTTTAGCTCATATGCTGTACAAAACCTGAATATATACCTCACCTCAAGGCAAGATAAGTATTGTACTTTCAGACCTGACTTCTCTTTATGTTTACCTTTTTATTTTTGTTTTGGGCAAAACATGTAGACAATTATATACTTTATTTATTAATCAAAGTCTTTTTTCCCCTCTTTTTCCATTTTTTCCACTACAAGCTCCTACCACAAATTTTAATATTTATGTTGCTCTCAGAAGAGAAAGTACAGAATAAGAAATCCTTAAGTCATAAATTCATGTCAAGCTGCACAAAATGATGTTCTCCTTTAAACAATTTGCACTGAAGAATGTCAGATATATAATATATGAAGCTACATATTTACGAAGATGCCCACTTACCAAATGTAAAACGTCTTCAGTTGCATAAGCCTGCATGCATGAGCTTCTGTCCTCTTCAGTGTTTGACTACTACAGTTGCGTTCGAGGCTGTTTTTCTATGTTAATGCAAATCAGAACAGTTTGATCTACAGCTGAAAGATTAACTTTGAACGACACAGATTGGATGAGAAAACTGTGACACACCCTCACAAAAAACTCAACCTTTTCCTCTATCAAAGTCTGAACAAAAGTAATTACTCGCAGATCACAGTAGTAGAGATAATTTAGCTTTGTTTGATCTACATATAAAAAGACATGACATGAAATCATCTGTAGATCTGGAAACCTTGATATCTGATCAAAAACAAAACAAACAGTGAATGTTAAATCTCAAATATCCTGAAAGTCATATAAACCCAAAACATATTTGGAGTATGGATTCTAAAATAAACACATTACAAAGAAGAGAGTTTTTCTTAGTTTGGGTTACTAGAAGGTAAATGTTTTTCCTCGAATCCACCAGCCTTTGATGATATGTTAATTGCAACATAATTATTACATTTATTTTAAGAGCCTATGAAACTCAAAAAGGACTTTAAAATGTTTTTATCCCCACATGTTTAAAAGAAAAGCTTCAATATTTTTTGGAAATATACTTATTTTCTTAGTAAGATGAGAAGATTGATACCACTCAGGTCTGTAGGCTACTCTAAATATGATGTCAAAAGAAGCAGCTAGTTAGCTTAGCTTAGCATAAAGACTGTAAGCATGAGGTATCAGATAGCCTGGCCAAACGAACAAGTTAATGTGTTGATTTGTCAGCTCTATAGTGCTGGTAGGTTTATTTTTTAACTCATGTAGCTCTCGGAAAGAAAGCAAAGAAGTGTAAATCTCAAGCTGCAGCTACATTCATGACACACATTGTTTACGAGTGCTTTTCTCTTTTATTACCACATTTACATCATCTTCAGACCTGAGTGGATGTCAACATTATGCAGTCAGTTAGATTTGAATATATCATCTGGAAAGCCAATGAAGGCAAATAATCTAAAGTTTGCAATATGTCTGAATGTCTATTTGGTGATAAGGTTTAAGCATAAATTAACCTGAAACAATCAAACAAATCAGAAACAATTGAGGGTTTGACCCAGTAGTGAAACAGAGCATTTTTAACCCCTAAAATACAACATGATACTGGAAGGGAACAAACAATTAATCTGTTACAAAGTCAGACCAAACAGACAGATTTATTCTATTGTTTTCTGTCATTTAAACATATAAAAGGCAACCTGCTAAATGTTGATATTTGCCTTTTTTGAGCCCTTTTGTGCCACATTTAGGCTTTTAAATCCGGCGTCTTAACAAAAGGGGAGAGCTGATTTAATAAAAATGTGTTTAGCTCAATTATAAAACATCGTACTTTACTAGTACTTTTCTCTTTAACTGCCACATTTCCATCATCATCAGATCAGAGTGGATGTTGATATTGTGAGGTCTCTTGGATTTGAATGATACATTTGAAGAGATTTGAATACAGAGATGAACAACGTGGTAAAACGTCTGTAGAGAGGAAATCTATGGTGACCCCTAAAAAAAAACACTGATCTTACATTAAAGACTTTTATTTTTAATTTAAAACCATAACATATTTTAAGTCACTCAGTGTGCACAGTCAATATTTACCTGCTCATGGTTTAGATGGGATGATATGGAGGAAGGACCTCCAGGCGTTTGAGGCACCTCCACAGGTGTTTTCACTTAGTGAACGCAGGTGAGTTGGAAAGTCGTTCTGCTTCTGCTCATGGATCATTGGACTCCAAACTCATTAATATTTGTTGACAATTTACATTCGGAGGGTTTTGAATACAAAAACAATCTCTTGTTAAAACATTGACTTTTTGTGGAGAACAAAGATTCAGATACAGATATAACATTGTGCTTCTAGTTTAAAATATGAGCAGTAAGGCTTCTTCAACTGTTTAAAGATTTGTTTTTTAACTCTGTTCACTGATTTTGATATTTGGCTTTTTGTCTTAACGTGAAAAATACGGCATGACGCTCGTGTGCATGTTCTTTATTGACTGTCTGTGTGAGTTTATTCTGCACACATTTTTTAAAGCGATTTATAAGTTTAGGGTCTTTCATTTTGGCTGTAAATCTCTGCACCTGCTCTGCACCAAGCTGATTGTAATAAAGCCAAACATGTCACCTTGTTCTGTTTTGATTAAGTGCTATATAAATACAATTCAATTGTCTTTTTTATTATACGATATACACATCTAATTCTGCTACTTGTCAAATCATTTGGGCTCAACCTCTAGTAAAGCGTAGTTTTAGATCCCAAATGTCTCGTGAAGTAAAATGAAAGGTTCTTTATTTGTATGTTTCTTTATATTGGAAAGCTTCTTTGACAAAAACGGGTGGGAAAACTGCTTTGATAATTTGAAATCTTTTTTTTTTTTTGCTTTTGTTTTAAGTTTCTGTGCCTTTTGTGTTTTTTACACCCTGAGGAATTTTAAAATTCATATAAATTGAGCATTTCCCACCCGGCAACAGGCTTAATGTGGTACAATGATAAAAACATGGGCATTATGGAGACAATATGGAGCTGATGTAGATATGATGGGAAATAGTGAGAGAATAAAATGTTCATGTCTTCTTTAAAATGCATTTTGTTGGAGCTCAGCTGATTTGAAATGTATGCAAGTAAACTAGAAAGTTGATCTGCAGGTGAATCATTGGAGGCTAAGTTCATTCATATTGTGCAACAATTTGCAAAGACACACTGGTTTTAAAGTGGAACCTGAGTTGAAATCAAGATGCTGATGGTGAATAGCTCCACCTAGTGGAGAACAACTGCCACTCTGAAGATTCATTTGTGCTGATCTCAAGTCAGCTTCATTCAAAAATACTAAAATGTTAATAAACACACAAAGCACAAAGAGTATTTTTCACCTGTATTTATTCATACTATAATCATATTTATATTCTATGTTCATCCGATATTTATATATATATATATATATATATATATATATATTTATATAGTTATTTACATGCGGCAATGTTGCCAGTTGAAGAAACAGATATTTCAACAAAATGGATGACAAACGCATCAAATTCAGTGCTATGCTGAAAGCACACAAAGCTCAATAAAAAATAAAAAAAAGTGGGTAAAACAGCAGAAACACGTGTGACAATGTCTACATGGAGCCTTTACATGTTACTTGTTTTTCTTTCTGCTCCAGAACATGTGCAAATGTAGTGTTGATGAAAAAAAATATATGGCGTCACCCGACTCCCCCAGAAAAATCACCAGACAGGCAGTTTACATAAAACATTAAAAAAAATAAAATTTAAATAAAAAGATAAAGTTCGAGACTATATACAGTGAAACTGCGAACTGATGCTTTCTGAGAGAGGGGGGGGAGAAGATCCAAGTAATAACAGTTTGCATTAAGTACAGCCATGCATTAGCAGCGGTCGTCACACATTCGTCGACACATTTTCTGACAGCTTTCCGTCCTCGGACCGACGTCAGTCAAAAATATTGGACCAAACAAAGCATGCGGTGTGTCCGGTTTATACTGTCTCTCACACTCACCCGCTCCTCAGAGTACACACTTTGGAACTAAATGGCTTTCGGATGGACTACATGGTTTTTACACACATCATTTCATGAAGCCAAGTGCTCTTCGTTCTTTCGGGGGAAAATATAAAAAAGCGCCCTCAGAATCTCTCCGACACACATGCACTTTTTTTGTGATCTCCATAAATACAGTAAATCTTATATTCTTCCCTCTCCATGTCTACTTGAATAAAATATAACTTTGAATACATTCTAGGAACGAACACGCAACTGGGTTGGTCGGGTGTGGAGGGCGTAGTGAGAGGCAGGTCCAGGTGGAGGTGGGTTTGTGTGTGTGGATGAGGTGGAAGAAGCTTTTTTTTTTTTTTTTTTTTTTTTCTTTCTTTCACGGGTGCACCTTGAAGGAGAGCAGCTCCTCCGAGTGCATGTTGTTGAGCGAACGCAGCTCGGGGAGCTTGAGCAGCAGCTTGGTGAAGGTGGTGGCTGACTCCTCGCCGTGGTTCTGCATCACCAGGTTTCGCAGACCCCGGATCAGTTTGTCCTGCAGGGCCTCGACCGCGTTCAGGTCCTGAATCCCTGAGCGATCTGAGAGATGGAGAAAGAAGGAGAAAGGGTTAATATTTGAGGCCAGAAAGGGCTTAAATAATGTTTTAGATCACTTGAGAGGGAGTTTGATATCAAAAGTAATGTAAATTTATCTTTCTAATATGTCACACGACTTGTTTTTAATACCAATGTTTGTGTATATACGTTGATTTATATGGAATGGAGCAAATATTTGGTGCTCTCAGGTTCATTTAGAGACTTGTTATACCTAAAGCAGTAGTAACACTACAATTTATGGTTTATAAAGAAACCAGGGACAGTTTTTTCTCACCGGCTGAGACGAGCACGACGGCCGTGAAAAGGCTCATCTCGTCGGCGTCGAGCCCCAGCGCCGCCAGCTTCTCGCTAAACTCGCACATGGAGTTGAGCAGCTCGCCGGCACCCAGCGCCCGCAGTGTGTCCAGGCTGTAGCATTTGCCGCTCAGGAAGGTCACCGTGCGCTCGGCCACGTTGAACAGAGAGGCGAATCGGACCATCAGCACCTGGGAAGAGTTGGGGTTGGATATTTAGTCGGTGGTTTGATTTGTGCAGGTAAATGCATCATGTGACAACTGTAAGTCTCATATCTAGAAAAGTGTACTTTCTAGGTTATAAATCTGACTGGTTTAACTTTCTTTCTTATCTCAGTTGCACCAAAAGAGAGTAATTTCCATCCCAACTGTTATCAGAGGAAATATTATCTTTTTTGGGAAGCCACAGTGGCTCCTATATTCAGAGTATTTAAAGAGCCCTTGCAAGAGTGAGCACAAAATAACATGTGTTTTGCCTGCTCTTACCTCAAAAGTCCCGGCTTTCAGCAGGCCGACTTGGTCGTGCTCGGGGAGGTCGCGAAAGCCTGGAATCCTCTTGGCGAAGTCGACCACGTCCCGCACGGCCGGAGTGAAGCTTATGGAGAACTCTTCCCAGACCTCCTGGCTCGGCTTGCGGGGGTCAACGTAGGGCGATGCGTTCATGGGACAGACCTGGAGAAAAAAAATAAACAAGAAAGTCAAGATGGGTCAATAAAGGAGGGCGATGAGGCGCAGGACTTTAGTTTTGGATTCAAAGATATTAATATCAATTTCAAGAATGAGAAAGAAAAATTACCAAGTGTGATCTATTGTTTACGCAGCTGGTTGGTCCATTGTGACCGGTTGTGGCGGTTTGTGTGTTGAAGCCGTGCTGCCTTTGAGCGTCTTCTGATGGTTTACAGCTGGGGGCGCTGTTGAGCTGCTGTTGCTGGTGATGAACGCTCCTCTCTTCCCTGTAAGCAGCGTTGGCGACGTGCTGCCCGTTACTGTAAGAACCGCTCTGGTAAACTACGTTGTTGTTCCAGCAGCTCCAGCTCTCCTGCTGCGGCTCCACGCGGCTGTCGCACCCCGTCTCCACGGCGACCGTCCCCGACGAGGGCAAGGCCTGGCCCTGACACGCCGACCCCCGCTGGCTGTACGCGAGGGCGTCTCTGTGCCGCCGCCTCCTCTCGGTGACCGTGACGCCATCGTCCTCGCCGCTGTCCGACGCGCAGGAGGAGGCGGAGCTGGAGTTGGTGTCCATGGAAACCACGGACTCAGAGTCCCGGGGGCACTGAGGGGAGGAAGGGTTGGAGCATGACGGGGAGTCGGGAGCGGATGAGGAGGTGGAGGAGGACGAAGGCGAGGAGCCGGCGTCGCTGGTCATGGCGTCCATGGGCAGCGGCGGGCTCTGGTGGCCGTGCAGCATGCTGTGCAGCTGGCTGTTGTTGCTCATCATGTTGTTCATGGCGTTCTGCATCTCCAGCAGCATCCTCTGCTTCTCCCTCTTTGGGATGCGACCAAATCTGACAGCTGGAGGTAAAAATAAACAAGAGACAGCCGTTAGATTGTGTCGAGATTAAAAGAACATAAAACGAGGAGAAGAGATTAAGCTGACGGAAACTAAAACAGGAAGTAGCGCTCACCATCTCTGGACATGCCGACGGACAGACACTTCTTGAAACGACACTGCTGGCAGCGGTTCCTGTTGATTCTCATGATGGTGCAGTTCTCCATCTTGAGACACTTCTTGTACTGGATGTTCTGCTGGATGCTCCTCCTGAAGAAGCCCTGAAGAAAACACAAGATTCACAGTGAGCATGTGTCGCGTAAAAAAGGTCAGCGAACAGGATTGTGAATCAAGCAAATCAATTCTTATTTAACCAGGAACACTTGTCTCACCTTGCAGCCCTCGCAGGCGTGGACGCCATAGTGGAAGCCCGACGCCACGTCACCACACACCTTGCACAACAGCACCATGCCGTTAATTTCTGCAGAAAAAAAAAAGACATAATCAGTTATTTATGTGTCACCAGATTATTAAAACCAACGTCTTTCTGCAACGGCGTGGTATTCTGATAAGACTTTTGATGCTGTGCTTACTGGTGATGCTGCTCTTGGACGATGTGGAGGAGCGCCCGGCCTTCTCGGCGCCGTGGCCTCCGCGCTGGTTGCCGTTCTTGGCCGGCGGTGAGATGTCCACCACCATGCCCACGGCACGGCTGGGCAGCGACGCGCGGGCGACCGGCTGCGGCGTGGAGAGGGAGCCTCGGCCGGGGCTGGCGCTCATCATACAGTACTCCGGGCTGGAGGCCGAGCCGGAGGAAATGTAGGCGATGACGCCTCCTGTGGAGAGACGATGACACTGTTATAGCGGGTTCATCGCTTCACCTTTTGTTTTGTCAAGGCTGTCAATTGCAATTACATTATAAAAAGACGTGTTCTTAAGCTTTGTAATACACCTAGTTTTTATTTAAATCTATTTCTGAGAAACAAAACACACACACACCTTATCAACATCCAGGTATTAACCGCATTAGTCAAATCGCATTAGTAAAAAAATAATTGTTGTGTGTGCCAAATTACACTTGGCAGTACATCAAGTACATGAAGTAAATGTGCCAACGGACACGCCCAGACAGCACAGCGGTCCAGAATGTGTGTGTTTTTCCTGGTTTGATTTTTTTATCCTGCTCAGATTGACCTGCTCTGTATCACCCCCCCACCCCCTCCCGGTGCTCCCTGGTTGGATAACATCATTACATAACAGACATGGGTCTGTTTTGCTTTGGGAGTGTGATCCAGACAGGGTCACTGAAGAGCAGAGCAGTCGTGGGAAGAGAGGAATGCAAAAGGGGAAAAACAACCACCAGTGGGTTATGTAATGACAGGTTTGGCCAGATTACAGCGTCGACGGCTGTTTGGGTACACTGATCTGGAATGTGAGGCTCAGTTGATCCACAGGTAGCCCAACTCAGGGATTTTTATTTTTTAAAAAACGGAAAAAAAACAAAAACTTCTAGCATGTGATGTGATACCAAGTAATAAATGGATCAGCTTTTAGAGAAAATGCCCTTGAGCAATGCACTAGAATCAGGGTTCATACATATAAAAAAAATATATATATATATAAGACTTTTCTATGCTTTTGAAGCAACTTTTGTATTACCATACATTCCTGTATCCAGGAACAATAAAATAATAAAAAATGTCAGAGCTGACGTCACCTCACGCAGAGTACAATGTGACGTCAAATGCCTAAAAGTATTGTTAAGCCAATGTGTATATTTTTCCTCTCATACTCTATTTTAAAGTTTTTTTGTGAAGCTTCTCCCAAAAACATTCTGGGTTTATTTATTACATTTTATATATATATATATATATATATATATATATATATATATACATACATACATACATACATACATATATAAAAATACATAATATATATATATATATATTTTTATTTTTTTTCTAGAATTTTTCAAAGGCAGTTACAACCCATTAAGGAGTTTTAAAAAAAAAAAAAAAAAAAAGGAAAAAAAGTAAAGAAAATAGGTCATATGTGTTTGGTAGGATTCCACTAAAAATATATATATATTTGAATATTTGCGTAAAAGTATAATTGTCTTCTTTACTTAAATAACTAAACAACATTTAGAGGCTCACAGCAGATGGTTACCTAACCCAACCATGACTGTTCCTTTTCTCCTTTTCTCCTTTTCTCTCTTTCTCTTTTTTTTTACAGCCCACCCACACGTGGACCTGTCATGAATTTCTGTGAAAGCGAAACGCGAGGGGGCAGAGAAAGAGAAAAACAAGAAAGAAACTAGGTCAGTGGCTGCTGCTGTCTCTCTCTCTCTCTCTCTCCTCCCCCATCCTCCCTCCATCCTCCCTCACGTGTACCTCTCAGTACAACCTCTCCATCTCTTTTATGCAACTTTACGCGTCACGGGCCAATCCGAGGAGAGCACAAACCAGACGCGTGCTGGAGGAGGAGCAGGCCTCCGTCCTCCAATCAGAGACGTGTTCCCCGGGAGGTGTACACACGGAACACGTGGCCAGACTACGCTGTCCATGTGAGAGGACATAAACACTGTCGCAATGTCCACACAATGTAATGCAGACGCGGAAATTGGCACTCCTACCTGTGCGTAAAGTACCAGTTTTACGCACAAGATCATGTCATTGGATCAGTGTTTTTTCTTGATATGTTTGAGGATTACAGGGCTTTAAAGACAGATTAAAAGGCAGGACTTGCATTGATTTGTGTTCATTCCTTGGATCTTTTTAAAGAAATTAAAAAATACTGCATTCAGTGACATATTTACATCAATGAAACGTTTCCATAACTGTGTTGCTTTCCTTTCTGGGAGAAACATAAGTATGAAAAACATCAGATGTGATGTTCTGGTGAGGATTTTTATGAATGAACTTTAATACACCGTTTCTGCAAAAGGTGCATCCACAAAGAATGACAACATTTACATTTCTCTGGATCATATTTTCCTTTAAATATAGTGCGATTGATTGATTGGTTGATTAATTAATTGTCCTCTTACCAGGCTTGGTTGTCCCCATGTCCTCAGGCATCAGATCGAGTGGGGAGAGGAAAAAAAAGGACTGAAAAAAGGACACAAATTCTGCAACAGAGGATGCAACTGTTTTGCAAAATCTCACTGAGGAAAAACAAAATCAATGCGTGCTCATATCAGGAGTTTTTGGGGTTTTCTGTGACTAATCTTGCAGGTCTGAGTGATGGAGAGAGAGACGTCCAGGTCGGTGCAGCTCCAGTGTGTTGTGTGACTCTCCAGTCAGGCAGGAGAACTAAATGTTCGACATCGTGGGCTCGTCCATGTGACCTAATTGTCGGCCACGCCTCCACCGCCCCTTGCAGCCAGAACCACTTTAACCCAGTGACACACTTTCAGGACACCCGGAGGATGGTGTGGGTGGAGGTGGGTGGTGGGTGGAGGATGGTGGGTGGAGCCTCTGAGCCTCGTGGAAACGGGTCACGTTGCAGAGCACAACGTGAAGGCTGAACAGGAGGAGGACAGTGGATGGAGACGGTTTCCTTTCCTGTTTTTTTTTTTTTTTTTTTTTTTCCTGTCAGTTGCATTAACAAAGCTGCAGCACGTGCAGGAAAGCACGCACATGGAGCCTTTTAATCTGTGTTTTAAATGTTAAAAGTACATTCCCTCCCAGTACAGTGCAGTGATGGAGAGTGTAACACATGCATAGTTATACAAATACACTGTGCAGTACAATAGTTTTAATAGTTTTCTAGTTGTCTTGTATGTAATAAAGAAAACACATCACACGTTCCAGATTATCTTCTTTTATTATGAATAATTAAGCGTGCATTGCATTTGTGGCTTGATTTAATTATTAAGAGTTTTTAATGCTTGTCTTTAAATGTTAAAAGTACATTCCCTCCCAGTACAGTGCAGTGATGGAGAGTGTAACACATGCATAGTTACACAAATACACTGTGCAGTACAATAGTTTTATAGTTGTCTTGTATGTAATAAAGAAAACACATCACACGTTCCAGATTATCTTCTTTTATTATGAATAATTCTGCATTTGTGGCTTCATTTAATTATTAAGAGTTTTTAAGACAAATGTAGTCATATACAGTACCAGTCAAAAGTTTGGACACACCTTCTCATTCAATGTTTTTTCTACATTGTAGATTAATATTGAAGACATCCAAACTTCTGCAATACAATAGTTATAATAGTTTTCTAGTTGTCTTGTATGTAATAAAGAAAACACATCACACGTTCCAGATTATCTTCTTTTATTATGAATAATTAAGCGTGCATTGCATTTGTGGCTTGATTTAATTATTAAGAGTTTTTAATGCTTTGTCTGACAAATGTAGTCATGTACAGTACCAGTCAAAAGTTTGGACACACCTTCTCATTCAATGTTTTTTCTTTATTTTTATTTTTATTTTTTTTCTACATTGTAGATTAATATTGAAGACATCCAAACTACTGCAATACAATAGTTATAATAGTTTCTGTCTGTATATATAATATTTCAGTTACTGGATTCTTTAATGTTTTTTTATTGCTCATTTGCTTATTTATAATACTTATTTTTGTTCTTGTTTTTTTTGCTATGTCTCTTATTTGCACTATATCTATGCTGCTGTAATCCTGTACATTTCCCCGCTGCGGGACTAATAAAGGATTATCTTATTTTATCTTATACCCTCATGATTAACCTCCTCAGTTGATTAACCTACCCACATAAATTATAATTATTTTGTAACACAAGTTTTCTTAAAATGTATCTAGAAAATTAAAATGAGGCAGACTACATTTGCATAACTTTCCAGAACAGAAATCTGAAGATTGGATAAAGTTTGTTGACATTTCAGAGTGAAATGGTTTTAATGAGGCAATTTTGGATATCTTTATTTTATCACTCCTTAAATCAGAAAATACTATCAACAGACATTAAAATTCCAAGTTTCGACATGTTTACAGGAATAAAATCTTATATTAATCAGGCGATTAATGATTTATGAAGAAACCATCTCTGTTTGGTTTAAGTGCCACTGAAGTAAATATTTCTGGCTTAGAGTCGGAGAAATAACTAATTTAGAGAAAACGACATTTAAAGAAATGTTTTGTGAATGTACATACATTTAGAGGACACAACAGTTTTCTGAAATACAATCGTTCAATATGCATCAATGCTTTTTCTAATGCTAACTTTTGGTAAATTCAGTAGAAATCTTCAGACGCAAATAGCCAAAGTAGTAAAATGCACACATAAATGTGTATTTTTTTATGTTTTCTCAAATCTCAAAATTGACTAGTGCATGGTAAACAATGTTTTGGTATGTAGTGTGTCCTCTTCAAGTGAAATAAGCAACCACTCTGTAAAAATACTATTAAAAAAATCCTACATTCTGGATTTCATCTCATCAAAAGTGCAAAAGTATTACCAACAGAATTTACAAAACATATTAAAGTAAAAGTACCTTTTGGACAGAATGATCTTGTCTCTCAGAGAGTCCTAATATATAAATACTTTTATGGGAAGCAGCATTTTAATGTTGAATCTATAGCACAGTATCACTTTTTATAAGTTCATTTTGTGTTTTGTTTGTATAATCTTAATGTTTAAGGTAACCAGTAACTCCAGCTGTCAGATAATTGTCGTATAACTTGAAGTATAATGTAGCATAAGATTGAACTACGCAAGTAAAAGTACCTCAAAAATGTGAACTCCTTAAAGTACTCAATATACTTAGTTATTTTCCACCACTGGTAGATTAGGCTACATATACATACTGGTAAGGTGTAGAAATACATTTTATTAACAGAACAAGCCAACAAACAAAAAGGATGATGGAGTGTTATACAATTCTTTTATTTATTTAATGCAAAAACATGTTCTCTTGAATTTCTTAATTGTATTATACAATTTAAATGTCGTTTTCTCTTTTCTGAAACTTTGGATTTAATCGAATAACATACTTTGGCAACGGTGGTGCGGTGACCATTAATTACGCCACATATTTGTCTTAATTTGTTGTCGTTTTGTCTTTATTTCTGGAGCACTAAAGGCTTATTAAAGAATACACTCATCAGTAATCCGAGAAGAAAGCGTCAGGATTGGATTCATTCGTCTGGCTAACATACTGCTTCTCTTTTTGTTTATCCTGTTTTTCTTATGTAGCAAATGGGCTAAAACTGCATTTAAATGTGCAACTCTTTTATTGCTTAATGTAAGTTATTCTCAAACAACCTACCAAAATGCCTTCTGGCCCCGTAACTTTAAGGATCGACAAGCCCTTTAAACTCAGAGTCTTCAGGGCGTTTCACAACCAAGTGACAGCTCAGAGATATGTAAGGTCAGCTGGATAACTGAAACAGGTGCAGTCGCACCTTAAGTCTGTACAAAGTGTGTCCATAAAGTAATTAGGTCAAGGTGGGGGTTGGGAGGGTGCGTCATGCCGTTACAATGAATATATAGACAGATATGGGACAATATCTTAAGTGAACTGATTGTACTTTACAATACAGTTATTTACAGTCAAACTCAAACAGTAGTGGATATCAACTAAGTACATTTACTCAAGGAGTCTGTTGTATTTAAACATACTATGAGGAACTTTTAACCAGTTATGAAACACTGATGGCTCTATATGACCTACATAAGTTAACAAGACCTACAGCGAGAATATTGTCTGTTTCTATGTATTTCTTCTTAATGTGTTCTTAATACTGGATTACCTGCAAGATCAAACGATGGGATTTGTTGCCAATAAACACACTTTAAAGCCAATAAACACACTTTAAAGCCACTTAATACTAACAAATAAACACTAAAGAGGAAGAAGGACACCGAATTTTCGCAGCGAGTGGTACGTTAGCATGTTAAAAGTAATTTCTGACAATATATTTTGTAGTTATGGCTGATATTAGGGCAATATCCGCAAATAGAAAAAAAGGAAAGAAGTGAACAAAAAACAGAGAAAAGCTAAAAGGAACCATTAAGAGCATGAGCGAAAAAGACTTAGTTTTTTAAAAGAAACCCAAAACTGATCCAGAACTGTCCCACTTCCTCCAAGACTGGTATGTAAGAACATAACGTGTATTTTATTTATGCAAAACATTATAAGGTGTGTTTTATATCAATACATGAGTTAGCCTCGGAGTGTAAAACGTTAGCCAAAGCTAGCTAATGCTTTGGCTAACGTAGCTTGAATGTAGCTAACGTTAGCTTCATTTGTTGAGCCAAGCAAGGAAAGCAAAGCACGCAGTGATTAAGAGCGTGCTGACCAACATGCAACAGCCAATCAGGGACTGCCCATTGTTTTGACTGCTCGAAAAATACACAAAAAAAGTCACAGGCTAATTATAATGCAGAGTGACTTTATTGCAAATCTTTTTTTTAAATTAGCCATGTTCTTCAGTTTGCGATAATGGCTACATTAGCACCTCAGCAGATTTACACGACGACAATGCACATTCTGGTCTTCTTTGTACACACAGTCGTTAGGCAGACTGCTATGAAGTGAAAGTGAAATTAAGTTAATTTTGTTGCTTTGCATGGAATTCCCCCAAACTCCCCCATGAATTCAAAGAGTTGATGGTCAAAGGACGTAGATGTGTCAAACTGAACGATATAACGTTTCCACACTTCAAGTCACAGTGAAACTTCAGTGTCATTACAGAGTCAGAAGAGGGAAGAGATGTAATCAAATACTTCCGACTAAACCAATACAAACCATTGGTCAAAATGTGAGGAAGAGGAGTAAGGAGGGATGAATAAATTAGACCTCAAGCACTTTATTTTGAAGTTTTTGCAGACTGAAATCCAAACATGCTGTGATGTAACATTGCTTTGGTCCGAACTAACGGTTTGAAGTGTAATGGTTCAATAACTATTGGATGTATTGCCATAAAATTTAGTAAGTACAAATTAATTTTCTTTTCATTTCTGGTTAATCTGTCAAGTATTCTGATTTATTAATCAAAATCCTGCAAAACTAACGACATCCCCATCGGCTTCAGCTGTGCTACGTGTTTAATGCTAAATAGCAAACGTTAGCATGATTACAGGCTAACATTAAGATGGTTAACATGTTAAAACTTAGACATGCTGGATAGATAGTTGACCCAAATCACACTTCATTGGATAAAGTTTTTATACACTTTTGAATTCCGTAAAAAATATTTCATTGTTTTACTGAAAGAAAACATTTTAAACATTTATTTGACATATTCAAAAGAATAAATGGACCAATTTAAAAACATGGATGCACGATTATAACCTGAAAACTGTGTTAACTCTTCACCATGACCCTACATTCTGTCGTCATAAAACTTGAACCGCCTGTCTAGAACAACGTGAGGAAAACCACAATGTACAAAATGTACAATCAAAACAAAACCAACCACAGGAATTGTACTTTGGCTGATCTATTTTAATATTCTTGGCAACACAAAATGTTCCTGGCTGTCACCTTCCTTATAATTACTTGTAATAGCGTGATGTTAAATTCTTATTGGAGCGTGAGTAACCTGAACATTGTGTTACCTGAACTATTGTAAACCTGACAGGCTCACCCGTTTACCTTAAATGTGAATGTGTCTAATTATTGAGACAGTAATTTACTGACTCAATACTTTAAGACTCAGCCTCATTCATTCCTACGTGAAGGTGTTCATCTTTAAAAACGTCTCACAAATACATAGTTTTATTTTTAAAAACAGGCTAATTCATGTCTTAAAACACCTCGTCACTGTACTTTTTCTTACTCAATAAGGAGTTGTTTTAATCAGCAGGTGTATGTGGGATTGACTCAGAGTTAATTACAGGGCCTGTGTGTTCTTTTATACAAGGAACATGTCACCACAGTGCAATAGTGTGACCAATTTAATTGTTTCTAATGGACTATAATTGGACAGAAAATTAAGCTCAACGGCACAGAGGAATAAACTGACTGGAGTTCGTGACAATAAGACAAATAAACATATTATTTCAGTTTATCACTGAAGTTTACAGTTTCTGAGGTAAAGGACAAACAGTAAAGCAGATAAATCCAATAACAATGCATAAATCTCAGACTTCAGCTTGTGTCTCTTAAACTGTATGATGCTTAATTTGTTCATATTCAGTTAGAGGTTTACATTAAAGTTTTTTATCTTAAAGGTTCATTTTAATGACTGGTTATGTACCTGAACTGAACTGATACTCCCACATTACATTTGAGGATCAGTGTGTTTCCTGCTTCACGTATTTACATACTTACATCTGGTAAATAACCACAGTATTTGTAATTGTAATAATTAACACTGTAATGAAGCGTATTTCCTCCACTCCCTTTGTGCGATCTCCCATCAGTGTTGGTATGTTGGCGGAGAGGACGGTGAACATTCCTGATGCTCATCCAATCGATGTTTGCATCAGCAGAGCACCTACAATGGGTTTAGTCTTTCTACGCACACAGGTTTTCACTTTGGGGGACTTTAATTCTGTGCCTGGCCCTTTAAGAAGAAGAAGTGCACTACCCCTTTAAGGTGTCTCTGTGGGAAATTAAGCCTAAATATAGTTTACTTTCTTTTCCGAACATTTCAACAGCTTCTTGGCTGAGATTCAACACTTTGACTGGTTTACTTTGTCTGTAGATTTTGAACAAATATGTGACAATTCTTGAAAACGCAGACATGTACTTGAACTACTCACTCACTTAAATTAGCAGACACGGAGTGAGTAGTTCAAGTTCAATTAAATATTCAGAGAATATGCAAGTATGGTGAGGAATATAAACACTTACAGACAAAGCAGCCAACTAGTGAGCTGTTAATTAAATAATGTGCTCTTTAAACTGTATCCATTTCATTTTACCTAAACGATGATCATGGCCAAAATAATTCATAATAACAATATTATTGTGACATACATGTAAATCTGAGAAACAAAACAAAAAAATTGAAATGGCTATCAGTCAAATTAATCTTTAACTTTGCTTCTTGTGCATTTTTAGCTTCTCTTTTGGGAAATAAACTTAACTTAACTAACATTGTATGAGTGTAGGGAGGTGGAGATAAGAGTCAGTAACCATAACTGTATATATATATATATATATAAAAATCTGAAGTATTTATACTATATTAGCATATCTGTATTTTTGACATATCAATATTTCAGACAGCAGTTGACAGGATATGAAAGGTTTTGAAAGACAGCGAAGGCATTGTTTTGTGTACTGTGAAGGTTTTATTCTATATATATATATATATATATATATATATATATATACAATCATTATATATATATATACACAATCATTATCTTACACTAAACACAAACTTGTAAATGTACTCTTCTATTTGTTAAGGTTACTGAGAGTAAATGCTCTGTATTCTTGCTTTACAGCGCTGTGAAAAGTCAAAAGTTGAGTCAGATAGAAAAGATTTGCAGACAGATGGAGATGAATAGAGTTTTTTTTAGCCCCAGCAGACCTACGTGATGTGGAAAAATGTCACTCTGACATTAGGAGTCATTGAGGCGTTACGGCTTTGCAGCAAATCCAACACCTTAACCAACACTGAGTGAAGAGGGGTCACAAATACGGATTGTTACATCATGCTGAAAAACACTCAAGTGGAGAGATGGTGCTGGTTGTTAACTGGTTACCAGTTATGACTCTGAATGAGTTATCTTGTTTTGCAAGACAGACAAAAGGTCACAGCTTGAATTATCAAAAAAAAATGTGATCAGTGAAGAAAATGCAGTGACGCTAGCGTTAAGAAATAATTTAGTTTTACAGATTTTTACTGGAATCGCATTGTGAGAATCATTTTGTTTAAGTTATAATCTTTATAAAATAAACTGTTATAAAGTTTGGTTCTCCTTTGCGGCACCAAAGGTGATAATGGTTCATTTGTTTTTTGGGATCTCATTTTCAAGATATTCCAAACAGTGTCGGGAGTTCAGGGAATGTTGCCAAGGACAACAGGATCGTTAATTTAAAGGCTCGATCGCCACCATTTTACATTATTCAGTAATAGTGACTTAACAGACATTTATTTAAATAAAAATCTTAAAGATTATTACTTTGATTAAAAGTTGTCTGAATTGAGACAATTTTTAATCTAAGTTATAGTTTGAATTAATGGCAAACTGTACAAAATAATTATATATTGAAGCCTTTTAACATGTGAAAGAGTCATTTATTAATTCAAGTGTGATTATACACACATTTCTACGATATACCCTGGAAAACACTAACTTTTTTTCTGTAAACGACATAGTAGTGTTGGCAGTATCATTATTATTTTTTCCCACACAATTTTTTATTTAGTTGGCAGATATTTGAAGCAAACAGACGGTTTTAATGCAAACAATTAGCTCTGACTTAAATGTTTTTATGAAGTATTTGAACCAGTTGGGCATCTGAGAGAAGCTGCATCTAGAAAACAAACTGAGATTTCATCACTTGTTTTCTTCCGTTGTCGTTACTTTGACTACCGTTAACTCCCCCTATTTTTTAACATTTACAGGCACTATATTACTATTTATTATAAATATTGACATTTTATTATGTAGTTTTATGGAGATTAGGACATTTTAAATGTTTAAAAAATCTTATCTCCTTACATTTGTCAACAGTTATAAATTCTCCTATGAAGACCTATTTTACATTATTACAACTGTGTTTTTACTATATTGTCTGTCATAATCTGTTCATACACCAGCCACTACGCATGTGTGCCCACGGGAGCTATGCAGTAGTTGTTGACGAATACATCATTAACACTTATTATACTAATAATTAAATGTTTATACACAGCTTATGGACGCTAAATACGGATTAAAGTGTTACCAAATGATCAAATAAAGTCACTCTCAATGTTGTTAACAAGGTAAAACATTATTACAATCATCAAAGTACAACTTCTAATATCCATTCAAGTTGTTAAAATAACAATGTGACAGAAAGAAAGCAGGCGGACCAGATTTCCTTTCCATTGTGTTCCTTTATTACCATATTTGTGGAGATAACTTAATCAGGAAGCAAAAAATATACCAGACAATAAAGTACTAAAAATCTGAGATAGAAATAACCCCCCTCCCCCACCCAACACAAACACCCTAGAGCCCCCCCCCCCACCCACCCACCCCTACTCCCCCCCCTCAACCACCACCGCCGCCGTCCCCTGCCGGTCTATGTGGCGTATCTCTTCGTCCACTGTTTGGCTGTCCGGTCATGCTCCGCTCTGTTGGTCGTGTACTGGGTGGCGATGCTTCCAACCAGAGGGTCGGCTGGACGAAAAAAAAAGGTGTAAAGTTAAATTTGTCTGCCATAAAAACCATATAAGAAATGATAAAAACACACACAAGAGTTGAAACCGTTTTTGTTTTTTTTGTTGAATTAGCATCTGGTTCTAATCATTTGCCATTTCTGTTTGATTATAAACTATAAATAATTTAGCTGCAAAGCAAAACGAGGGAACATTTCATCCTTTTTTGGGGCAAAATGTGTTAAATGATTTTACTAGTGAATTCATAACTTCAGCTTACCTGTTTCAGAATACATTTTAGGGATTTAAAAGTTGTTTTTTGTACATCATAGAGGAAAATATGTGTACATGAGCGTCCAGTAACAACCTTTAACAACAGTTGGACGTCAGAACAAACGACGTGAGTCACTGAATCTTCAGTGGTACAAAGTTTACTTCCGGTTTTTTTTGCCCCAATTGGCGGTTAACAAAATGCAAAAACTCCCTCTCTGCTTTCATTATTACGAACAACTCGCAGTTTTTAAGGTAGAAAAGGATGTCCAGATGACGGCAGGGTTTCCTGTCAAGGTGGCAGACCTGACTAAATTTACCAGCATTTACCCACACATTAGTTTCAGATTCCTGTCGTTTTTGTAAAACAATGGAAAAGCTGTTTAAGCCGCATCTAATGAGCTTGAAAAGTAATTTTAAAAATCACATTCTGACAACCTGAACCGTATGATTAATTTTCCCTCCTCCCGTCTCTCCATGCGGACACATTTACTCGATGTGACACAGAGAAGTAGAGCGGAAAACGTGAGATTTGAACGCCGGCGAGACACAAAAATGAAAAAAAAGAATCTTTCCTTTAGAGCACGTCTGCTACAATAAAACCTATTTATGCTGTTTGTTGCAGAATGCTGAACATTTAAAACATAACTGTGAACTTGTGAAGTCCACCTCAGACTCGGATCATCTCACCTGGGTTACAGTCTGTGAGCAGGGAGCAGATGGACAGCAGAACCTTGGAGATGGTGAGCGCGGGGCTCCAGTTGTCCTTCAGGATGTCCAGACAGATCACCCCCTGACTGTTGATGTTGCAGTGATAGATCCTCGTACGAAAGGTTACCTGGAGACGCACAAACAAGAGAAAACATTTCATACTTTAACCCATCTGCAGACTCGGTTTTATAGCTAAAGTCTAGATATTTTCATGCCAGCTTGTCCGGAAGGGGACTAAATACGCTGCAAAGAAAGTATTTAGAGGCGTCTCTTTACCTCTTACCTCAAAATGTCTGAATGAAAATGGGTTCTATGGGTTAAAAAGAGTCTATCCTTTAAAATACATGCTCACTTTATGATAATTATATCCAGTTTGGTGCAAAATAACAGTAAAAGTAGTATAAATGTGTTATTTTCAACAACATTAAAAATGGTGTATTTGAGTATTTCTGCACACTGGGGTCTCTAAACAGTGAATCACATTAACTGAGTACGACTGGAAAGCTGAGACTCTGCTGTGGATCCAATGAGTCATTTCACACAGTGACACCTTTTTCTTTTTCTTCTTCTTCTTTTTTTTTTTAAACTTGACGTCACTGTTTAAAATGACCTGGTGTGATTTCTGGAAAGTTTACAGCCACAAACTAGAGACTAAGGGATTCACAGGAAGACTAAGGGCATTCACAGGATGAATGGTTTTCTCAGGTAAATTGACAAGAAGTGGGTTTATGAACAGTTTGAAAATGCCATTCTTGCAGCAATCTCAAAATGTTTTTTGATACCATTTCATTGCATGGATTTTTCCTATGGAACTCCTCAAGGTGTTGGTGTCTTAATGTGGTATTTAGGAGTTTCTGATCATTTTTATCAGTTCTTGAGTGTTAAAAAATGGTTAAATTTAGCACCAAATCAAATGATATCAACCAAAAATAGCTGCAACAGGTTAAGAGACATAATTGAGCACTTGAATGGAGGTACTTAAACTCTAAACTGTCAACATTTCAATAGGTGCCTAAATAAGACACAGATTTATGACTAGAAACACGTCTATGCTTTTGATATAATGTTGTTTATAACTGTTACATTAAGACTCAACTATAGTTCACTCATACAGAAAACACTAAACCTGCAGTCAGGGCTTCATTAATCATATATTTTTATCTGCAGGACATGAAAGCCCTCTGGTGGCAGAAAAGAGGTACTTTTAATTGCAAGGAAACTATCTGCTGTGACTTCTGCTTTCATGCAAAAATATTACAAAGAACTAGAAACTTCTCATTTAGGCAGAAGTGAGAGCACATGAATAGTTTTACCGTAAATGTCTCAGACAGTAGTGGCATGTTTGGGTAGATTAAAATCTGATGTTTTTCCTTTCTAACCTCACAGGGCGACTTCCTGCTGATGTTTTACAGAGTAAACCAAAGTCACACGCACACACACACACACACACACACACACACACATATACAGGCCAAAATATGTGTGTGTGTGTGTTGTCAAGAATACAGAGCTGAGAAACATATACGAGTTCAGCAGAAACCGAGTTGCTTTGTTTTTTAAATTTCTCCATAACAGCTTGTTTTTTTAACTTTCCTGTTTTGTTTTTTCAACTGTTTTTCAGGCTAATATCACGATTTGTATATTGTTTTTTTATGTGTTGTATCCCACTGGGAATGAGCCTTGTAACTAAACTGTGTTTTTACCATTGAGATTGGCATTTTTATGGCCATCACAATGACCATATTTGTCGCCTAAAATAGCTTAATTGGTCCAAATAAACCTGTGGGGACCAACAAATGAACCATAATCATGTTTTGTGTTGTTGTTTTGCGACAGGAGAAGCTTTGCCTCAGGTAAAAGAGAGAGAGAGCACTCTGTTTACGGTCCAACCAACAGCCAAAGCAAAATATATAGCTAATGGTAGAGTGCATAGAGGCTAAATTTTATTAAAAAGTGTAATTAAATCTATTATATATATTTTTCCTGTTGTCAACAAAACCCACAATTGTTATTCCTTTCTGCTATGAAGCTCAATTGTGGTTCAAAAACTATTAAAACATCATTGAGCTACACTGTGGAACTGGGTGACGTTTCTTTATTACCATTAACACACACACACACACACACACACAGTAATTTATCTTTTAGGCAAAAACTGGGGCTTAAAAGAGTCAACAAAAATTCACCACACTTAACCGTCAACAGCTGCAGCAGTTTAAGGAAATTATTGAGCCTTTTAAAACAAATAAATTAAGGAATATATTTGTTTAACTTGGCTCGAGGCTGAGCGCCAAAGACTTTGTAGGTAAGAAAGAAAGTCTTAAGAACACAAAGAGAAGCTCTCACATAGTTGGTTTCCACAGGATTTGAATATAGAAAAACACCTGACTTGTCGTGTAAATTACACTTTAAAAAGCTAAACCTGATCTTTAAATATCAAAAACACATCTGTGACTGCAGCTGAAACCCCCCCCCCCCCCATGTCAGAACTCAACTTTCATACAGATTCATATAATGAGTCATAACGTCAGTCAGCTTTGTGTCGTTCACTGACGTCAAGGTTAAAGGATTTATTTGTAATATATATATCTTTTTTTCTTTTGAATATTAATCTCTGGGGTCAACATGTGAAGAGCAGCTGTAAAGCAGATTTTAAATAATTTTGTCTGGTTGTTTTAGAACCACGTCAGGAAACTGTACTACGTTTTGTTCACAGTCTGCATGAGAGTACACTCAGACAATGTAGCACTACTAGCAGTACCTTGGGGGGTTTGAAGGGGTAGTCTGGCGTGAAGGCGATGTCCAGGAAGAAGACGCCTCCCTCGTACACGGAGCCCGGTGGTCCCAGGATGGTCGACCTCCACTCATAGATGTTGTCTCCTTTGGGGCCAGCACTGCAGGCAGAAAATGAAACAGTTTCACCTACAGCTGCACAAAAAATCATGAGGCGCTGGATAACACATTAATCCACACAGGAGCGCTGAATTTAATACCTTCAACATCATCTTAAAATGTAAACTCTATGGATTCACCTGCTACTGCACTGATTCATATTTGAAAATGTAAAATAATCTATGTTTATTCTTTTCTATTCTTTATTCTCATCAGTAATGCAGCAGCAGGAGAAAAAACAAACACACCATTACAAAATGAATCTGTCAGTAAAACACAGCATAATTCTGAATAAATAAAGTCAGGAGGAAAAAGACGCCCACACACCGAGGAAAACCGTCAATATATCAATCTAGATTATAGGCTTCTGTTCAAGCAGATGCAACTGGATCGACATCAATGCAGAGTGTACTACAGTATGAAAGTCACATACTCATTCATGTTCTGTGTGTGTAACCTGACGAATCGCTGCACAGCTAAAGCGTACTGGCAGCTTTCTGTGAGTGTGTGGGCGTTTTTATTTCTCTTTCTTCAGTAAAGAGATGAACTAAAAACAGACTAGAAAAGGAAGCTTTTAAAAGGGAAATTCCACCTGATTTAAGCAAATTCACTCTGTAGGAGTCGATACCGTATGAAATGGTTCCTTTATTTCTTGAAGCTCAAACGGATAAAAGGGAATAGCATCTTTTGGATATCTTGTACTTGCACTGCCTTTGATGGATGAATGCATATATAACATGTGCAAATGTATTCATTAATTAATCATTTGGACCTTAAATGCACGGATACATTTCTGCAAAGTGGCTTTCACAGATTTGTGGTCACAAGGATGTTATTTTACCCTTTTAAATGTAGAGTGATGAAAGTTGCATCTCCCCTGTGCATCATTCAGAAGACGCCTCGCTTCAAAGCAAATCCCCGGTGGGGGTGTGTGTGTGTGTGTGTGTGTGTGTGTGTGTGTGTGTGTGTGTGTGTGTGTGTGTGTGTGTGTGTGTGTGGACGTGTCATGAGCTGTAATCTGTATTGATCTTTGCTCAAAGCAGCGCTGGCTTTTATCCCTCTTACATACAGAACATGTGGTCTCGAGCCCCTCGGGGTCACGAGTACAAGACACAGTGGTATCGATTCAAAACGGTTGGTGGCGGCGGTGGGAAGACAGATGTTGTGCTCTTTTTTTTTTTTTAAACATTAACACGGACGTTTGGCAGAGTTTCAGTGAAAGCTAAGACATAGAAAAATCGATCCAGGCAGCAAAGTTTGTATAAATTAACCGGGTGTTAAAAGATAGAACTGTTAGTGTGACGAGTGAAAACTTTCACCCAACGAAAGAGTTTCAAGTTGTTGATTTTTATGAGATGAACACATTCTCTCCGACACACTCAAATCATTTTTGATATCATCCTCTTTCCATAATTCAAAGACTTGAAACAGTCAAACAGTCTGAACTTTTAAGAGTTTTCCAGATGGGCAACGCCAAAACTCATAATACAACTTTAGATAAAAGACTTCCTTAAAGGGTTAGTAACCAAGAAGAAGTGTTTTTATTTAACAAGATGGATTCATTTAATATAGAGCTGAAATGATTAGTGATTTGAGCGATCAACAGAATATTAATGACTCGTTTCCTCACTGGAGCTTCTCAAATGAGAGAATTTGCTGCCGTTTTCTCTGTTTTATATAATAAAAACTGAATAATTTGAGATTTTTGACTGCTGGATAGAAAAAAACAAGAAATGTGAGAATGTGACTTTAGGTTCTGTTAAATTATGAGAATTTTGTGTTCTGTTTTTTGATAAACAATATATAATCTGGAGAAAAATCAACGACGAAAAAAATAAATTAGTTGCAGCCCAAATAAATCGACCAATTAACTAAATGCTCTGCACCATACTTAGCAGTACCAACATTGTTGTCTTTATTTAAATCTGTATAATAAACAAGTTATAACTACATGATACAAGCCAGAAATAAATAAAGAACTAATGACTCTTGTTTCATTGATGTCACCAACATGCAGACGAGCTACCTCGACCTTCAATGACAAGTTAAGCTTAAATGTATTTTAACATTAAGGACATTTAAGAACACATAATACGAAGTAATCAATTAAACACATGTAATTGGTCGTGTGCTGGCCTTCGTAAGGTTGTGTTTTAAGCGGTCACACTTCACTTAATTAGGTATTTCATTATGAATTTACTTAAATGTCAGAAGCCTGTCGCTGAAACCTGTAACTGCTGTTGTCCATTAATGTAAAACCTTCAGCTGCAGTCATGCGTCCTTAATCCAGAATTTAAGACGTTAATTTGACCAAGAACATCATTGCACCGCAGAAAAGATACAGACAGAAGTATTAAAGGAGGAAAGCTTTTAACTGGGTTTACTATGATACATGACAATGTTTCTATTGTTTTCGTTTCCTGTCTTGCAAGAACTGGACACAAATTCTGCAATTTATAGAGTTTTCGATAAATATAACTTTAATAAATTAGAGAAAAGCTAGAAGCTATTTCAAGGTAATCTAAATGTTGAATGAAAAATATAAAAACATGATTAAGTAACTGCAGTATAATAATAATAAAAAAAAAAAGAACAGTCCTCTCTTTTAGATTGCTGCAATTTTCCATTACTCAAACTCACATTTAAAAACGTCTGCGCTGTGTGGTAAAAGTTAAACATTTACACATGCCATGAGCTCTCCTGCAGAGAACAGCTTGACCTCATGAATGGAGTTTTTAAATGAAGGCTGGCTGTAATGTGGCAGGTAGAGAGAACAGAATGAGGTTTTATAAATGAGGAGAAGTCTGAAGAAAAAGCAGCGGTAACAACACAAACTCAACAAACTTTTCTTTTTTTTTAAAGAACGTGACTGTGAATACCAAACATTTTCTTCCAGTTAGCAACAGATATCCAGACGGGGATGGTCTGTGGCCTGAGGAGGCTCGTTTGATCTACAGAGACACGATGGTAGAGATTCCTCTGTTTTTTCTTTTTCTCCTTTCACAGGGAGGTCAAAGGTCAGGCTCTGCTTCAGAACAGCAGCCTGGAGCACGGAGGGATTTGGTGATTTGCCTCGGGGACACCGGAGGAGAGAGGACGCCTGCTGCGATGGCGGCCAGAACCCAGACCGTCTGGTTTTAAGGGTCATCTTTTGAATCATAAACACCAAAGTAAAGCGAACTGCTGTTTTAAGTGTCACATCCAAGTCCTCAAGCTAGTTATTGTTATTATTATTTTTCCCGATAGATTGAATTTGCCTTTAAAATGCCAGAAAATAGTGAAAAATGGTCTTCAAAATGTCCAAGAACACAAAGTGACATATGCAAATTACTCATGTAGTCCAGCCAAAAAGTCCCAAACCATTAAGTTTTTAACATATAAAACAAAAGAAAACATCAAAGTGTGTCATGAGGAGCTGGTAGCATTGCAACATGCACAATAACAAGTGTTTTGTCTTTTTTAAATACCAATTATCATCCATCTCTGATCTTCAAAGGATCATAATGAAAGTTTTGGATTACTAACTCAAACCTCATTGATCTTATCAGTTTCATAGTGATGTCATTTGTAATTTTTAACAAAAGTGTTTTATGAGACATCTATTTAATTGTTTAAAAAGTGATGTTTGGTGGAAGTTAATAATTCCTTTGTCTTTTGTAGGACTAGTTTGTTTTTAAGAAATTTGTAAATCGGATGTGAGATTTTATTGTTGGTTCCTATTTTGAGGACAGCATAACCAAATTTTGCACCGGCCTTTAAATAGATTGTGTATAAGAACATCTCCACTTAAACCGGGTTGATTTTATGCAAAGGGACATTTGTCTTAATGACACCTTCTGGCAGATTAAAGAGGAGCCGACATCAGCAGCCTGTTCCGACATCACGTCTGCGCTAAATCAAGCTTATACTTCATTAGTAATGAGGAATGATGGCGTGATCGACTCTGCTGCTGAGTCAAGAGTGACGCCGAGTGGTGGAATGTGGTATGGCGGTCTTATGGGTAGTTTAATATCAAACCGGTTTAAAATATTTCAGCCTCAAACCTGAACCAGTTGGGCTCTACTGCCAGTTTAGTAATGAGTTAAAAGGAAATACTGCAGTTTTTACATAGTTCCCAGTATATGAGTACAAGTACTGAATATCCTCCTTCATACTGTCCACATTCACTGCAGTTTCTAAGGCAACATCAATACAAAATTGTCATAACATGATTATTATTAAATTAGGCGCAAGACTAACAAATGATTTTGGTGAGTAAACGTCTCCACCCACAGTTGAGAAATGATGTGTAGTTACGGCCTCGTGTTACTGGAATGATCCCAGTCATTACTGGGAGTCAGATGAGTACTTCATACCTGAGTTTAAGTATTACTACAATAGGTTTCAGTAGAGAAAGGTGTTCCCAACGAGTACTGGAAAGACAACTAACAGACTTTTAAAAGGCTAAAGAATGAAACACACCTGCAGTTTGGCGGAGGGTCCAGAGTTATATCAGCCAGCTCTTTCTGAATCCTGCACACAAATGAAATACAATAAAAAGAATCAGTCGCTGGCAAAACATCTTTCTTCCTTCAAATATGAGGAAAAAACAAATACTGAAACTTATCATCCATCTCTGACTCTCAGTTTCTGAATGATTTCATTATTTACTATTAGTTTCTTGTAATCAGGTTTGGGGAATAATATTATGATCTAAATAAAAAGGTAGCTGTATTCCCTTAGACATTATGTAAAAAAGGGGATTACAAGCAGGATTGTTATTTTAAATAAATGTGTTGACACACAAGTGCGAGTCGCAGCAGATCAGCGAGGAAGCCGTCACACACAAATGAGGAAGTTGGCGTGTGATCCATGTTAGTGAAGAAAAAAGGGATTCCACCGGGTGATTATTTCACCATAATGTTGTATATAAAGCAGAAAAGGGGAACAAAATCAGAGTACAGTCCAAGTTACAACAATACTGGACGATTTGCACACTTTTCCAGTTTAACAACATCATTCTTTTTGCCAGGAAGCATCCCAGCGTGAAACATTTTTTATTTTTTATATATATATATATATATATATATATATATATATATAAATACTACAGGATAAACCGAGACATCTGCATGTAATTTAATTTATATGGGTACAGTTGCTGCAACAAGTTTCAATCTGCGACACTAAGGTGCCAAATGATTTGAGTCCTTGGAATGATGACAATATTTTCACAGCAGGGAGGCAGAACTTACACTGGGCTGTGATGTTGTTTCCTTATTCTGCTTTACATACTAAATAACGGCGTAGTTTCTTTTTGTATCGTCATTGTTTGCATATTTGGTATTGAGGTAATACAAAAAAAGTAACAAAATATGATCAGATAACATTACTTTTATATTTCGTCAGGTCGTTTTTTGTGTGAACATGGATGTAATAAAAAAAAAAAGGGTGAGAGGGTTTGTTTGTTTTGTCAGAGGAGAAAAAGGAAGGTTTTTATCTTGTGACTGTGTACGTTATGGTCAGTTGGAGCTACTGTCTGAGTAGAAATTAGCATTTGTTCCTCTTCTGTTATGGATTTCTTCTTATTTGACAGCTGAACAATGATGCAATTTTGTGGTACAAGAAAACGCTGCTTGTTCTATTGAAATGTACAGTTGATGCTTCTGTATTTTTTTTTCTGCTATCTCAATATGGTGTAACATTTGCAAGACTCATTTAAATGCAACCATAGTTGTTGGAAGTAAAAATCCCATAATTACAACAAGAAAGAAATCAGATTAAAGCAAATGTAGGAGGAAAAAGCAGTCTGATTGTGACGTACACCCTGAGCATTCATGATTCATTCATATACAATATGTTTTTCTTATTTTTTACCTTTTGGCGCTGGTGGAAAGCAGCTTGGAGGTCTTGCTCATGCTGGCTTTGCTCTCCCGTTTCTTTTTGCAAAGTACGTCCCTCTGTCTGGTTTGGCTGGAGGAAGGCGGCGATGAAGACGAGCTTGTGCTGGCACGGGAATCCTCATCCGACATACCGGTTTGGATTGGAGATGAGCCGGAACCTGAGGCAGCGAAAAACACACCAAAAAAACAAACAAACTGAGAAGTTAACACAAGCAGCTGCTAGGAAGGTGGAGCAGTTTCAGAATGATTTCCAACCAGAGTAGATGTTAATGTGTCCTCTGAGTGGCCACAATATCTGATAGGTTTCATAACACACGAGTCACTTTCACTGTTTGTAAACATTCATTAGTGTGTTTGACTGCTGGTTTATGTGCCAGAGTAGAAATACTGACACATGTATCTGTACTGTGGTGTTTAAACTGGCCTATTTATGTGATAACAGGCTCAAATTAAAGGGTTTTTATGAAGATGACTGTTTGTAACTGACGATTTATAGACATTAATTTGCATTTTTTTCATAAGAAACTGATGGTTAACTTCTACAGCAGATGGTTGACGAGAAATACTAATAAACTTCTATGGACTCTGGTGTTTAAACTACCTTTTTCTTGTGATAAGACTCATATTTAAGTGTTTCATGAAGATTAGTATTAGTAACTGAAGATTTATAGACATTAATTTGCATGTTTTCATAGGAAACTTGCCGGTTTACTGCCACAGTAGATGGTTGAGAGAAATACAGACGAACTTCTCTGTAGTCTGGTACTTAAACTACCGTTTTCTTGTGATTACAGACTCAGATTAAAGTGTTTTCATGAAGATAACTGTTTGTAACTGACGATTTATACACGTTAATTACATGTTTTCGTATGAAACTTGCCGGTTTACTGCCACAGCCGATGGTAAAGAAGAAACACTGACAAACGTCTCTGTAGTCTGGTGTTTAAACTACCTTATTCTTGTGATAACAGACTCATATTTAAGTGTTTTTATGAAGATAAGTATTAGTAAATGACGATTTATGGACATTAATTAGCCTTTTTTCATAGGAAACTGATGGTTATATATTTAAATACTCAAAGGGAATTATAACCATTTGTTGGCAGTGAGGAGGAGATATGGAGGCCAAACAAAGATGTCAGCTCCTTCCCCCCCAACAACAAGTATACTGAACGTTAACCAACGTTTCCGTGACGGGGAACCAACGGCCGTTAGCTCGAAGATTAGTATTAGTAAATGACGATTTATGGACATTAATTTGCATGTTTTCATAGGAAACTAATAGTTAACTTCTACAGTAGATGGTAGAGAGAAATACTGATGAACTTCTCTGTACTCTGGTGTTTAAACTACCTTATTCTTGTGATAAGACTCATATTTAAGTGTTTCATGAAGATAAATATTAGTAAATGAAGATTTATGGACATTAATTTGCCTTTTTTCATAGTTAACTGCTGTTAACTGCCAGTTAACAGCAGTTACAGACCAACTTCTCTGTCCTTTGGTGCTTTAACTGCCCTTTCCTTGTGTTTTAATGGAGATGACTATGACAAACTCCAGATAAATGACAGTTATATATATATATATATATATATATATATATTTAAATACTCAAATATTTAAATACTCAAAGGGAATGATAACCATTTGTTGGCAGTGAGGAGGAGATATGGAGGCCAAACAAAGATGTCAGCTCCTTCCCCCCAACAACAAGTATACTGAACGTTAACCAACGGCCGTTAGCTCGAAGATTAGTATTAGTAACTGACGATTTATGGACATTAATTTGCATGTTTTCATAGGAAACTGATGGTTAACTTCTACAGTAGATGGTTGAAGAGAAATACTGACACTAATCTGGACTCTGGTACTTAAACTACCTTATTCTGGTAACAACAGACTCAAATTAAAGGGTTTTAATGAAGATAAATATAAGTAAATGAAGATTTATGGACATTAATTTGCCTTTTTTCATAGTTAACTGCTGTTAACTGCAGTTACAGACCAACTTCTCTGTCCTTTGGTGCTTTAACTGCCCTTTCCTTGTGTTTTAATGGAGATGACTATGACAAACAGATAAATGACAGTTATATATATATATATATATATATATATATATATATATATATATATATATATATATTATATATTTAAATACTCAAAGGGAATGATAACCATTTGTTGGCAGTGAGGAGGAGATATGGAGGCCAAACAAAGATGTCAGCTCCTTCCCCCAACAACAAGTATACTGAACGTTAACCAACGTTTCCGTGACGGGGAACCAACTGAAAACCAACGGCCGTTAGCTCGCGACGAACGTTAGCTCGCGAAGTGCTACCTAGCAACGGCCCCCCCTCCACACTCAGGCCCTAACGACTCCACGGGATGCGACTACTTCCTGGATCGTTGGTGGTGCATCCCCCCTTTCCAAGTTACCCGGGGTAACCGTGCTATATATATATATAAATAAATATATAAATAAATAAAAATAAAAAATATATATAAGAGTCTTTAAACAAGGTGTTTATGTTTTAAAAATAATAATAAAAATAATAAATATATACGTGTTTCAAAAAAAGGCAGTGGACGCGTCACGGAGCAGCCGGGAGCCGCTCCGCTCCAGCACGTAGCCGGAGCCCGTTTTTTCCATGCAACCGACCGAGCCTCGAACGAGCAGTTTGTGTCTTTAAAGCCGAACAACCGACGCGTCCAGCGGCCGAGCGGCGGACGCAGGCGGCGGGTAGAACCGTGAACCTTCCTCCGTCTCTTTAGCGGTCCGGTACCGGCCGTGAACGGTGAGTTTCGCGCTCGCTTTGAGGGAACTTACCCAGTCTATTGTGTCTGGACCTCCGCCACGGTCTCGGCTGGCTGGTGCCTGTCGCCCTCTGCGGAACGGAAGTAGCCTCACCGCGGCTACAGAGAGCGGAGCGGCCCCGGTGCTGCTCTGGAAACACCGCAGCCCGCACAGACACGCACAGACACGCATAAACATACACAAACACGCATAAACACGCATAAACATACATAAAATAAACATGCATAAACACGCGTAAACATACATTAACATGCATAAACATACATAAAATAAACATGCATAAAATAAACATGCACAAACACGCATAAACATACAAAACATACATAAACATACATAAACACGCATAAGATAAACATGCATAAACATACATAAACACGCATAAACATACATAAAATAAACACGCATAAACACGCATAAAATAAACATACATAAACATACATAAACACGCATTAAACATACATAAAATAAACACGCATAAACATACATAAACATGCATAAAATAAACATGCACAAACACGCATAAACATACAAAACATACATAAACAAACTTAAACACGCATAAAATAAACATACATAAACACGCATAAACATACATAAAATAAACACGCATAAACATGCATAAACACGCACAAACACGCATAAACATACATATACACGCATAAAATAAACATGCATAAACATACATAAACACGCATAAAATAAACATGCATAAACATACATAAAATAAACACGCATAAACATACATAAACACGCATAAACATGCACAAACACGCACAAACATACATAAACATGCATAAAATAAACACGCATAAACACGCATGAACATGCATAAACATACATAAAATAAACATGCATAAACATACATACACATGCATAAACATGCACAAACACGCATAAACATACATAAACACGCATAAACATGCATAAACATACATAAACACGCATAAAATAAACACGCATAAACATGCACAAACACGCATAAACTAAACACGCATAAACATGCATAAACACGCATAAACTAAACACGCATAAACATACATAAACACGCATAAAATAAAAATAAACATGCATAAACATACATAAACACGCACAAACACGCATAACATACATATACACGCATAAAATAAACACGCACAAACACGCATAAACATGCATAAACACGCATAAAATAAACATGCATAAACACGCATAACATAAACACGCATAAACATGCATAAACATACATAAACACGCATAAACACGCATAAACACGCACAAACACGCATAAACAACATAAACATGCATAAACATGCATAAAATAAACACGCATAAACTAAACATGCATAAACATGCATAAACACGCATAAACACGCATAAACACGCATAAACACGCATAAACACGCATAAACATACATAAACATGCATAAAATAAACATGCATAAACACGCATAAACACGCACAAACACGCACAAACACGTACAAACATGCATAAACTAAACATGAAGTTTATACACATGTGCATTAATTTAGAATGCAACATCAAGATGCTGCATTAACTCATGAACTTTGTGTTTCATCAACTTAAATATTCTAATTTGAGGGATTTATGCAACCTGATTACATCCTAACAACCAAAGTGTCACAAGTATATGAGTTTTATACACATATGTGCAATTATTTAGATTTAATGCAACTTTCAACATATGTGCAATTATTTAGAATGCAACATCAACATACTGCACACATGATGATTTAACTTGTGAACTTTCTGTTTCATGAACTTAAATATTCTAATTTGAGGGATTTATGCAACCTGATTACATCCTAACAACCAAAGTCACATAAATATATGAGTTTTATACACATATGTGCATTTATCTAGAATGCAACATCAAGATACCTCATTAACTTGTGAACTTTGTGTTTCATGAACTTAAATATTCTAATTTGAGGGATTTATGCAACCTGGTAATACATCCCAACCACCAAAGTGTCATAAATATATGAGTTTTATACACATATGTGCATTTATTTAGATTGCAACATCAACATACTGCACACATGATGATTCAACTCGTGAATTTTGTGTTTCATGAACTTAAATATTCTAATTTGAGGACTTTATGTAGTCATATACAGTAACAGTCAAAAGTTTGGACACACCTTCTCATTCAACTACTTTGAAGAATGTAAAATATAAAACATATTCTGGTTTGTTGAGCATTTGTTTGTTTACCACATAATTCCATATGTGTTCCTTCATAGTTTGGATGTCTTCAATATTAATCTACAATGTAGAAAAAAATAAAAATAAAGAAAAACCTTAGAATGAGAAGGTGTGTCCAAACTTTTGACTGGTTCTGTATATGACTACATTTGTCAGACAAGCATACAAACTCAAGCCACAAATGCAATGCACGTTTCACAATTATTCATAATTAAAGAAGATAATTTGGAAAGTGTGATGTGTTTTGTTTATTACATACAAGATGATTACTCCAAAAGACCTTCTGCAATGACTAAATTGCTGCATCGTTGGCCACAGAAACTGAAAACCCACAGAAAGTGACCGCGTCTGACTCATTACTAACAAGGTGTTATCATTATTGGGCCTGTGAGTTGAAATTATTCATTGCACTCTGCAGCACAAAAAGCACATTCTCACAGTTTCAAGGGGATAATGTGGCTTTTCTGTATCAAAGGGCATCGATTATCTGCACTTTTCTGCATCCAACGTGTGCAACCAGCATTTCAGAAACCTTATTTTAACTGCATCTGGTGATAAATTACACAATAAGTGATGTTTTAGATGGAAGCGGGGCCATACAGCAGTTAAATGAGCCACAAAGAACATTATACACCGTTACCTGCTGGTGGATGAGTGAGTTTAAAAGGTTAACAGGGTGATATAGAATTGTGAACACTGCTGTGTCAATATTTTGACAGTAGCATGTGCTCATCTTTAACCCCATTTATGTCCTGAATCATACATTTCCCATTCAGTTTTGAATATAAACCTTTTTTACGCCTCATCTGTCTGTTGCTACACTTGATTGAGGCTGTGTAATTCAGAGTGAAACCCAAAATGAACTGTGCAAAATGAGGATAATCTCCTCCACGAAACCCAAACTCCCCAAGGAGCCATGGAAGAACAATTTGATATCATTTTAAGATCCAACAAACGATAATTAATTAACGTGAGCCTAATCCTTTCCTTAAATCTATGGCCAATATATATCTGGTGTTGTCGTCATTTCAGCACCCATTAAAGCAGGCGTGGAGGCTTTATCCAGTTTCTTCTTGCAGACTAATGGCCATCTTATTATTTATGCCAACTACCGGCCAATCAGATCCTTCAAAAACATCTATTTTCACCAGGATCTGGAACATCAAATCTGTACAAACAGACCAAGAGCTGACTCTGTCTTTTTGCTTAAAAGCTTTTGTATGATTAATTTACAAAGCCAAAACGTGCGGGGGATTTGAGTATGAGTGATCCATTCCTTCTGTTTCTTTAATACTTCTGCTATGACTTTCCCAAAGATCGTGATGTGTTTCATTCTTTCCCCAGTAGAGTAAACTAAACTGAAACAAGGTGGAGAACCAGTAGAGAACCTTTTAAAGAACAAAACACAGGCTTACACATGCGGGGGTTATGAGACAATAGGCCCCTGGCGACAGACATGCTAAAGGCCCCACATGCCTCTCCCTCATAGGAGCAGGACACAGTTAATAGTTATTCAGCCTCTTTGTAGTCATTTTGTAGCATTAATGTCTTCTTTAGTTTCTCTTTGTAGTCGTTTTGTGCGTCTGTGTAATCACTTTATGGCTGTTTGTAGCCAGTTGTGTCTCTTTGTGGTCATTTTGTATCTCTGTCTAATCATTTTGTTGTTGTTTGTAGCCATTTTGTGGCTTTAATGGAGTCATCTGTGGTCACTTTTAGCTGTTTGTAGTAATTTTAGATTTTCGTAGTATTTTGTCTCTTTTTCTTAGTCACTTTTTCTGGCTGTTTGTAGTTATGTTGTGTTTCTTTGTAGTCATTTTGTGGCTGTTTTCAGTATTTTTGTGTTTTTTTCCAAGTCATGTTGTGCAGCTCTCTACTGTAAAGTACTATTTAGGCCTCTTTTGCATTTTAGCCCATCCAATCTGTATATTTAAAACCACGCCTGTTCCTGACTGATAAGACCTTTTTATCATTTATTGACACTGTCAGGGTAAAGTTTATCAAGACGTGACACAGTGATGGTTGATGTAAATAAAGGTATTTAACTAATTTGTTTATTCATATATATGGAAAGTGCAGCTCTTTCAGTGGACTATCGGCAATCGTCAAGTTGCTGCAGCCGGTTAATGAGGATGTCTTCTGTGTGCGCGATTAATGCAATTGACCCTTTTTGCTAAGACCCGCCCCCGCCGCTACTCTGTCAAGCTGTCAGAGCTACGTTGCCATGGAGCCCACACTGTCACTAACTGCACTCTGTGAATAGATATAATCGAATTTCTGGATGAACGAAAAAGCAATTTTCATGGCCGTTGCTGCACTACGATTGGCCAGTCTGCGTCCGAGGGCCGGGACTTAGCGAAGGCTCAATTATGAATGTGTTTAGTCATCAATTATACTGCAAAAAAGGAAGACGAGTCTCCGCTCTCTACTCTGCAGGACATAAACTCTCAGGCTGTGCAAACACAAAGACATTCATAGCATGTGGGGGCGGGACTTATGCAGACAGACGTTTCTCTATTATCATCAGCCCAATGTTAATTTATACAAAAATAAAGATGGGCTGATCTTCCAGTTTAAGAAGGTCAGTCTTCCAAAAAAGAAAGAAATTCATTCATGATTTTCTACGATGACGTGCAGACCGAGAGGCTGACACATGAAAACACAATAAACCTAATAAAAGCTACAAGATACGGAGGGAGCCATAATGAGCCACACCCCAGCTAAAGCAGATATCTGATAAAATAAACTTTATTGTAATTGAGCCAATGTTTCAGACCGTAAAGTTTTACAATCAGGTGTGTGTGTGAGTGAGTGATGAAAGCAGTCATGAGCCGTGACTGAGTGAGTGAAGAAGTGGAAATATTTAAAGCTGCAGTCGAACACAAAATCCCAGACGGAGCCGAGCGTTTTTTTTGTTTTTTTCTCACAAGCCAACCACAGTGTGTTTTATTGGGTGCTTCAGTAATACAAGTGCACAACAAACCACTCTGCAATTGCAGAGGTGGCGGGTAGCCAGTAAATATACAAGTCCTGCCTCTTTCACAGGCAGACCTATACTTTTGTGGTCTGCCTCAAAAGCCTTTGAAAAAATACATACAGTACAAACAAAATCAGAGGAAGTTAAAAAGCATGAAGGATCCATTGACGCAAACCTTCCTGTTCCATGCAGATAACATATCGATGACAAAATACAAAAACAAACAAGGAAAACAAAGTAAAAGCATAATATTCTGCATGTTTGTTCCAGGTGCCACTAAGAAAAAATGAGAATACATACTGTATAGCTGAAGGACAATGCGTATGATATTTATAATATTCTGTGTCTTTTTTTTTTTTTTTTTTTTTTTTTTTTTTTGCTCCAATACAATACTTCCAACATTCAGATATTGGAAAATAAAAATCCCAATCTACTCTTTGTATAAAAAAGAAGCTTTCAAGTCAACAAGGAACAAAAGGACATTTTTTTGTCTTCATTGATTTTTTTTTTGTTGATTTTTTTTAAACACAGAAAAGGTAGATAAAATGTTGAGGTGGAGGAAGAGGAGGAGGAGGAGGGTGATAGGAGGGAGGGTTTACTGTTGCACTTAGTGAGTGTGCTTTGACAGACTAAAGGCCTCTACACACTGGGGGCGTTTTTGTATTTTTTGTGCGATTCATTTGCACGTAAATATATTTTTTTGCAAACTATTGTTGAACATTAAACGTCTTTAATACAGAAGTTGAGTTGCGTTTATATTCATGACACAACAACACAGAGGCTCCATAGTCTAAACCAAGACGGCAAACTTTATTACTACTTTCAACCTCGACAAAAGGCAGACCAGATCCACTCCTTCTGTTCTTACCTTTCAAAATAAAAGCCCCCTAGACATGTACAATTGTTTAGCAGAGCTAACTCAAATTCACTCAAGAGCATTTCGCTAAAAGGAAACTCAAAAAGATATCTTACAGTAGTTTAAGCTACGCAACAGTTCACCTCAGACAGACAATACGATCAATAATCAATAATCTCCTGATAGTTGATCCTCTGCCTGCAACCTTTTACTGAAAAAGCGTTTCAACTGAATAGTTTTAATGCAAAATATTTGCACGTGAGTATCGCATTTTCGTGTCGTTTTGTCCGTCACGCCCCCGTTGTGTGAAGGCCTTAAGGGTGAGAGAGAGAGAGAGAGGTAGAGAGAGGTACAGTGAGGGGTGAGGGAGGTGGAGGAGGGGGGGGTGGCTGCTGGTCTATGTGGCGTATCTCTTCGTCCATTGTTTGGCTATCCTGTCATGCTCTGTTCTGTTGGTCAGGTACTGTGTGGCGATGCTTCCCACCAGAGGGTCGGCTGGAAGGAACAGAGAAGAACATTTTAATCAATTAAGTGTAATCAATCAATCAGCGTGGCTGGGCAGGAGGAGCTACATTATCATCCTCTCAGGGCCCAGATTATGGGAACGTTTAAGCAAATAGGATTAATTATATAACAAAAATGATCACATTTCTATTGGAGTTATTGGAAATTGCTAAGGAGCAGTGTTTTGGTTATATATTATACAAATATTGTTATTTTGTAAACACAATTTGAATTCCTCAACACCCTTAAAATTACTGTAATGCAGATCAGATCATGGAAAAAGTTAAGTTAAATTAAATGCCCAAGTTTCTTTAAATGAACAGTTATCAGTTGTGGAATTTTAACAATAATTCTGTCCGTTTATATCATATTTTAGCTATTGTTGTGTTTTTTAAATGTTTTTTTACTTATTTCATTTACATTTACTGTGTTATAACTTATTTAATATACGGTACTTGTTTTTCTACTTATGTTTGCAATATCCACTCTGCTGCTGTAATCCGGAAAATGTCCCCGTTGTGGGATTAATTAAGGATTATCTTATTTTTATCTTCTAACAGCATTGTTTTCAAGTATATACATTATGTCAGATTAGAAAAAAACAAACAACTATGGTTAAGTGATTTCCTACATTTTCCTTTTCCACACTAACCACGATTGATATAAATACAATTTGGATTTCATTCCAGATCGTTAAGCCGTCTACCAGACTCATGCTGTTTGCAAACTATAAAAGAGTTTTGCCTGGGGGGGGGCTGGGTAAGACAGATGCAGCATTCATGTTAATATGGTGTGGTGACCTTCAAGTAGACTTGATTACACCGTCTCAAATCCAGCTGTATCAATAACCAGCGGATGATATTAAAAGGCAAAGACAAGCCAATCAGGAGCAGCGGGGACTGTAGAGGGAGTCGTGGAAAGACGGTGAAAACCGTCTTGGAAGATAATTCCCTCTAATTCATTTGTGATCACATTTATGACATTTAACTCAAACTTTCTACACGTGAGGAAGCACAAAATGTTCCGCTGACCAAATGATCCCCTCACCAGTTTTCTCAGTTTGTAAACTCGTTTTCCAGCCTGCACTCGTTTGTGACATTTTGTTCTCAAGCCAAAAAAGTGAAGGGCGAATCATCAATATCGTAGATCATATTAGTTTTTCATTAAACACTTATTGCTGATCTCCTCTGCCAGCATCTAACTTGCTGCGGAAATGTGGTTTTATTATTTACAGCTTCAGGCCAGAGACTCTGCCAATGATCTGTCAGTGTTAATCGGCACTGAGAAACAATGAGGGTTTGAATTTGTCATGGATTGTGGTACTTAATACACAGATATTAGTCCGGAAACATTTTGGCCTTGAGTCAAAGTAATCATAGAACAACAGCTCTAAAGAGAACTACTGACTTCACAGTGATAGAAAGCTTTAAAGAAAGGTCAAAGATGGAGATCTCACCTGGGTTACAGTCTGTGAGCAGGGAGCAGATGGACAGCAGAACCTTGGAGATGGTGAGCGCGGGGCTCCAGTTGTCCTTCAGGATGTCCAGACAGATCACCCCCTGACTGTTGATGTTGCAGTGATAGATCCTCGTACGAAAGGTTACCTGGAGACAAACAAATACGACAGTTTAGTTTGGAAACAGAATGTTTGCAAAGTACAAGAAAATCTGACTTTAAAGGGAAAAAATGTAAAAGAAAATAGGAACTAGAAAATAGTAGAAGATCCAGATAGAAAGATATTAATTAATAATTATCGTTGTTTACTCATCACCGTACGGGAACCGTTACTTTCAAGAGGAAAGAGAATTCTGTGCTGCATGAATTATTTACAAATATTTATGAGCCAATAAACACAAGAAATAACCAGGGAACAACTAAAATAAAAGGATTCTGCCATTTTAACACAATTAATTTGCTGATTATAATAACAAAATAATAAATGGGGCTTTAATTAATTCCATAACTACCACCACTAACAGTGAGAAACCACTGCTTTACAGATGTTTAGCTACATTCCTGTTACATTAGTTTGACCACTGAGACCTGCAGAGAACAGAAAGAGTTAAGATCTGATAAAGAAAAATATGCATGTTCTCCACAAATACTCATGATATTTAAATAAATCCGACCAACAGAGGGCAGCATGGCGTAAAATCAACAACAACACAACAGTTTTGTTGGCACCTTCAAGTGTTAATTAATTCCTTTAGTCGTCACAGTAAACAGCTTCCCAGAACCACACAGCTTCAAACAGTGTCCCATCACATGTAGACTAATGTCACTTACTGCTGTTCATTTACTTTATTTGCACACTTCAGACTTCATAAATTACAAATAATGACAAAAATAAGAAACGTGACAAGAAGCCACAGGTTTGAACAACTGACCTTACGTTAACAGAAGGAGAAAGACAAACAATAACTAGAAAAGGATAAAAAATAAGAAGACTAAGCAAACATAATTAAGAAAAATACTACAAAAATATATGACGACAAGAAGATGCAACAAAATATGGTGAAGAATAAAAACTAGATAATGAGTAGACAAAATTCCAATAAATGTTAAGAAAAAAAATATTTAGAAATCTGGGATTAAGTGTGATGACAATTTCTATTTTAAATGTTCTAATATCCAGTTCTTGATATCGTGTACTTTGGCGTTCCACATCTGGCCATGTTTTGCTTTAAATAAACAAAAGATGAAGATGAACAACATGTCTAGTATTAAATGAATGAATGTATGTCCTCAACCCAAACTCCCTGAACAACCCGACCCTCCCCTGTTTCCTCAGCCCGTCCCGGCTCAGACTCTGATCTTGACATCTGCTCGGTTCTGACACTTGACACCGCTGTTTGCCCCCCCGCTGCTCCAATCACCAACATCTGGCCCTCCTGACCCACCAGAGGAAACCTCTAATGAGCCTTGGCATTCCCAAAAATCACACAAGGGCAGGACGTTATAAATAACCAACCCCTCCACCTCCTCCTCCTCCACCCTCTGCAGACGTTGAGCTCCTCTCCTGGCCCCCGAGTTCAGGAACAGAAACTCATCCACCTGGCCAACTTGTCAGCTCTTGTTTGATCTTTTAAGAGGAGGTTTTTTGTTTAAAAGAAGAGTCGGATTCTGGATCTAAAACTCCTGAGCCCGAGGTCTGAGTGCATTCAGCAACTGAGCTTCAGTGGAGCGTTTCTGTAGCGAGGGAGTGGATGGCAGCTACAGGCCGAAGGGTTTTGTGTGTGGGTTTTGTGTGTGTGTGTGTGTGTGTGTGCGGAGAGGTTTGGCTGCAGATCACAGTGTGTCGGAGGGGTGGGAGGTATTGAAGTGGGGGTGGGGTGGGGGTGGGCGGAAACACTCAAGTCCCTCTGGCAACAGAGAGCCGGGCCGGAGCCTGTAGATTTGTTTGAGTCTGCTGTCAAACACAGAGCCGGTGGTTACGCGGCACAAAGAGCGAGAGAAGAGGGCGAGCGAGCATTGGAGAGAGAGAGGGGTGGGGTGGGGGTGGGGTAATAGGGTCGCACTGGGCAACTGGCCCTGACAGTCTGCGTGTCATCCACTCATCATCCTCAGAGTACTCTGCAGACACAAAACCACAAAACCAGAAGACACTGAGGGACGAACAGGACGGGATCTGAGCTCAAAATCACGACGATTCATCAGAAATGAAAAATGCAAACCGACTTGAGTGGAAAAAAAAATGCTCATCAATCTCAGGGTCCAGCTTTACACAAGGCTTCTCTTGTAACAATAAACACCTTTGTGTTTTGGACTTATGTTCAGACATTTGAAGACGCCGCCTTGGCCTCTGTACAGTTATGAGTCAATCTTTCCAAAAGTTAATTCATCGATAAAGATGATAGTGGATAATGGCAATTCATAAAGAGAAACACAAACATTTGTATGTTAATAAAGATGTTTGCAACCAAATTGTAATTTGATGAATCAATTTTGAATAATTTATTTGCTGATTTCAGTCGGGGCTGGCAATGTGACAATTTAGCATCAATGTGGTGAAATATCTATATTTGTCGGGAATTTAAGTAGCAGACAAACCAGAAACAGACTCTACTTTCTTTTTATTGTATCCATAAAATCGTTACGCTGACGTAAAAAAGTCACCCTGAAACAGTCCACCTGTCCATTCATCTCCTATAACTGCTTCTCCTGTGCAGAGGAGAATCCCAGTACAGGTCCATGACGCGTTCACTACCAGGCTACAATCAAACAAGTCATTCAGTAATAATTACGTCACTTTATTGGCCATTATAGGATATTTTGTGGGGATTATCTTGAGCTAGGTGAAACCCGTCTGCGTATTGTATTGCATTTCTCTCGTCACTCCCAGTCACACCCCCCCCAACAACAATGTACTGGTTTTGTACTAAAGAAGGCGAGGTCACCAGTCAGTCAGGATTCATCAGCACATGAAATCTCATGAGTGTAGCTGAGACGTTTATCTGTGGCTTTTATAAAGTAACAAACATGAAACATGGAAAAAATAAAAGTCAAGTTTTCTGTTTTTTGTTGTTGTATGGTTTTGTTTAAATACTGGTTTGCTGTCTCAGCATTTTTACAAGTTGTATCAAGGCTTCTTTGTGTGATAATTGGAGAGATGTCTGGTCACGCCTGGACCCAAAACCCACATGGTTTAGTGAACAGGTGGGAGAACCTGTAAATAAACGAACGGAAAACCCAGTGTCATGACTTCCTCTTACAGTTTGGAAAGAAAAACAAGTTTGTGGGTGGAGGACAAACCAGTAAACCCAGTAAATGCTGAATAAGCTGCCAGTCTGACGGGGCTACTAGAGAAACCATGACTCTATATAATGAAAGATGATGAGAATCTGTTCTGAAAACTCCGATATTCATGGAAAAACACACAGACTGTTCACATCAGAAGACTGTGTGACATCTGGTAGTTTCAGCACCCCTTCCTCCAAACCATTATGAATATTTTTGAATATATAAGAAGTAAAATCAAACTTAAGGCGGCTTTTATATGAATGAATATTGGAATAATTCCTCAGGTGGCCAGAGAGGTGACTCCAAATGAATACTAATGTTTCTCTGTATTCTCTCTTCTCTCGTATGTCCTAAACTGTTACTCTTCAGGAAATGGAAAAATCCCACTGTGGGATCCTCCAAAAAGAAAAGCTGCCTTCCCCGACTGGCCGGGTTGAATCCCCCCGGCAGACTGCTCGGGATGGAGCGATGAGGTTTTGTTGAGAGTTTTGAGGATCCAATGGTGTCTTTTTAATACTTTTCATTAGTTCAATATTTGTAAAAACCCACAGCAACGGTGACTCATAGCAATGATTTTTGACACCAAAACTTTAAATGAAAGAAATGATGACATTGACGAAATGACTGATTCAGTAGAAAAATCTATAAATATAAAAAGTGCCTGTGTGTCTGCTATGGAAGAAAATGTGGACTCATACAGTGTGTGTGTGTGTGTGTGTGTGTGTGTGTGTGTGTGTGTGTGTCACAGTCTCTTTAACTTTTCCAGATCATTAAATGACCCAGATATTTCCTCCACACTTTTCCACACTCTGTGCAGGAAGGTGACACTCAAACATCCAGATACTTAAACAGTTTGTGTCTGCCGGCATGCTGACCTTGGGGGGTTTGAACGGGTAGTCCGGCGTGAAGGCGATGTCCAGGAAGAAGACGCCTCCCTCGTACACGGAGCCCGGGGGTCCCAGGATGGTCGACCTCCACTCGTAGATGTTGTCCCCTTTGGGGCCGGCGCTGAAAAAGAAATTGAAACAAAAGACGTGTTAATATGTTAATTGGCACGTTGCATCGGACTCGACAGCTCGGTGTTTAAACTGCTAGCGGGCTGACAAGAGATTTGGGGGAGGAGGGAGAGGAGGGAGAGGCGTTCAGGCGGGGAACGCCGTCTTCTGACAAGTTAATGACAGAGATTTTTTGGGAAATGCCGAAGCCGTCGGGGGTTTGAGAGGTTTCAGTTCAGGGCTATCTGAGTAGGATTTAGATTATCTTTCAAAATGTTTGATTAGAAGATTAGATTACATGCTATTGGGAGTTGAGTTGAAGCGCTCACACACAACGCCGACACACACCAGTGAACCAGAACAACTCAGTAAAACCAAAGAGATGTGTTTAAAGGCCAACCGAGGCGACATGATTTCATATTCCATCCTCCAGTCTTCATTCATGAGATGAGTATTTATGCTGAAGTGGAGGCTGAAGGTCACATCTGTTGTTTAGGCCCAGTAATTAATGTTATTTCCATATTAAGGGGCTCCCTCCCTTCCCCCCACTGTTGTTTGTGGTAAGACCCTGAGCTGGCAGCGAGCCAGGAGGAAAACCGGGACAATGTCCAGATCACAAAGAGCCGGGGGACGACGAACAATCCCTCAGATTTCATGTAATTACCTGGGATGGTGTTTAAAGCCAACACGTAGCTTTGGCACTTTACAAACGTGTGTACGCGAAGGGGTTTAGCTTTCACTCGAGGCTGTTGCATTACTGCTGTTCAGACATAAACCAATAATCTCAGACAGAGATTTCCTGTGTAATAACCTCAAAACAGCAAACTGTTAAAAGCAGCGTCCGTCTCCAGGCGAACGCCCTTGAAAAGAAACAGATCATTCTCTGTAAATAGAATTAAGAATATTTCCTTCCTCCCTTTTCTGCATCAACACATGCACATTCTAACTAATCTACTTTGCCACTCTTTCACACACTGCCCTCTCTATTATTAAGCCTCCTTTAATGAGATGATTATGATTACTTCTTCTCTGGGGAATTCTTTAAAAAACACAATGTTGACAGCGACGTCGCCAATCTGGACTTTGTGTTGTTTCAGGCACAAAGTATATGTATAAAAATATACAAAAGCAAAGAATGTAAAGGGACCATAAGAAGGATACACATAGAGAGTACTTTTCTTTGTAAACCTACTACTTAAACTGGTACTGCAGTAATTGAGAACGAGCACCATAAACACGGAGAACGCTTGCTGTCAACAGGGATTAAAGAACACGTTCACATCAAACAACATTGGCTCCATTCGTTTCTCTCCCGAACAAACTGTGTTGAGTTTTGGTCGGACGGAGAGCGCTATCTGAACCGACGACAGGAAATGACCTGAAAATACAAGGAATCGTGGGCTCCCAGAGACAGATGTTGACATGTGATAGCCAACAGTTACTTGTGCTTTGGAAAGCCTGTCATAACAATATAAAGAGAGGGGCCAACGGCAGCGCGAACTGGTGGTCGTGTTCAGCTGCTCCTACATTCTTCTGTTGCATTTAGGCGAAGTTAAATTGGAGCAGAGGGAGTCGATATTTCCATCATGCTTTCTGGATGGGGTTGGAAGAGTTTTGACAGGAAGCTGTCAGGTTGCCAAAATAAATGTGTTCGATGAATTATCTCCTCGCAGGGGCTGTCCTTGACTGAATAATAAGTCACAGGAGTTCTTTGACTAATCAATTAATCTGTCCAACAGTTTCTTCAGTATTTATTGTCCCTCTGCAGATGAATGCAAATTGATCTCTTTAGATCTGGTCCGTATGAAAGAGGCGATGATGTGACTACTTCTCATGTCAAATCTGAATGAAAAGAACATAAAAGAAAAACTTGAGACCGATATCACATCAGTCAACTCACTTTCTAAAGCCGCATTCAGCCCATTTGATTGATTGCAACCAGTACTGTGACACATTGGGAGTGTAAATCATAGACTGAATATAAAAGGTGGATATAGTCACCGGAGTGTTACGCATTGGTTTGGGCACTGTGGTTCTGGACCCCCGAGTCTGTCAATTTGGCCGTCGCCATCTTGTTTTTTTGCAACCAGAAGCGATACCAGAGGAAGGCTCTGATGAAGACATTTCTAGTAGACCAAAATGTTACAATTAACTTTCATGAACTGAAAACACACTGTGAAAGGGTTTAATAGGACAATGTTGTGGTAGTGACCTGTCAATCACAGTAAACCCGCCCTAAAGCACTCTTCGCTTTATGGTCTGTTTGACTCTAAATGGAGCATAATTTACTAAATGAACATCATGCTGTATTGAAGAAGACTTGAAACTAAAGATTGACTTTACTGAGGGAATTACATTACATTACATTACAGTCATTTAGCAGACGCTTTTATCCAAAGCGACTTACAATAAGTGTATTCAACATAGGTATTCAAGAGAACTACTAGTCACCAGAAGTCATAAGTGCATCTCCTTTCTTAAACAAGCATCTAAGAGTATAAACCAGAGCAAAAGTATAGTGCAGAGGCAAATTACTACGGATACAATAGTTGCAACAAACTGATACTGATATGGAATAAATCAAGAGAGAAGTAGAGTCATTTTCTCATAGACTTCTATACAATCAGAGGAGTCGCCCCCTGCTGGCCATTAGAAAGAAGGCAAGTTTAAGACAAATCCCCATTGCCTTCACATTTCAGAACCGGAAGTTGCCGCCTAGTTTAAATGCCAAAAAAACGCATCCTCGATTTAACTTTAGCCATATCGATTTAGCAAGACACTGCGGTGGCCAATCAAATGACTGCAAAGACACACTCCTGATGAATTACTTGTTAACAAGAACAACGCATGACTACTGTACTTCGCAATCGTCGTGACCAAAGATGAAACCGTTGCCGCGGTGCTTACAATTCAGAATTGTAAAGTCCCGTCCCTGAGCACTGTAAAAACTTCTGTCCATCTGATTCACCTTCAGATTCATGGATTGGTTATTTAAAACTGCTCTTTCTGGATTATCTCTCATTATGTTTCAGCCACTTGCATTTTTGTGTCTGAATGACCAGATTTAACCGACCAGATGTGTGGAGGCGAGAAAAGAAGGCAAAGATTAAACTTCTCTGTCGAGCTCTCTTTATCCCATTATTCACAAAACTTCTTTCAGCAAATTTGAAAGAGTGCAACACCATGGAGGAAATATTGCCTAAAAGTCTGCACCTTTATCTCCTTATTTGAATGAGTATTGTGTCTCTAAACACTTAAGATGTAGACTAGTTCATTTCAATCAAGTCCTGCTTGGCTTTTAATCAGGCAGCGCGCTCCTGACTTGATAGAAATATCAACTGAACCGGTTGTGATCCCTCTCCAGCTCTTCAAACATGACTTTATACATTTCCTCTGCTATTGACAGAACGACATAGAAGGCTTTACTCTTCCTCGCTCAAGGCAATCTCCCCTCCGCACTCACACTTCTGAGCCACACACTCCTCAAGGTAACACTTTCCATTACTGTACGCTATTCAAAGAAGGCCTCCCTGACACCGCGCTGAAAAGAGACGGACGACTATTCCATTTTCATAACTCATTCAATAAAAAGCAGATGCCGTGATAATGGCTTGGACGCGACGGAGAGGTAAGAGATGAGCGGGCATTGGCGGCGAGATTGCTGTAGGGGGGGGGGAGAGGCGGGATCTGACAACCACACAAGGGCTGTGGATAAAGGCTGTGTCAATAGCAGAATGCGCATGCCACCGCTGGCGGTTGCTTGGAGACCTCACCCCCCCACCCACCACAGGCTTCGGCGTTCCTGTGGCGCTTTGTTGCAGCTGGTCCGGAGCCATCTCTTTCAGCATCTGACAGGCGTCTCGCTTGGCCGTTTAGTTTGGAAAAGGTGAGCGTTTTCTGGACGTCGCATGAAGCTCGATTCGACTCAATCTGCAGATCAGTGAGTGTTTGCAGGAGATCCCCCCCCCCCCCCCACCAGGCTTTAATTAACGCACGCTTAATGACGTTGAGTTAAATAGCTGATGACTCCTTGACCCGCGGTTAATAGCTATGCAGAATATTCTGCTCTGCATCTGACATATCCAATTCAGAGCAATCATTGGTGGGTAATCGTGGCGTTATATGAATTCTAATTCAACAAGGGGCAAACCTCAAGCCAACACTTCTACCCCGTTACGTCTCGGCACGGACGGCTGCAGAGTAATCGTTGGTGCTGGGAAAAATCTGCACCATTGAATCAATGGGAAGTCAATCAATGGAGGGCGTTAAGAAGAACAAAGCCGCGATAATCTAAACACAAAGACAGTAGGATAAATATTCCATGTGTGTTTTTTTTCTTCTTCCTCTCAACAATCTTCTCTTTAAGCAGACAGACTCGCTCGGCAAAAACACATGGACATCTTCTGGGCTTTGTTAAGAGGCTGGGATAATATGAGTCTCTGTGTAAGTAACGCTACATCAGCCAAATGTCTTGATTCACTGGGTATTTGGGTCATTTGTTTCAGGGGTCTGGGATACGTTAGGGTGCGGGTGTCCGTGAGAGTCTTTCCCCTGCCTTGTCCTCAGAGATTACACTCAGAGCAGGAACCCACTCGGACAGCTGGGCTGCTTCCTCCACAACGGAGCACAACAAAGTAGTGTTGTTATTAATATATTTATAATAGAAACGAAAGTCCAGATCTTTCACGAGGGCTGCACGATTAATCGCATATTTATTGCAATCACAGTTTTTTGGCTTCCCACGATTAAATGAACATGATTGACTGCGATATCAATACTGACGTTAGAAGAGCTTCGCCCTCTCTCTGCTGCAAATCAAAGATCAATCAATATTGCAAATACAAATTAAAACCTTTTAGTAACAATTGCTTTTGTCAGTGTTTTTATGGTGCGAGTCTTTGGATTGGCAGGAAGCTGGTCAAAACAAAGATGTCAGTCTGTCTGCTTGACTGACCAATCGTTATTGGTTATTATTGCAGCAAAATGGGTTTAAGTGAGATAAACAGAGCAAAATGTATCTTTTTATGAGGTAAAACAGATGTTGACAGCATAATTTGCTGTTGAAAAACAGGTCATAAATCGCAATATATGTTATAGCAATACTCAGCATGTCACAAAATGTTTTAAAATCACAATAAGATCGTATTGTGACTTAAGTATGGTGATAATATCGTAATGTGGGGCCTCTGGTATTCCCAGCCTTCTGTATCTGCAGTCCAGAGTAGAAGAGTAATATACTGCATGAAGGGGAAGAGGAACCTTATTTTAAGTCATATTTTGAGGCAATGATGTGTTAATGAGCGGGAATGTAGGACAACATGAAAGTGAAAGCAGGGCCTCTGTGGATTTCATTTTGGGCAAACGGTTTTATTACAATTTTCTGTGAAATAAGGTCTTTAGTAGCACATCATGGACGTCTATTTATACTGTTGATTTAAATGTGAAAGCTCAACAAAATCAATTGAATAATCCAGATAAATCATCCTGATCTCTAGATTGATGAAAATAATGGTGATTATTATTTTGGCCATAATGGTGGAGCCCTATCTTTCCCTAAATGTAGCATCAACAGCAGCTTGTATCGTCACCATGATTCAGTCTTGGAGTGGTGTTTGTGGAACCTGTGAGGGAGCGAGTAATTGCCTCCCACACTGACCTTGCTCAGCGGTTCACCTCAACAAAGACTCATCGGAGCACACGAGGCTGAGAGAGATTGGACCGCACTGAGAAAAAAGGATTAAGAAAACGGTCTCTTCTTCAAATATAAAAAGGAACACTTTACCACATTTTTTTTTTTACCTTTCATTCTCCGTTCCTGAAAACTATCCAAGCTGTTCCCCGGTAATAAAGACAGCAGTAATAATTTCCATATATATTGAATGACCTTTCCTCCCCACGATACAGTGCGCTGTGTGAGACCAGGGTGCCCATTTAATCATCTACATTGCTTTATTTCATAGACAGGGCAATCTGCAGATTGGTGCCAATGCAAAACAAACAAAAAAAAAGATAACCTTTATCTCGCGGCGTGAGAGCTGGGGCTAATCTAAGGGAAAAAAATCGCCAACACTATCTTGTCACCCAGAGTGGATTCCCACCGACATCAGAACTCAGGTTAAGTTGATGAAAGAGATGTAGTCATGAGATACGGCTGTGCCACTCACGGGGGAATTCAGAAGGTAAATTAATCTACTCTGATCATATTTACAGGGGAGGAAAAAAAGAAAAGAGATTGAAACTACATCTTCGATACACATTTCATTTTGGGAACGACAACCCAGAATAAACTCTTACAAAACTGGAGGCAACCACTGTTAAAGAATGCCAAAACCTAGCGGGCACAAAACAGTTATGTGAACCTGAAATGAGTGTGTGTCGTAGTAAGTCTAAGAGACACTTTTCATTTGGACATTTAGAAATGTGCCTCAAGGCTTTACTGTGGTATCCCAACTTTCATTTTATGTCTATGTTAGTTATGTGTACTTTCCCAAGCTGAGGTATTTTTAATGAAACTGTCAGTTTCAAAACCGCTCCACATTGTCCGCTGGTGAGACTTCAGAGAACCAGTTTTTTCAGTTGTGACTGTGCGCACAAGTAAAAGTTAATTCACAGCAGCCGTCATTGTTCGCAGTTAAAAGAATATGCAGAGAGAGGAGGCTCATTTTTCATTGTCCAGTTATATCAAACTGATCAAGGCAGTCACAAAATAAACTATATTTTCTTTGAAAACTGTAAAGAAACAATGATTTTGCTGATAAAGGTATAAAAAACATAAGAATGTTTGAGTGAATTTAGAGTCTATGGAAAACAGCATCCCCTGCAGCAGATGCTTTTTTTTTTTTTAAATCAGTGTCTTTAGTCATATTTCTGTGAAAATATGACAATGTTTGAACATACAGAGCATGCGGATTGACACTGCTGCAGGACGCCATAAAAAAACAACTGATCCCTGCAGGAATCCGTTGTAGCCGACATGAATCCACGCTGACCACAGCTGTTCTGTGAAACCCTTTTCACGTCTAAAGAGGGTGTTTGTTTGATACACCGAGATAAGGTTACATTCAGAAGATCAGATCTGTGGAATATCACTTTAACAAAACAACAGAAAAGGTCAGAGCAATCATGCAAAGAAAGTGTGTAAAAACACAAAAGACGGCGAGCACAACACCGGTGTGTTCTTAAAGCGTGCCGTCACACGGCGAGCTGTTTACGGGAGCAGGTAAATAGCTGTCTGAGCCAAGAGCTGCACCGAGGGGCTGATAAATAAAACAGGAGAGAGAGCGAGAGAGAAAAAAAAAAAACAGTAATTGAATGTGAATCAGTGTGTTTTGGAGCTTGTGAGCACCGCCGTGCACAAATAAAGCCATTATCTGCATTATTCGCCATCGCGGCTCGTTCCCCACGGTCGCCTTTTCTCCTAATGGCACCGTCGTTCAGTTAAGATCTTCTCTTCTATCAGCGTGGCTGCCGCTGTTATCAGAAGAGGAACTTTAATGAAGCAATCTCCCCCCACCCCCTCCTCCACCCACCCCCTCCCACACCCCCACCCGCCCCGACCGCTAAAAAGGAGCCCCAAGACCAATTACTGTGCAGCTCAACGGCCGAGGTGACACCTCCTTCCTCTCTGCGCGCTCTCGTCTTTATTGTCTCAAATGACATGGTTTTTTTTTTTTTTTTTTTTTTTTTTTTTAATCAAGCCTTTTATTGTTCATGTGTCCAATGAAAACTGCAATTACTGACCGGACGGTTCACCCAGCAACGGGGGTGGTGGTGGTGGGGGGGTGGGGATGGTCGAGTGGGTGGTTGCGTGCTTTCCGAGTCGAAAGGGAATAGCACGATTTCATTCTCACAGGAGGGGCAACCCTTTCATGCCGTGTTGAATCAATCTAGACCGCAGTCGGTATTGAATTGAGGAAGTGTACTTCTAAGGAGAGTTTTTGTTTTCCACTCAGGAAGTTTGTCCCCACTGGTGTTTAAAGTCACATTAACAAAGCTGTAAGTAAAGCAGGGGATCTGTTTGTTTTCCTCGGCCTTTCCGTTTGATTTCAGCCCCATGCTTCTGAGGTATGCCAGAGATATTTTGGCGTGGTAAGCATTTCTTTTCTTCCTTTCTGCATCTGAGCCGCCCTCATGCAGCTCGGCGTCTGATGCAGTGCAAATGTTCGCCTCTGGCTAAAAGATGAATTATGCAGGGCATGTATCGGCACAATAACACACGAAGGCTCTGCATAAAGGAAACAGCACAACATCATGAGTCATAAAAATATCACTTAGCCAAACGAAGGATGACACGGCAACTAATAGAAAGACGGAAAAAAAACGTCCGGTTCCATTAATGGCCACCTCGTGACCCTCCGAGCACAGTTGCGCAATTTGGCAGAAAGTGAAATACATTTGAAGAGCGGACTGTCTGAGATATTTACCACAATTCAGCCTTTTCTAAATCATTTCCAAAACATTAAAGTAAAAGAGTTTATGTGTGGGTGTGTGTCGTTTTCTAAAGGGGTAATTATAAACATTTGCTTTTTGCATGAATAAGAACGAGGTACAATTTGTGCTGAAATGCAAATTGGTTGTGCGGTCCAGGGATCCGCAGGAACACCGCTTCAGGAGAGGAAACTGCTTTCAAAAACAACAACAACACAGAATCGCCTCGGAGATGAAAACTGCAGCCTCTTGCAATTTGGAGACTAATTTAGTCGAGAGTATGATGCTAATATTTTTGAAGTCTATTCAGCCACAATCAGAGACCCTCTTTAGCCTCCCCTCCGGGCAGACATTTGGCCCCGTGGTACGAAGGAATGGACTTATTACCCGTAAAGGTCAGTAATCGGATCGAGCAGAGCTGCCAGATCTGCTGCCGAGTCTGATCCACAACGAAAGCTCTATTCCCTCGACACCACATTAGCTCTCAGGTCTGCAGGTAGAGAAATGTAGCAAGGTTTTTAAAAAAAATAATTATAAAGCTGCTGGTTAAACAAATCAGCGCAGAGAAAAGGGCATTCCTATGAGATGTTATTCACCAGGTATTACTCACTTCACCATTTGCAACCAGATGAGTGTTAGCATTTCGACGGCCAAGACTGCAAATATCATTAAGACACTTTAAACCGACTTGGCAGGAGCTCTGATTTGTAACTTGAGGGGAGGAGATCTATCAGGCTTTGGAGATCTCACAGTAGTAATGGGAGCTCATGCAAACTGTTTACTTAGAAGTTTCTGTGTTTGTTCGCTCGCCAAAAGATCCTCCTGTTTGCTGTCGTGTCAGATTACCATTCAGTCAACCCTCCTTTAAAGTGCCGCTGTTAAACGAAACGTCCACCGCTCACCCATTCATAACATTCTGGACAAATGTTTGCCAGAAAAACCACCTCACAAACGAGGACGTTGAGAATTCAAATGACACACATGAATCAAGGCCGGGGGCCGCGTTTCGCTGTCAAACAAGTGCCGCGGTGGGAAACATTAAGGATAAATTAAAGCCGGGGCCCGGTGTCAGCTACCGTCCTTCTATAGGAGCACATTTATTCATTCTACCACTCCTAACTTTGTGTGAGGAGAAAATAAATGAGGGCGAAGAGGGTTTGCTCGGGAAGGGAAATGATTTTTCAGCAGATGCTTCAAAAAAAAAAAAAGGTGCACGAGGAGAACGGCGGCCATAACAAAACCAGCAGAACCCGGTCTGGTTCTGTCCATCTGTGGGCTATAATGGCCTTCTGTTCCAGTAACGGCTGTAACACATCTTTATTAATCATAGGGTGGGATGTTCTCTTTCCAGATAGCATATTTCTTCCTGTCTTATGGTCCTTTTTGAGGGCAAGATATAATACATTTACTGTAAATGTGATAAAATCGTAGTACTTCAAACTGTTTATTTGCTGTTTTTTCCATTACTAAGGGGGCTCCCTCTCTATTTTCAACCATCTTCCTCTCTTTCAATGTTCAGTTTTATGGAGGCAAAGGAATGCTGTAAGAGTATGACCGTTAGAAGCAACATACTTGATTGTGATGTTTGTTAATGTTTGTTACTGTAGGAATGATGGTTGAAGCTGCAACAATTAAATAGACAGAAAATGGCAATAATTGTGATAATCAATTCATTGTTTAAAGGAATACCTCACCCTGAAAATGACCATTTGTATATCAATGACTCGCCCAGTGTTATCTTGAATTTGTGAAGACAACTTTTTCCCGTTAACGCCTCCACGGTGAACAAAGAATCAAATGAAAAGAAGAAAAGTCTAAATGAACTGAAGTAAATGGGGGCCATCTTAAACAACGGCATAACTATATTGAAACATGCGCTTACAAACTCTGCAGCACAATCCAAGTCTCATTGATCCAGTCATATGCTCACTACTTCCCAAACACAAGCATTTTTGCTAAAAGTTCGTCGGTGTGAGTCAGAAGTGTTTTGAATAATAAGGTTTTAGAGAAAAATGTATTAAGTATTTTTTTTAAGAAACAACTTCCACCATTCTCTAGTAGAAGCATCTTTATTGTGAGGATTTGCTGCTTTTCTCTGTTTTATATGATTGCATACTAAATATATTTGTGGTCTGGACTTAGTCAGACACAACAAGACCTTTGAAGACATCAATCAGAAAGATCATTTGTATAAACTATGCAGATATTCCATCATTTGATAAGGGAATGCCTTACATGCAGCCCTGTTTTAGGGTAACATATTCTAATATTTAAATTTCAACCGCAAGTATTCAGTAGTGATTTACTTGGTTCTATTTTCTTTTAAAACTCTCATAGCCTCTTTTGCTTCTGCATTTATGACAACTCAACAAATAAAATGTGTGTAGATTCTATAAAACCATGTTTCCAGTTAGTATATACTCGCTCCTTCTATATTTCAAAAGCATTTCATTGACTTCGAAGGTTGATTTTTGACCAAACTTCCTCCTTGTGCCGATGCAAACGTCTCCAAGAAGAGCCCGTTTTCATTCATTCCGCTCGGTGAACAAAGCCACTCTGAAGCGCTGCCTTCTTGAAGGTCTTTAGCCTTTTTTCAGTCGATGAACAAGACCTTCAGCGAAAAGGTCAGGAACACGCCAGCGTCAGACACAGATGGGTGCCTGGAACTCATCAATATTTATAAAAGGCGGTGATTATGGAACAAGACATCGATTAGGGCCGATTGCTCCAAGGTCAAACCGAGCTGTCGTCGGAAAAAAACATTTGCTTGTTTTGCTGCAAATTGGCGTTGCATTGCAAAAAAGATCCTACACACGAAAATTCATGCACAACAAGGAGATCAGCTCGAACGCCCAGGAGGTATTCCTACAGCTCAACCCCCCCCCCAACCCCCACTCCCTTTGCCTCCGGTCTTCATCCCTCCGCCCCCTCATGAATATTGATTACCCTCCCCGCTGTGCTTAATGGTAAAGCTGTGAAAAATGATGCTGGGTGTGTCACTGGCACAGAATCCCCCAGAGGCATGGCACACACTAATATGCAGCCATCACAGCCGTGAAGACGATCCCATCAGCGGGAACAGAATTAGAGGTCAGAACCCCACAATGAAGAGAGCCTCGTTTCTTGGTGACTTGATGGAGATGGAGATATTCATGTCATGGCTTTAGCTGTGTGTGTGTGTGTGTGTGTGTGGTTCGAGAAAAAAGGCCATTTCCCTTCCAGCTTGCATGATGTCATCGGGGAGTGACAGCTCTGTTTTGGGCATCTTGGGGGCATTACATCACACCAGGAAAATTCAAGGACCAGAGAGGGGTATTTGTTCCAGGGACCAGCTATACATTACAGCCGTGGTGGAGGAGGACGGATGTCTGAGGTCAGATGAAGCTCTAATCAAGAGGCGGACAATACAACGAATCGGCGGTTTGCTAAACCCCTCCCCCGAACACCCAATGTCCAATTATAGCCTAGCAACCGTAATTAGGGCCTGTCAAGCTTTGGATTTCGCCACATAATGAAACAGCCCAAACAGTGTAAGATATCTTTATACAAGAACTAACTGGCAGGACAAGAACAATGCTGATGCAACAACGCAAAACCCCTTAAAGCAAGATTCAAAAAGAGTCCACTGAGTACGGCTTTTTCAACCAACTCACGGAGCTAACGTTGACTTAAATGTCCAAATATCTACAGCTGCTAATATCTGCCTGTGACAGTCATTCCAACTGGCAGAAAATAACGGTCACCAGCTAGAAACAAGATGATATTTTTGTCTGTAATCAAGGCCAGATTGCTTAAACAACTGCTATGAATTTTAAAAGGGGATTGTGTCAACGTCGTCAATGTGAACCGCTTTGTGTCGCGCAAGGTCGTTAAGCTCACAACAGTTAAGGCCTCTGCACAATAAGTCCATATTTCTTTGTATGCGTCTCTCCAGAGCCATCAACCAATAGAAATAATTGCCAGAAACACACACTGAGTCTAATTATTATATTTGTTTGGGAAATTTAGCAATACGAGACTGAATAGATAGCGCTAGTACCAATAGGAGCTATTGAATGGATGACATTAGCAAGGAGCTATCGTTAAGATGCCTAGAGCACAATCACTAGAGAATTATCTTTTTAAACATCCATTGTTTTGCCACTATCCTTCAATTAAGATGTTCTGCAATTACCTTTTTACTTGTAAATGGATCGAGTGAATCAGCTCATTAGATGCCATTTTTGGATGATGACGTTTGCACGTACGGTGTCTCTGAGTGGTCAAACAGCTCTCCAAATGCTTTACACGGATGCCAAAAATCGCAAACAAAATTCAAACCTGTTCAAGAAGTGTGCACGTGATTGACACAACATGAGGTCATTTTTATTTATCTTTAAAAGTGCCACAATTTCAGGAAATAAGTACGGACTTGGCTTATGGTTAGTTGTTTTAATTAAAAGATCAAATTCTGTATATTTAAGCATATGCTGTTAAAGTGTTCTCAGTTTGTTCAAAGCATTACAGGAGCTGTTCTGTAATTAAGTTTTGTGAATTACTTTCTTGCCGTTTCGACTCTCCGCCAACCTTATCTACTTCCCCTTCAGTTAGTGGGTTCTTACATTTCCCAGAACGACTTGTGACAATCTGAAAGAGGAGGAGGAGGGGGGTGAAGCGTGAACTTGTTACCCAAAATGCACCATGGGTCGTGGCTGTGTTGCGCTTAATCTATCTGAGCTGCCTCGGGGATGAGAAATTGGTGTCTGTGCCTCTTCAGCCGTGGATTATTCTGCTGTGATCACTAGAAAGGTCAGCAAACAATAGCAGATAAAAAAAAAAAAAAAAAAGGGAATCTTTGAATCTGGACGGGTTGACACCAAAACATGACGTGTACCATTATGTTTCCAGGCAGCTGCACATTGTTCTGCCATCACTCCATTGTAGCTGTAATGAAAGTATCTGTTTGGTCATCTGTGAGAAGAAGATCAAACAGCACAGTGGTCCAGAACGGAGAAGTACAATACCAGTAGCTGCTGTTTCAATAACCTGAAAAGTGTCTTTGTTTGGATTCCCTGCCTGAAACGTTGGCGTCGGTGGATCAGCGGTACAAGGAAGGAATAGTAACAAGTCACAACAGTGGCAGCGCCGCAATAAAGAATGCAACTATTCCTGTCATACAACAGCGCCAATGCAAAGGCAGCAGATGGAAGAGATAAGTATGGAAATATGTAGTGAGAGGAGTATTTTTATGACAGGAGCGTATCAGACGTGGGAGAGATGGAATGTGATTCAGGCAGAAATAGGCGAGATAAGGCTGTTTTAGAATCAACACTATTGCTCCTGTGGTTCTGGACTGACATAATATTTTAACCAATTCAGTTACAGCTAGAAATCAATTCTATTTTTCATAATCTGTTTAGTCATTTAATGTAGTAAAAAATGCCAAACGTTCATTAGTTTCAGCTTCTCAAATAGTGAGGATTATCTGCGTTGCTGTAAATACCGTTAGGCTTTTTGACGGATTTTCAGGACGTCAATTCATGCTTTAGGAAATTGTGCAGATGAATCCATTAAAATAATTAAGTGAGTCGAGGCCCTAAAGTCAAGCAGTCGGTGTTAAACTTTTCCACAGAGGATGTACTTGAAAAAAAGTCTGTCAATTTTTATGACAGGAGAAATTCAGAAACACCAATGAACCTGTCATATTTCTTCTTTTAGCTCGTCTAATCCGAAATGTATTCTCAACAATATAACTGCAATATAACGTCGGCACAGGAAAGAAAACACCACTGTTCCTTTCAGATGCTGCCTGTATCAATAAAAAATAATAAAAGCACAAGCTGCCTGTACAACACACTTGGAAGTGTAAATACTTGACAGTGAGAATAATTGCCATGTCAAATCCTCTTGGGCTTCAACGTGCTTCTCTTCGTCTGATGCACGACTACTGCCAAGGTGACGAGCGAGCTGTCACAATGCCAAGAGTGAGATAAAGCTCGGAGACAAATCTAAATACTTGCTTGCGTGTTTTTCCCCAAGTTGTGACAAAGCACTAAAAGTAAGTAAAGTAAAGACAGTTTTCAGTCACACTGTATGGAAATAAAAAATTTTAAACAACATTAGCAGTAATATTAGACTTGTCATAGTCACAGATATGATTCATTGACACGGACGAGTTATTGTAACGACAGTTTGTGATATTAAAACGCAGCCGACGGTTAACAACCTTAGATGGATGCTGGAGGAGGAGGCATGGGGTTTTTATTATTTTATATTTATCCTCCTGCCACAGATGTTTCACTAAATTAGATCCTCGACACATCCGGAGACGCTAAATGGTAAATTCTGGCTCCTAGCACCCGTCCACGCCGAAAGACACAAAGCAGAGCTCTCCATTATGCGCACACACACACACACACACACACACACACACACACACACACACACACACACACACACACACACACCTGAAGGCGACACTGAAGAGGTCGTACATGTTAGGAAGCAGACTGCAGGTTTGAACCAACGTGACGAGGACGTAGAATTCTTTCTGAACCGGGACAAAGTGGGAGCAGAGATACAGATGAGATGACATACATCAACCCCCCACGCCAGAGCAGCGTTTGTCGAGCTGTGCTGAAGTGAATCTCTTTAACACAACCCCTCCTCCTGTCTGCCTCCTGAATGGGGAGGCCGGCGGTCTGTGACTCCATTTGTCGCAGGGAGAGAAACGAATAACCTTTCAGGCTAACCTGGCCAGGAGGAGGTGCGGCAAACAAATGACGACGCTAGCCTCACCGCGCCCCTTCATGCATGAACGTAAATAGTGCTGTGGTCGTTAGCATGGGAAATTGAATGTTTGCTTCCCCCCCTTCCTCCTCCTCCTCCTCCTCTTCCCTCCCCCTGTCATTGTTAACAGAGGGCTAATCTATTTGGGTGCATCAGAGAAAACACATTATTAGATTTTGGTATCATTTTTGGAGGGTACAGAAAGGGAACACACACACACACACACACACACACACACACACACACACACACACACACACACACACACACACACACACACACACACACACACACACACACACACACACACACACACACACACACACACACACACTCCGAAAAGGATTATCTTGAAGAAGCTTAATTGTTTCCCAGGCAACTAGTTCCCCACTAAGACGGTGACTGTGAAATTTCCGCTAGCGATTATTTTACTTTCAAATGACTTACTCGTGTCCTCCAGCTAAATCCTCTATGTGAGCCAACCTAGTTTTTTTGGGGAGGGAGGGGGAGATAGAGGGGTGGGGGTGTGGGGTTGTATTGAAATAGATTAGAGTCCTCGAGGAAAACAACATCTCTCTTAGCCCCCAGTGCAATAACAAAAAAACAAAAAACGGAGCTGTGAGCTGCAACGGAAAGGTTAGCTCAATGTTTATCGTTAATGACGGCGGGGTTCTGGTGAGACCCAGCAGGGGTGATTAATTCATGCAATAAACACGGCCGTCCGGGGTGAAGTTATTCCAAAATCGCCAGATGAGTCATACCGAGCTGTTTTCCTGAATCATTTTTAAAGCAGGTGCATGTGAACGAATGCAGCCAATCTCAAAATTTGTCGGAAAACATCAGCGTCTCCCACAAGTGTCAACAATCTTGCAAAAGATCAGCCTCCATTTCTTTCTTTAAGCTAGGGTTGGGAATGTTCCTCAAAAGCATTTTTAGTAATGTCGTCTCATTAGATCAAGACAGGAATCAATAAATCAAATGGACGGCCTCCCTTCATTCCTATCTGATCTCGTTCTGCCAGTGCACTCATTGCACATCACCACAGCTATGAGTGCTAACAATAGCCTTGTTCTTTGTTTACGTTCATAATGAAAATGTGGGGGGAATTGCTTCGGAGGCCTGAAGAAGCAGGCTGTCAGTTTTTCCGACTTTCTTGCTAGATTTGGCGACGTTTGGAGCTACAGCTGCTGGCTACTTTAAATGAAAAAGAGTCTGCAAAACTGGGATGGCTTCTTCTGTTGGATCATTTTTTAAATCTAGTATTCTCTTGCTGGTTTCTCAACATTACCAACCCTAGCTTTATTCACAGGGGAGTGTTGATTCAGGGAGTAATTATCGCACTGTATTAAAAAACAGCTTATAATCAATGACAGAATGACTTTGTGTACGGAAAGAAAATCTGTCTCCAGCGCTTCATCCAAAAGGTTTTCCTTTTGTAACGCCAACAGAGACGGATGCACACGTGGTGGGCCACTCGCTCGCGACCATATCGCTTCCTCAAAGGGGCTGCGAGCCGCGGCGGCAGAACACAATAACCATTGTCTGTGGTAAATCCCCAGTAGAGTGAGGGGGGAGGGGGGGGGACCACACGAGAATCCAAAACGGCTTTTTAAAGTCACACTGCTGCTCATTTTCCCACCATTTCAGAGCCACCATAATACTGTGATCTAACAGGCGGCGTGCATTATGCAGCAGCAGCAACAACAACAACAACAACAATGCCAGAACCGGCTACAGTCACTCTAATTCACCTGAGATTACCGTCTCACACAAAACACAAACAACAGCATTGTGGGAGCGGAGACAAAAAGCCAGAGCACCGCAGCGTGGCCTCTCCTTTTTTTTTTTTTTTTTTTTTTAAAGACACAAGAAGCCTTGAAGGAAGCACATTTCTGCTAAATCCACCGCAGCTTGAACATCTGTACGTGCAGGATTATGGGTCATTTGAGTAATGCTGTGAAAGAGATAACATCTTCTTACCTGCAGTTTGGAGGCGGGTCAAGTGTTATTTCTGCAAGCTCCTTCTGAATCCTGCAAGAGAAGGATTTGTATTGTTAAAAATCAATGTTGGGAGGGCAAATTTTAAAAGGATAATGAAAGCTGAAAGGAATGAACAATTCAGTTTGTGCACAAAATCAAAGTTTGGATCTCGCGCTGAGATAAATGTCGCTTTTAATCCCACCTTCAACAACGTGGACCAACAACACGGCATCTCATATATTCTAAATGTCACCATGCAAGTTGCAAGTGTCCGTATGAAGCACATCTTTCCAGCATAAAGTGTGCATTTTTGTGTTTTTGTTATCTTTGTCATTGTCTGTGGTGCATTAACCAAATTAAAAAAAAGGAGCATCAAGCATGAGGGTGAACTCGTCCGCTGTGTGAATTTCAGATAACCGTGCAAAATGATGATTCAGGCGGTGAAGGGCAGCGGAGTGCGAACGCTTACTGCTGAGCTGGCGTTCACACAAAAGCAGCCCTTCAGAGGACAGTGACGCCCTCTCCGTGATTCGACCCCCCTCGTTGTGCTGAAGGCCCCCTCATGGAGACTTTCTTGCGACTGAAGCGCAAAAGAAGGGGAGGTGTTCGAAAAAACATTGGTTGCTATTATAATAATTTAAAAAAAGACTCGCCAACCCTTTGCTCAGCTGGTTGCATAACGACCCTGTCATCTCTTGTCTTTATTTTTAGGGGAATAAGCGCTAAGACCAGTGGAGGTAAGTGTTGGAGGTGTAGGAGAGACATGCTGGAATGGGAATATCTCTTTGCAATGACATCAACGAGCTGAAAGAGTTCCTCCTTTTTCTGTGGGTTTAGTGTCACTGTGAATAGCGTGGATGTTTGAAATGACAATGCCTGTGGGATTGTAGTCTTTTTATATATATATATATTTTATATTTATATATATATATATATATATATATTCTTCACAGCCTCTGGGCCAGGGAGAGGCCTTAACTTTAACAAACAACCCCCTGTGCAGACGCCAGATTCTTTCCTTTTTTCTTTACATCCCCCTCCTTTCTTCTTACCTCTTGGCACTCGTTGAAAGTTTAGCAGCGGTTTTACTCGAGATCTTGGTCTCCTTCTTTTTGGGCTGTGCTTGCTCTCGCTCATGCTCGGCGGGCACCGACTCCCTTTGTTCGATATCCGAGCTCCCCCCGCTGGTGCTGGGGCTGTCGTCCGGTCTCTGCACTTCGCTGGACATCGTGGGCCCTGCAAAGTACCGTCACACACCACGACCTGTGAGCTTTTCACACTTGCGGAGGCCAATAAAGATGTTATAATGTCAATTTGTTTTCTGCAGCAAACTGGGCAGCCTCGAGGGGGAAACCATGGATAGGACTGGTTTAAATAAGTCAATGTACAGCTGGATGTGGATGAGTGTCAAAGCAGAGCTGATATAAAGACATTTGTCAAAGCCTACAGTGCTGTGGATTACAGATGTATGGGTCCTTTGTTGAGCAGGATTTAATAAGCCTGTCCCCTAATGATCTATTAAGGGTTATACATTACTGGCTAATTGTTTGGAAGACTTCATGTTAGTAGTTTTACTGGCCTAGATTTATAAAAAACAGAGCTTATTGCTTCCCTATGTCCTGCTTCTCTTCTTTCTTTTGAACAAATACTGCAAATGATTGTGGTTTGAGGTCAGTGCTATGAGCAAATAAAGGGATGAAATGGCTCTTTAAAGGCTTTTAGGATGATTTAATGGTGAAGTAACACACAAATCATCGGCGACAGATCAGAAAGAAGTGGAAATGAGGAGAGCAGAGCCCTCCCTTTAAAACACCACGAAGACACGGGGGCGTTTCGTGGTAATGATAGAGACATCACCGGCTACAACGCACCCGGTGCTCAGTAGGAGTTAGAGACGTGAGAGACGTGAGAGACGTTAGAGACGTTAGAGCCGTTAGAGACGTTGGAACCGTTAAGAGACGTTGGAACCGTTAGAGACGTTAGAGACGTTGGAAACGTTAGAGACGTTGGAACCGTTAGAGACGTTGGAAACGTTAGAGACGTTGAGAGACGTTAGAGACGTGAGAGACGTTAGAGACGTTGGAACCGTTAGAGACATTAGAGCCGTTAAGAGACATTGGAACCGTTAGAGACATTAGAGCCGTTAGAGACATTGGAACCGTTAGAGACATTGGAACCGTTAGAACTGTTAGAGCCATAACAGACGTTAGAATCGTTAGAGACATTAGAGCCGTTAGAGACGTTGGAACCGTTAGAGACGTTGGAACCGTTAGAGACATTAGAGCCGTTAGAGACATTAGAGCCGTTAGAGACGTTGGAACCGTTAGAGACGTTAGAACTGTTAGAGCCGTTAGAGCCGTTAGAGACGTTAGAGACGTTAGAACTGTTAGAGCCGTTAGAGACGTTAGAACCGTTAGAACTGTTAGAGCCGTTAGAACTGTTACAGACGTTACAGCCGTTTAGAGACGTTGGAACCGTTAGAACCGTTAGAGCCGTTAGAACCGTTAGAACAGTTAGAGCCGTTAGAGACGTTAGAGACGTTAGAACTGTTAGAGCCGTTAGAACTGTTACAGACGTTAGCGTTAGAGCGTTAGAAGCCGTTGAGCGTTAGAACCGTTAGAACGTTAGAGCCGTTAGAACGTTGGAGCCGTTAGAACCGTTAGAGACGTTAGAACCGTTACAGACGTTAGAACTGTTAGAGCCGTTACAGATGTTACAGCCGTTACAGACTTTAGAACGTTGGAGCCGTTAGAACCGTTACAGACGTTAGAACCGTTAGAGCCGTTACAGACGTTAGAGCCGTTACAGACGTTACAGACGTTACAGATTAAAAAAAGGCTCAATAGGAGGTCAACCGGGGAGAGAAACACCGAGGACAGACGACCGTTACCGAGAGCGAGCTGACGTCACAAGAGAGGAGGAGAGAGGAGGAGGAGTAGAGGAGGAGGAGAGGAGGAGGAGGTGCGTTAACGTTAACGGGGGTCGTGTGTTTTAAAGTCACTGAAGAGACGCAGAGGGAGAAGGCGTTTCTACCGGACAAGGGGAGATACGAGGGTCCACATTGTGCGAGTACGTGCAGTGACCCTGTCCTCCGCACAAAGGAGCCCCCCCTCCTCCTCTCTCTCTCCTCTGGGAGAGAACACGACACTTTTCTCGGGACACTGACTCTCCACAGAGGAGGAGAGGAGAGGAGGAGGGGAGGAGGAGGAGGAGGGGGGGGGGGCTCACCTGTCCGCTGGCCGTCGCTGCTCCGGTCCCGCGTCGTAGTCCTCCTACAGAGTCTCCTCACGCGGCCGCGTCTCTGCTCGCTCCCGTGTCCCGGCTATTTAACGGGGAGGAGGAGAGGCAGCCCCGGACCGCCTCCGCGCGCGCTCCCGGCCGCCTCGTGCACGTGCGCTGTGTTCTGAAGCGAGGTGGAGAAAAAGAGATTAATTAATTAATTAATTAAATACACTGAACAAAGAAGGAATCTGCTGCTGGTATATGTACAGTACCAGGTTAAAGTTTGGACATTCAGTGGTTTATTGATATTATTTTTATTTTTATATTTTTCTACATTGTAGATTAATATTGAAACCATCCAAACTATAAATGAACACATGGAATTTCCTGTTTTAATTACTCATTTATAATACTTGTTTTTTTACTACAGTACCAGTCAAAAGTTTGGACATTCAGTGGTTTATTGATATTATTATTATTTTTTTTTTTTTTTTGAAGAGACAAACTATGAGAACACATAGAAACACACTTTTTCTTTCCTTTTTTCTTTGAACATGTTGAACTCATTACATATTGTATAATGTCACTACGCTCACACAGTTTAATTACATTAACATTTATTAAATACATTAAATTACATTATTATACAATATTTTTAGTTATTGTGGATTTTTTACTTTTACTTATTTAATATTATTTCCTGTTTTTATTACTTATTTATAATACTTGTTTTTTTACTACAGTACCAGTCAAAAGTTTGGACACACCTTCTCATTCAATGGTTTTTCTTTATTTATTTTTTATTTATTTTTTCTACATTGTAGATTAATATTGAAGACATCCAAACTATGAAGGAACATATATGGAATTTCCTGTTTTAATTACTTATTTATAATACTTGTTTTTTTTACTACAGTACCAGTCAAAAGTTTGGTTTTTATTTATTTGTATTTTTTTCGACATTGTAGATTAATATTGAAGACATCCAAACTATGAAGGAACACATATGGAATTATGTGGTAAACAAACAAATGCTCAACAAACCAGAATATGTTTTATATTTTAGATTCTTCAAAGTAGTTGAATGAGAAGGTGTGTCCAAACGTTTGACTGGTACTGTATATATATATATAAGAAGAAGAAGCAAGACGAAAGACTATACCACAAACCTTTACTGGGTTGAAATGTCCACCTCACTGGGTCTAAATCAGGGTGGTAATATCATTTTCAAACCTAAATACAGTACCAGTAATAGTAGCACTATGGGCCCACTTCCAATGGCCACTCATATGCACAAATAGAGTTTGAACCATGGTCCCCTTGATTCATATTTTTGCAGCTTATTGATGCAACCCCTGACACCTTGAAGTGCCAAACCCCATTTGTCCTGATACATTTTGGAGGAAAGGGGTTGCAAAAATGAGGCTACGCTATAACTATCACATCACAAGAGTAAATCACGAGTCCTCTTTCTATCGTGTACAAAATAAAACATGTATAACTTGTCTTTTTACTACATAAAGCTCATTTCATCTCAAGTTCATCATGATGAAACATTTCACCCGTCCTCTCTGTTACATAGACCAACGTTTTAACCCATCACATCATTAACTTTGTGTAAACATGTTTTAATTTGCCAATCAGATGAAGTATTGGGTGAGTGGGGTCACCCCCTGAAGCCTGCACTCAAGGGCCCCGTTTCCAATGACCCCCATTACTTTGACGCAAGTCTGTGAGAGTCCAGCACTGAAAGTAAGTAAGTGCTCTGGTTGACTTTTTTGAGCTCTCTACGCACACTTTCCAGTATGCAGACTTTGCTCAAGGGTTTAAACCACAGTACTGAAGGCCAGTGTTGGGACGGTAGACTCGCACTGACGGGGTGTTTCCGTACGTGCAGGATGAAACATCGGCCTCACTGTGTGCTGTCCGCAGAAATGTGTCAGGGAACATGAGATCAAAAAGTGTTCCATCATTCCTCGTTCAGTGTTTGAAGCCCTCACACCGTCACCTCACACGGGAAAGATTCCCCTGTTTATTACTGGATAACTGTAAATGGTTTTAAAATCAAAGAGGTAGGCGTGTGTTGACAATTACATTAACGATGATGGTACAGGTCAAATCAATTTAAGTTTTGTAGGTTTCAGTCCTCAGGGATAACAGGGGGAACATTAAAAAAAGTCTACAAAATGATCTAAGCTAAACAAACCATTTATTAGCTTTCAATCCCATTATCAGTGAAGAAGAGTTGGCCTTGAGTCAAACTACTTTTTCTTTCATGATTTGTAGGTAAATTAGTTCATTTAAAATCTGAGCGAGACCTGCACAAAGGGATTAACAAAGCATACGTGGTGAAAATGACTATAGAAATGTACAAATTAGAGTCACTTACTTATACTTATACGATAAGTACTTATACTTATCCTCAAACTTCTAAATGACAGAAGTATTTCCATAACAAGTGGAACTGAAACTCCCAATTCATTGAGGTGATCAACCAAAAAAGCAACATGAAGGTGCAGTAATGTAACTTCCCAATATGAACCAGTCTCTGCAAATTCTAATGATACACTATAGCGTTCTGCAGTGACTGACATTTATCTGCATTGTTTTGACAGAGTGGTTTGTGATATTTAGACGCATTAATCCAAATTAACCAGGAATAACTACAGCATTGAAACAACAATAATTTTGTCTCTTTTGCTGTGATAAATTGCGCCCAAGGCTCTACAGCAGGAAGAAACTAGAGGCTGTTGAGCTGAACGTCCACACACCAAGAAAAAGCTCTAACTGTAGGGGAAAAGTCAACGCATGAATTAAATACTTTGTTCAACGATTCTCTTATAGTTCAAACAACGCTGTGCTGCCGCAGCACTTTCGTGGAATATTTTAAGTTAATGTGATTTTACTCGCTGTGCAAACTCTCAGCCAAACACCCACAATGCACTAAAACACTTATTCTGTGTAGATGTTCACATCCACACTCTGTCAGACAACCACAGTTATGTTAAAAAAGAAGATTACAAGAATAGATCCAGTTTGCAGCCATTACTCTTCTCATTAGCTGACTCCTATTATGTGTAGTGATGTGTGTATAATTACACTCTTCTGTCATCTAATTTCAGTACACACACACACATCACTTTACTGGTGAATTACTAGACATATATCTTACTATTAAATATAAAATGACAGCATTGGTGCAAAGCCATACGTGGCCTTATATACACTGTTTAAAATCTGTGTTTACAGCCAGGTTTTATTCAATTTAACTCACAAATGTTATAACAATAAACTTGCTTTTCCCCCAGTTTGTCTTACACAGGAGTTTCTATTTAGAAATATAGACTTTGGTTCAGGTATATGGCCCTAAATATTCTGGACAAACCAGACGCAAAACTGCAGTACAACATAATACTTATGCCGGTAGTAGTATAATAATAAAGGCAATGTGTTTTTTTAATGATTTGATTGGTATTATTTGTTTGCTAATGATTAATTTAGACAGAATGGCTGCTTGTAACTATAATCATTTTCATTTATTCATATTTCTTTTCAATGTTTATGTTGTTAATTAACACAGCTAAACTTAATTAACTAAACTAGTTCAGTTTACTGCATTATTTAACTTTTGAATGTATTTATGCGTAGTTAAGATAAAGGAATATTGTGTCTTTGGTTGCAAAAGATCACTCGAAGTACATTATTTAACCAGAACCACAATCCTTGGTTTATTTACAGAGACAGCACATTAATAAACCATACCATGAACATGTAAATGTGCTACTGAAAAAAGACTTCTTGAACCGGAAAATGTGAAATGATACCAACACACTCTCTTGTGTCAGCTCTGTGTATCTACCGTCTTTATTTATTTATCTGACGTACCTTGAACTTGTTTTCTTGTATTTATCTTTGATGCTCAGCTTCTTGCTCCTGAAATGACCCAAATTCCCCACAGGGATCGTTCAAACTTCATCTGATTTAATCCAGTACATTTGTTTAAACAATTCACCTTCCTGCCGACCTGATTTACATTTAATTGTTATTGTTTCACATGTGAGGAGTCCTCAGCTGAAGGTCTACAACCTGGATCTCACCTTTTACCGCCATTTCACTGCCCTTGTTATGTTTAATACAAAACAGAGAGGAAAACTGCAATCATGTGACTGCAACTTCTGATTACATTTACATTATAGGAGCCTGTTCTGTGCTGACACAGAGGAATGTAAAAGCATTTACACTGTTAAGAATTTATGTAATTTGTATTTTGTGCCTTTTTGACACATTTAATGACAAAATGATACTTAAAATGAAAGTGAAATTGCTATAAACAATCTAAAATAGTAACAATTGTTATGAGAATAGGTAATTATTACTTGTAAAATAACATGTTCTTGCCTTTCTGTGGATATTTGATGGGTTTGTGTTAAAATTTCAGGCACTTTTCCTATTTCCATTTCATGTTACTCTAAACTTCCTCACTACAACTTAGAGAGAATTCCACAATTTCTTTTTCACTGCTCTAGTTACTAGTTACACTAAAGATTTTTTTAAAAATATAAAACATATGAGAAATATGATGTAAATATTGAAATTAGAGAAAATAGACCAACAACAATAACAAATGTTACATATGCATTATATCATATGATACACGATTCAATACGATTTTATACGATACAATATAACAAGAGTAATATTTCTGAATAATACTACTTTCAGTATATTTTTCTTAATAACACTTAAGTGACATTTTCAATGCAGAACAATGAAGTATTTATTATTGCAAAATGTTTTGTTCTGCATTTATCATAGACCAATTCCTACCATGTTTGTTATCCAAACTGTTAACCTGATTTTGGCTTTGTATATATTGTAAATATTTTGGATTTGCACCTTATTGTTATTTTTATCTTGAACTTTTATATTCTAACTCCTCTGCGAAGCAATTTCCCTCCGAGAATAATACAGTTTTCTCTAATCTTGCTACGTTTACTTAAATAAAGGATCTGAATGGTTCTTCCAACACTGGTTAGCGGGATAAATAGTTAATGCTGTAACCCGTCATTGTTACTCAAATTGTCTTGGAGTAAAACACCAAAGCCTGCACAATCGCCGATAACTCTCTCTAACAGCCCTCACTGTAAATGTAAAACATGGGAGGTTGAGAGCTAAAGCTTTTATTGTCTGGATTAATAACCCTATAGTCGGAGCTAATGGCTTCCTGAAGAACAGCGGTTCTTTTCTTCTGCCTCCTCAAGAGTCAAACCTCTGAGATCTGTATGAGGAATAAATTGTTCAATAACTGACTCCAAACCAGCACTCGATGTTAAAACCCCACTCCTCATGTTCGACGTGTTATTTAATTACACTTATGCATCATTTGGGCAGAATTCCCTTAAAATAAAGGAAAATGAATGAAAAACGTTTATCCAATACGCTTCACAGTCTCAGCCCCCCTGTGGGTTGATTGTTTGAGGATCAATAAAACACATACAGGCTCGGTGTTTGATTGAAGCATGATTTCTTGCTTTGTTTACATAGAGATTTGTTGAAATGTAGAGCCTTCATTTTACTTCTTCTTTGCTACAGAGTCTGAGAGTGTGGCAACGACAGGCAGTAAAAGATGTATTTGTATTTGTTATGTCAAAGTATAATTCATTATTTCTACAAATGCTTATGTATTCCATGTTGGGTCAAATTCAACATAATAATCATCATTTCCATTCAGCATTTTGTAAAATAAAATCCAGGTTGTGCAGAAAATGGTGCATTAGTCTTTTTCGATTTCCAGTCTTTTGCACAGTAAATGACAACATTTAGAGTGAAATACAACGAGCGTAACGCTTAAGTAAAACAGCCAGCAGTAGCCAGGAATAATTACCTTCCCCAGGATAATGGAAGCGTTATACTAAATAAAAGCCAGGCAGATTTTTAGACGAGAGAAAGATCAGGTGCTTGATGAGAAAATTATCAAGTGTGAGAGGAAGAAAGAGTGGAGGAAAAAGGAACATTGGGGGTTCCATAAATAGTTTTCAAACCTCGACTTTCCTTTTATAAGTTTGAAGGAGTTTGTAGTCGATGCTCACCAGGTCAAAGTCTCGCTGTGTGTCCTTTCAGGTTTCTTTATCCAGCACAATAAATGCATTTATTCACACGAGTGGTGACTGAGGGAGGCGACAAATGATCATGGAAACAATTTACATGCTTTTCTAAAAATGAGGGGAAAACTAGATTTACTGCCTCACGGTTGTTTGCCGAAACCAACTGGTTCCATTAGACATTCGTGTTAAATTGTCATAATTATTGCATACAATCTTGAGTTATGGCCAGAAAACATGTATTTTGATGTCATCTTTGACCACAGAATTTTAATAATTAAAAAACAGAGTGGACGTTTTAGCCAAATTTGAAGAAATTCGCTCAACGTGTTCCTGAGATATCGTCTTCACAAGAATGGGAGGAACATAAGGTCACAGTGACCTTGACCTTTGACCTCAATAATCTAATCACTTAATCCTTGAGGCCTGGTGGACGTATATGTGCCAAATAAGAAGACATTTATTCAAGGCATTGCTGAGACATCACATTCACAAAAATGGACAGGCGGACAGAAGGAAGGATGAACGGACAGACGGACAAAGCTGAAACAGAATATGATCATGAACTGGACGGATTTTGCTTGACCCACAAACACGGCTCACAAGGGGCATTTGCTGCAGGGACCCAACTGACCCCTTTTTATTTATGGAAATTAGGTTTAACACAATTTTGCTTGTGTTAATGCAACATGTATGTATGAACACAGGTAAACAGGACGTGTATTAATGCAGGATCCGCTTTAAGACCCTAAAACATTCCTAAACAAATTGGCAATTTATCAAAACCAACTGAGACACAATGAATGGGTCCTTTGGGGTCTGGAGCCTGGGGGCAGTTACTCACTTTGCTTATAATCCAGCTCTGTCCTTAAAGCTTTATATATCTTTCTTATCTGATTGGACATTACAAAGACATTTGTCAGAGGTTGAGAAATGACCGAAAATGTTACCTTAATATTCCAATAAATGCCTCCTAAATGTCACTAAATTGAACATTTTCTCCTCACTGTTAGAAAAAACCCCACATAATATATGCAAATTCTGTATTTAGATTCTTATCCCTCAATTATGCTGTATTTCACTTACCGTTAATATTATGCCTGCAGCATTGCATTGCATAAAATCATTTAGATGTCTACTGCATCATTATAAGCACATTTCCCTGTAATTCAGACTTACATATTTGGTATTCTGGGAAACCTTGGGCTCCAGACTAGAATTAACAATTATGCTCTGTTTTCTTTTAGCAATCCTTGTCTGCACAGCATGAGCTTGTAATAATGGACCCAACAAACAATCTGTTGGTCTAATGAGGTTTAGCTGAAACGCTGAGAGAACACTGAGTAAAGAAGTGCAACGCTCTCAATATTAATTAAGCAGGACGGAGAGTCTGCAGCCATGCTAGCAGCTCTGTGAGGCTGTAGAGACTCAGTAGGGCTGTGAGCTAAATGCTAAAGTCAGAATGCTAACATGCTTGTAGAGCTGAGGCTTATGGGACTGCTCTTAGTTTTAGCATTGGTCAAATTAAAATGTTGACCTGATGAAGGCTTTTGATTAAAGGTCAAGATCAAAGTTATTACAGTTAATACACGTCCCTCCCAAATTGTCCCCACAATCCATCCCATAGATGTTGAGGTATTTTCAATTAAAAAGCCAAAATATCAGCTTCCTGGTGGCACTAGAGGGAAAGTCAGAGGGATTGCCAAAGTAATTAGGATACATCCTCTGGGGAACATGAAAGTCTAGAGAAAGGTGGTGCCAATCCATCAAATAGATGTGGGTTGAATTTGACCTGTTGGCAGAGCTACAAGAACAGTCAGAGGATAACAAAAAGACATTAGAATTCATCCTCTGGGGAACATGAATGTCAGTAAAATGTAATTGCAATCCATCAAATAGTTAGTTGATGTTATATCAGTCTGGATCAAAGTGGTGGATTGACAGGCCGAAACATAATTTCTTGAAGACAAAAGTGTTTGTCTTTTCCAGATGGTAACGCTTAAAGGCGTAGCAATCTGCTCCACACTGTCTCTCCTCATCGTCTCTTCAAGAGCCCTGTGTCTTTTTGCGTGTCTTTGTAGTCCTGTTGCAATTGATTGCACCAACAGGGATAACAGTTTCAGACAGTCTCCCCTCGGTGTTGCACTTGGTTGTACAAACATTGCGTAAGGGGATCAGTGAGCTTCAAGCAGAGGTGCATGTTGGATCAATCGAAAGAGCGTCTGGAAACTCCCTCCTCCCCCCTACACCTTTCAGGCAAGTTTTGTAACTTCCCAAGATCAAGAATTCCAATTATCACAGCCACTCGGTTTAGGTGTGTGGAGGTGTGAGAGTATTCCTGGAATTTAACCACGAAACCATGAAAGTGTAACACCAAGAATGCCTTCACCATTTTACTCAAACAATCATTATTAATTAAAAAACACCACTACCTTCAGATGTGGCTGGATGAGAAATCGTTCAAACTTGTGCATCAAGCATTCTGGGGCGGCTGTGGCGTAGTGGAGAGCAAGGTAGTTCTCCAATCAGAGGGTCGGTAGTTCGATACCGGCAGTCGATGTGTCCTTGGGCAAGACACTTAACCCCAAGTTGCTCCTGAAGGCTTGCCATCGGTGTGGACTGGATGTTGCATGAATGTTAGTTAGAGTCTGATGGTGGCACCTCATCAGTGTGTGAATGGGTGAATGATATGTAATATACTACTGATTGTAAGTCGCTTTGGATAAAAGCGTCTGCTAAATGACTGTAATGTAATGTAATTCTCTGGTCTTAAAGGGCCAGTACGTCGGATTTGGCGCCATCTAACGGTGAGTTTGCAGATTGCATCCAACTGCAGCTTCTCCCGTGTGCCAAGCGTGTCGGAAAACTACGTATAAACATGGCGGACTCTGTGAAGAACAGCAGCTCTGTGTGCAGATATAAATGTCTCATTCTAAGGGAACGAAAACACTAAAAGACTATTATTTTCAGGTAATTATACACTAAAGAAAACACACTTATTACCATTATAATCCATCTGTTAGATCCCCCCTTACTCCTTACACTGGCCCTTTAAAGTGAGTGAGATACTCTACGTGGAAGCATATTGAGCCTCTTTTTCAATTAGCAGAGCATCCAACACCATAAATACAATGTTTTTGACTGACTTTGTGGCATTCAAGTGCTATCCGATTTATAATCAAATATTGGTGCAACCACAACACCGTTCTTACACCTGTTCCCACTGAGATATTTATCTCCTCTGCATTATTACCCATCCTATCTATACATACTTATCAGATAAGACATTTTCTTGCAAAGTGGCCTTCCGGCAACATGTTATCTCCGTTATGGCTGCTGCTGCTGCTGCTGCTGCTTTCTGTCTGTGTGGGCATCGTATTGATCGCTCTTTGCATCTCTGGAGGTGTTTCGGCGATAAAGGAATTCGCCAACTGTGAGATGGAAATAAATCTATCGATGCATTTTAAAAAGAAGAAGAAGAGAAGCTTCTGCTAACTTGTGCAGCCTTTGAAGCTCACCCAAGTTGGCAGGTATGGCGCGCGGTGTCAGTTCGGATCTGGCTGAGTGTGTAACGCGCCACCCTCATTCTAATGAAGGTCCTCTGGATTACCCTCCACAGTCATTAGATCAGCATAATAAAGGGACTCTGGCCGGTGTTAGAGGAGGATTGAGGAGGAGGTGGGGCGAGGGTCGGGCACTCGGTGTGATAGACAACGACCTATAAGGCCTTCACGTGAATGGTGGTGGGGGTGTGGGGGACGCTTCAGTGAATTCACTTCCTCTGTTTGTCCCTGGCAGGCCCCAAGGTCACGTCTGCTCGCTGCTGAGGAGGCTTTTGTGATGGAAATCCTGTGGATAAAGTTTAACCCCTAGAACAATCCGAAACCTGGTCCTCCGTGTTCGTTCGCTCGCCCCCCTCCCCCTCCCTAGTCCCCCTGCTCCAATCCAGAAGCAAGAGGCTGTGAGTCCCGTGGCAGATCCTTGTTATGGGACCTGGCAGCAGATTGGATGGATAAGTGTTAAGTATGCTTGAGTGGGGTGACATTGTATTCTTTAGATTTGACACAGATGTTGCGGGGGGGGAGAAACAGAGCAAATTAAATCCATCGGTAATAATGTGCATGAATGATGGATTCATGTGCTGTTGACTTTTGTGTTCATTTAAAGCCAACAATAACGAGAAACAAGCATGTAATTCAAGATAAGATGGTGCTAGGATGACTCACTTTTGGAGTACAAATTGGAAACAGGCTAAAGTACGGCTCACACTGTCCCACAGTGGTACACACAAAGAACGTTTCAAAAAACCTCGGGACCACCCAGCCTTAAGGTTCCCTGGGAGGCAAACGTTAAATATCCTCTGCAGCTCAAGCTTGCAGGAGGAGTAAAATCAGTGTGGACATCAAATATACCTCTGCACACACTCACTATTCATACATAAGTGAATCTGTTCCACGTCAGCTGGCCGACTGCAATGTTTTTCACGCCAAGAGCACGATTCATCTGCTCTGCTGTGCTGCTGATTCACCGTGATCTCAGCCTCTGTTCTGCACAGCAGCATGCAAGCAAATTTCCAGGCTGCGTTGTGCAAAGCTGACTGTTTACTGTTTAATTGCACATTTTAAAAAACTGATGATATGATTGGCTTTTTTTCTGGAGCAGGCAGAAGAAAACAAGACTAAGAGTCTACAGCTATGTTAGCAGCTCTGTGGGACTGCAATTTGAGCAAAATGCTAATGTCAGCATGCTAACACGCGCACAGTGACAGTCTTAAAGGGGATTTTACACATGAAAGTCTATTTACAGGTCTTTAGGAAACACTACTGCGTTGTATAAAGCCTTTTGTGTTTCCAGAGGAAGCTCTGTGAAGTCTGATGAATTGCCTCAAGGGATGTCACTTGAGTCAGCATCAGTTGGGGCTGAAAACAAGTTTGAAAATGAAAAAAATATGTGGTTTGGAGTTTCAAAGAAATGAGCTTACCAGACCTCCGTAGGCCGCTCCTCTTCTCTGCTTGAGGCTAGCAGCTCGAGGCTACATTAGCCGCTAATGGCCTAAAACACCTGAATTTTCAACTGATCTATTGCAACATAAATTGTGGGTGATTTTCATAAGGAAGAAGAATGTGTGTCACAAAAAGCATGATTTATCTGGTTCTGCTGCATCGATTTTGATCATTTTTCTAAACAACTGTTTACAACTGTCCATTGTGAGTCATTGTGAGACAATGTTAAAGGAGTGAAATACTAAAATGGAGGCTTACTCTTGCGTTGTAACATTTCCTTTTCACAATCAACACTTGCAATTGACAAGGTAATACAAAACCATACGTTTCATTTTGACCTCTTTACTTAAGATTTAATTTAACTTGTTGTTTTTTTCGTTTTACAAAATGTACCAAATCACTGGCAACAAGGAAGATCTTGGGTAGATAAAAATTAGAATAAATATGAAACAACATTTTAATCATTACCTGACATGACATGGGGATGTCAGGTAATATTTACCATGTTCACCATTTTGATTTAGTGTGTTAACATGCCAACATTTCATAATACGCACTAAGCGCAAGTAGAGCTGATGCTCATAAGAATGCCCTTTTTTTGCAGGTATTTTGGTAATAAACCACTTCTGATCGTTAAAACAATTCCTGCACCGCCTCCCTAAATAAATGAGAACAAAAAACATGACAAAAAAGAAGAAGAAAATACTGCGCTGTTAATATGTGTTGAGCCTCTTTCAGCTGTAATGACTAAAATAAATATTCTTCTAACCCTCTGTGTTTCTTGTGTATTCGGCGGACACTTTTTGGATACCATTACTCTGCCTCTGTCTCCACCCTGATCTGTGTGTGTGTGTGTGTGTGTGTGTGTTAGTGTGTGTGTTAGTGTGTGTGTGTGTGTGTGTGTGTGTGTGTGTGTGTGTGTGTGTGTGTGTGTGTGTGTGTGTGTGTGTGTGTGTGTCACTTCCTGCCTTTGAACACAAGGTGGGGCTGTGAGACCTGTGCTAATCACCAGACCTTCCTCTCTCATGCCTCTCATCTCTCTGTGTTCTTGTTCCTCCTGTGTGGTGATATTTGGTGCTGCTGTCATCTTAATGTCACAGCGGTGGGGTGGAGGAGGCGTGACCAGGGTGGGAGATGGTGTGTGTGTGTATGTGTATGTGTGTGTGTGTGTGGATTCCTGGGGGGTCTTGTTTTCTCAGGGATGGCAGCACAGTCTGGGAGACATTGATTTGGACTACCGCTCTGTGACGAGACAAACCGCAGCACGCCAAGGTCACTCAGACGCATCATCTCTCTATTCAGAGTGGGACGGGTTCCACAGCGAAGCATTGGGAGGACGGGTTGTGTAAAAAGCTTCCCTCAAAGTGCCTTAAGCATGGAAAAAATTAACTCCCAGTCCAGAATCATTTGATGCTCAATGATCCCTCAAGGCTTGAAATTGTTTTACCAGGTGTAATCGCCCTCCTGAAATGTCACAGAAAGGCATTTGGTCTTAAGGGAGCTTTTTATAGCTGAAATGTTGATCAATCCCTTTAGAATAAAACATTCATCAAAACTGGAGACATGAGGGGGTTTTTTTCTCTTCCCAACTGCCCTTATTGAAGGGTGCAGCAGAGCTCTTTCCAGCTGTCTTGTTCTATTTCAGGGTCAATCATGTGAAACTCACTCTTCAAGTGGAGCTGGACGCATTCCAACTCGCTGTGAGTCAGAGCTGAAGACTTTGCTGCAGTGCAAAAGTGAGAAAATACTTCCTTTATTGGTATTTAGTGGGGTTTTTTGTGGTCTTTATGCAACTGAGACACATGGTTTTTAACTTTTTCTCCTTTTTCCCTCAGGCTGTGTTTGCAGAATAAATAATGCTATTTCTGTGTTTCTTCACCTTTATGCATCTAAGCAGCAGGTTTATGGAGCAAGCATGTTTTTTTTATTATAAATGTGCTCAACACACAACCACAACTGGGAGTTCCCGAGCACTGGTGGCCTGCAGTATCTCTGCTGCAGCAGCTGGGTGTTGGATTCAAACCAGCGACCCTGTCCTCCCAACGTACCAGCAAAAACATCTGTCGTGCTGCGTCATTGCAATTTAGTCTCATATTCAATCGTCAAAATGGATTTTTACTTCAAACAAGTGAAAGTTTAAAAGCACAGTTAAAGTTCATCCAGAAAAATACTTTTCATGTGAATGCTCTTAACATAGTTATGCTTATTTCCTGTGCTGTCATCTGAGGATCCACTAGGTTTCCCACTGCTCAAACCCATCTGATTTAACCATTATACTGTCGCTGTCAGACTTTAAAACGTCTCTTTACTGCTCTCAGCTGTCATTTCACTGCTTCCTTGACACACTCCACTTCTCCGTCGGCTGTTTATTTTCCATCCCAAAATGTGACTCAGCTCAAAATCCTGTCCAGTCAGCTCCTCAGGAATCCTGCACTTATCTTCATTCATCTCCTCATGCTCCACCAAAAAACATCTTCACCAGCGTCTCTAATACGGGGAAAGCCCTCTAATAATGTATTTTAAAAACATTACAGTGTGATTAGTTTACTGTGTGAAAGGTTTTCTTGTAAACTAAAGTATGCTACATTTATTTTCAGTCCTTGAGACATGGCAGGCGTTAGGAATGAATTTCAGTTTCAAGTTTATTATTTTAATTCCTGCTTTGTTTACATCTAATTCATCCCTTTGTTGGTGCATTGCTACTCTTTCTTTGCGCGTTACTGCCGCCAACTGTCAGAAATGAAACGTGAAACCAGCAGCAGGAGTCTGTATCACATTTGTGTAAAGATAAAGAAAAGTAAAAGAAAGAGGCAAAAGTGTTTTTTTTAAGGAGAAATAAGGAAAGAATGAGTCAATACACTTCCTGAGTGATAGCATGCTATAAGACAATATAATTAAGGAACAACAGTGATATATTAAAGCCGTGTAGGTTTTTATTCACTGTTACAATCGTTAAAAAGAAAAAGCAGCATGTGTATACATTCAGTTTACCTTCAGTAGCTAGCGTAGCATTGAAGTGCTAACAATGTGCTAATGTGCTCTGCTAATGTTAGCTCCACATAGTTTCTATGTAGAAGAGTATGGCTTTAAAAGGCACCTTTGAACCAGCTAAGAAGAACACGATTGAACACCATGTCATGAACTTCACAGTTAATGGCGACATCTAAATAAATGTTAATAATCATCTAAAGATTTAAGCATGTTTTCCACTGCGTCTGTGTTTTGCTGCGTTTGTGTGTTGCTTGGTAACCGATGTGCTAAATGTCGCTGAGGAACTACATCGCTTGGCGGAAGAATTCATTTTTTAACCAGAAATAATTGCCTTTTTTTGTTGCTGCGTGTTTATTTTATGAAACCATGCCAGGTATATGTAGTAACCGTTATATAAAAGCAGTAAACCACTTGAGGCAGTGATTCACAGTGACTTTACAACAGGTAAGTTTAACAACGCCCCTCAGCTGTTGTAAAATCACTGTGAATATATGAACATTTATATCCATACATGCTAAGTGCTCTGCTGCTGTCTCATGAAAATAATCAAAACCAGACATTTCAGAAACTTCCACCCTGAATTTAAAGAATTCAGGGTGGAAGTTGCCGCACAAGTTTCAGGAAGTTTCTAAGAGTTTGTTGATTAAAGAAGCTGAATCAACACTTCAGTATTCTTGAAACTAGTTGATTCATATCAGAAACAAATAAATATCTCACCTTCTTTCTTTTACTAACTACATAACTATTGAAGTTGAACACTTTGAGTGTTATTCATGATGACGCTTTATTTTACCCATTCCTCATTTTCCGTTACACAATACGCTCTCGAAATTCATTTCCAACAGCAACTCAATGGAGTCGTTTCAGGCCTGCGGTCGGGCTAAACTTTCGCGGCCTGAAGAAGATTAGCGTGTCTAGAATTGGGAAAACAATATTTTAGTTAGTTTTGTTTTCCTCCTTATGCGGGACACACGGCGAGCACAGCTTGGCTGCAGCGATGGCTGCGATCAATCAGCGGCTATTCAAACACAATCAGCCATGTTGTGCCACGTTGCCACACAAAACTCCTCTCCAATTACCAACACAATCACATCTGATTGCTCCTCATGTGTGTGTTGGTCAGTTTCCAGAAAGTTGCTGTGTTCGTGAGCCTGATTTCTGCTTTATGACTCAGAGTGAGAGAGATCTCATGATTAAATTGTGACATGTTGTAGTTGTTTATTTTCTTTTTGATTTAATCCTAGGTCATGTTGTGTAACTGTTACTAACATATGTTTCTCTTTATCCTTCGTTTATTTATTAGTATTCCCTCTTTACACTTTGGCAGCACAGGTGCTTATACAGGCCAATAATAAAAGCTGCAAATGTGACTGTAATTGTGAGCGGGAGAGACGGAGCGTTGCTGCTATTTCAAGTTATTTATTCAAACTCCACTCACACACACTCTCACACACACACACACACACACACACACACACACACACACACACACACACACACACACACACACACACTGGGCTGCTGTTAATATCCACACACTGATTCCAGACGTCCTCCCCGTCTCTCTGTTTCCCCCGCAGTAATAAACTGTTCTGTTTGCAGTTCCCCCTTTTTTTTAAATGTAAATACGCCGCGGCCTTATCGTTTGCATCATCCCCACAGCCTCAACAACATGGTCTAAATATTCAGGAGAGAGTATTCAGGAAAAACGCTCGCAGTGTGGGTTTGTTTTTCTGCGCAGCGGGAGGAGATTGATGGTGTGTTTGCATTCCCTGCGTGCTGTTCATCGGCATGCTGTCTCAAGAAACACATGCTGTATACATACGGGGCATACAGGATAATGGAAGATAAATGTGGTACGATGGGGGAGGATGGGAGGAAATAGCATAAGAGGAATTTACTGTGAACAGATGAGATAGTGTTCTGTTCAGTTTGTTTTATTTTTGTGTTTAGCTCCTGAACTCTGGACAGGAGTGGAGACTTTATCACTAAGTCAAAAACTAAACAGATGTTATAGTATGTAAGTGACAGAGGCTTCTTAAAAGAATAGTTCAACCCCAAAAACATGATATAAATTGTATACAGTACTACTCGCCTCCTTTGACTCAATGGTCCCCCCTGCTCTCTTTTTTGTCAGAATTCAAGGCTCAAATCAAATCCCAAAAAGTTGGGAGCTTGGAAGACATGATTAAGATGCTTATGAGATTATAAAAACTAACACATTTTGTTTACACTGTGCCACATTTTGGGATTTAACACTAATAAAACCTTGAGGTTTTTTAGGTGCTGTACAAATTGGGAAAATAACACGTGTTGGGTCAATATTAAGGTGCTGTCAGACAGAAAACAGTTTATAAATTCAGAAATTATAATCAATATATTCAGGGTGCTATTTGGGGGCACTGTGATAAGAGGAATTATAACACAGTTTGGGGATACCTGCGAGGATGTTTTACTAAATTATGAGATTTCGGGGACATTATATCAGACTTTTTAGGTGATACAAACAAAAATACAATCCATATGACTCTTTAGCAAATTTTGAGATTTGGGAAGCTGTGGGCAATATTTTTCTTTTGTTTTAAAAAAAATATTTCGGATGCTATTCTATATTTTTGCGATTTGTGTTCACCCCGTGCTCAGGTCCTCCAGTGGGCTTTTTCCAGGCCTGGTAGGTGAGCATAAGCTGCTTCAGCATCTTTGTAAATTATATGTGTGGCTCAGCAAAAAGTTTGGCAGGAGGAAATGTGGAATATGTTTGTTTATTCCTCTCTGGTGTGTTCTCACATCAACTCCCTCGAGGACAGATTGACGTCAGCCTTTGAAGTCCAACAACATGCTCGTGATCCCCGTTTGAACTCGAACATAATTGGTATCAACCGTTGAAAAAGCTGGCGATGAATGAGAAAACGAGTGAAAAACAGGACTCGGTGTAGCTTTACATGTTAATTATTCGGCTTATCTGAGTAATGAAACGACGGGGGCCGTCGAATAAATGTGTTTGAAAAAGTGAAAGGTTTCATTTCTGCAATCTGAAATGTATCAACGTTTCAAAAGGACATAATTATTTCATCATCAAAACATGATTTAATTGGAGGCAAAGGTCTGAAAAAAGATGATAAAGTCATTGCTTGTTTCGAACGGCGGATAGAAACATTTTGGAATTGAACTTTGTGACACAATCAGGTGCAATGAAAGTTTCTCAGTCTTTATTCTTATCAAGTTATAGCAGCATTATCTGCATTGTTAAGAAGTATGTGTTTCAGGATGGTTTGATTCAGATATGTTTCATCATCATCATCATCATCATCTCCATCAGCAGCAGAATCAGTCAGTTACAGATATTTAAATAATGGAGCTGCTCAGTAAAACAAACTCCTGCTGGAAGTTCAAATATAACTCGTTCCATATTTCATCTGGACTCTATTTTCTTCTTTTCCCGTCATATTGATTGAATCCGATCAGCATCATTGCAGGGAAACCTTTTTCTTTTTGCCTTTTGTCTTAACTGAAACTGTGCGCTACTACTCTGCAATCAATTTGTTTCCTGGAAGAGCAGCGGGCTTTGCTTAGCTTTTGCTGAGTTGTCATTAACAAACCCATTGGATGTTATTTGCGGGAGGAAATCCATGCAAACATAATTCATGACAGAGGAGAAGCCGCTTGCTCTATTTCAGCCGCATCTATTTTTAATGATGTTGACTTTTTCTGGCGAAGGAAAGAAAACAGATCAGGACACAGCGAGGATGGCGTGCAGTGCTGCGTTCGCCCTGCAGGTGACAGCAGTAGCATATTTAAAATGCAAACATGTGCTGAACATGTGCTGAACATGCACACACACACACACACACACACACACACACACACACACACACACACATATATATATATATATATGCATATATATATATATATGCACAGGCCCACAGAACAAAGATGGAATATCATTTTGAATCTTTTTTTTCTTAATTAGATTTTGGAGCTTTAGTTTCCCGCCCACATAAACTGCTCTTGGATCAGCTCTTTTGGAGATTAATTCTTTCCCAAAAACCAACACTCACGCTTTTGTCACTTCAGCCAGCTCATTTCGCTCTTTGCCCTTTTGCTTCGACCTGCAACTCGAGACATTTTTGTCCGAATAAGCATCATTACTAGAAAACAAACTATCAGCAGATTTGTTCTTGTGTGGAAAATAATGTAGCAGGGCAAAAAAAACAAAACCAAAAAAATCCATATCAATCAAAGAAGGGGACATTTCACAGTTGTGCACAATTCCAATAAAGTCTTGTGAGATTTGAAGGGCTGCGGGGAGTGAGTCAAACCCTGACTGCTGCTGTTCTCACCAGACTCCAGCTGTGTTTTCACCACTTTGCCCACTAAAGAAAAGCAGTGGAATTGCTGACTTCCCCCTGTGGGTTTAAATCTATGACAAATAAAATGAGTTTTTCTTTGTACTCTGTGTACGCATTTGCCCGCCCTCCCTCCTTTTTTTTTTTTTTTGACAGGTTCATTCGCTCAACAAGAAACACACAAAAAAGGATAAAAAGAAAATCACATCTAAGGTTTGCATTGAGATAACTAGAATGCCATGGCAACTGCTCCGAGGCAGGTTTTTTTCTTCGACATTTGGGATAGTATATTTCAGAGAGCGCAGGATTCAACGGCATATAATCTGATATAATTGGTAGAAACCTTCAGCACAGAACAATGTTTCCTTCATGAAGCTGTGAAGTTTTTATTAACCCCTCGCTCAAGGGGCATGTGCTGAGCACGCATGTAGTTTTTTTCCCCCCATCGACGGCCTGCCTCGCATTCACACGATTGCACACGTTCTCAGCTGGAAGCGGGCCGAGCTCCACCTCTGGAACAGCTGGCTGTTATTTGCCTCTCTCTCCACGGCAACAGCGGCGGGCCACATAAGGTAACCCAGCAGATGAAAAAAGGGGATATCTTTAAGCAGTTCAATTTTCTACTGAGAACCGTTGAAGATCCTTTTAAATAAAAAAACAACAAAGGCCACATACATCACCCGCTCCAGTTTGCCTTTTTTACTGGGCTGTCTTGGAAGTAAAAGCCGTCTCATAAAGTCATTTTATTTGACGTGAAAGTGCTCAGGACAAAGAGAGGAGGTTTGGTAAAAAATCTTGGCAGGCCTTTAAAGGAAGCCTCCCACAGAGAGAATGAGGTGCCCGCTAATCATCACCTCAGCACACGCCCATGTATTAGACTGAACCTTGTGTAAAGATCTTTTGTGAATACATTCCCCGCTGCTGAGGATCAGAGTGTAGGTTTGTCTTCTGCTGTATGACACAGAAGATGTGCCGTGATAACCTTAAACAGGCCCTATTATGCTATTTTCCGGGTGCATTTTTTTATCTCAAGTTCCAGTTACAACATGTTTACATGCGTTAATGCTCGTAATCCTCCTTGTTTTTCTCATCATGGCTATCCTGCAGCACCTCTTCTCACCCTCTCTCTGAAACGCTCCGTTGTAGCTCCTCCCTCCAGGAAGCAAAGTCTGCTCTGATTAGTCAGCTAGCCTGCTCAGTTGTGATTGGTCACGATTTCACATTTCAAAAAACTGTTCCTCTGTCTGTCTCTTTTGTTGTTTGAGGGTCAAACTACCTGGAAGGAGTTTTACGTCACTTCCGTTACATTATGACCTCATAAAGTTGCATTGTGACCTCATAAAGTCACGGAAGTGAAGGAGAGAATTCAATGGAGCAGCTTCAGGCAGCCTAGGAGCTTCTGAGGGGGAGGGTAACTCCTTTTAGGCGTGGACTTCAGGTTTTACACTCTATGGACCTTTTACATGTACAACAATATATATAACACACTAAAGGAGAGGGGAAAAGTGGAAAAGCATAATAGGGCCACTTTAAGTTAGGACATCCTCCGTCCTCCTGGCTGGAGGCGGTTCCTGGGCAGCTAGAGGGCCGATGGGTGGTTCCTCTGTGTTTTTGGTAGAAAGTGATGAGGTGGTGTAGAAATGAAAAGTGAGAAACGTGAGTGTATTGTATCATGTGAATGGAGGAGCAGCTGGCAGAGAAACCGGTTTGTTCTGTTCCTCGGGGGCAGAAAGATGAGGAGGTCCAGAGATATCCCGGCCAAAGAGGATCTCTGAGTTTGTTCTGAGAGGAGCGGTAATAGTCAGATCACAGAGATTTCCTCCAGCAAAGACTCTCATTTCTCTCTGTGTGTGTTTCCACTTTCAGATAGCCGCCCGAAAGGCCACACTGAGTACCCCGCGGCGCTCACGGCTTCCTTATCACCGCTCGTGCCACAGTAATGTGACTGTTGTCGGTTACGCCGCCCCGGCATGCATTTGAGGCGCCTTTTGTAATCCCCGAGGAAGATAAGCAGCGGAGGCGTTTAGGTGGGGCATTTTGTGACACAGCGTGCAACCGATGAAGAGATCTTCCGGCCCACGCAAGAACTGAAAGAGCTTGCAGATGCAGCACTGATGGCAACACACACACACACACACACACACACACACACACACACACACACACACACACACACACACACACACACACACACACACACACACACACACACACACAAACCTTCAGACACACACGGGTTTACGCATGCTTGCACACTTATTCAGATGCACGGTTGCATAATTTACAATCGCTGCTGTCAGGGGAGGAACCTTGTATCTCCATAAATGCCTTGTTTTTAGTTTCTTTGCCGAGGGCAGTCCAGGAGTCATAATTTATTATTTTCTAGTCGGAGCTAGTTGCTTCTAGCTGCTGCACCAATCAGGGTGTCCACAGAGACCAAACTGATCAACCCCTCATCAAACTTCGACACACATAGACCAATGGAGCTTTACTGGTTACATTTTTCTAACCCCTTAATCTTCTCGTCACTGGGAAAAATAATCACATTAATTAAGTAATCACAAGCTAAACTTTTTTTCTGGGGAGCCACTTTTAAATAATGACAAACCATCGAGACCCAATACACACAATAGGGGCTACATGTAAACATAGAGAAGAGTGATTTTGTGTGTAAATGAGCGTGACCAATTTTAATGTAATTTCCAAATCAACTTGTGTCATCTTGAATTGGTAAACCAGCCATTTCTAAGAGATTTAATGAATCACAACTTTGTTTTATACACATGTTTAAATACGACATATGAGACCAAATACATGCATTTAGCCAGTGAAAACAGGCTCACATTGTTTTCATTTCCCTTTAATCAGTAAAACAAACAGAGTGAACCATAAACTTTCATATTGGATTCAGTGTTCTAAGAATAGGCTTCAATTATCAGAACTTTATGAACATTCAGGCTCTCTGATGTTGCTCAAAAGGTGCACAGCAGATATGAATGTTAAAGGTGCAATATACCACATTCTGAACATTAATATATAAGCAAACAAGTATTTCCTAAGTAAAGATATAGTGGAGTAAAATCAACCTGAACAGAGAATGAAGTGTGTCTTTATCAGAGCTTTGTTGACAGTTACGGGTGATGACGCTTCGTTTATAGCCCCCCCCCCCTCCGGTTCCCCCTCAGTTAAATACTGTCAGCACTGTTGCCTTTGTTTGCACTGTTAGCTGGAAGCCGCCGGCTCAGGTATCGCCATGTTGAGAGCCGTTGAGAGGCTTCAGAAATGCTGCCAATCTTGTAAATAGCACCGATAAACACAAGACTGTGGAACAAATTCTGCTGATTGATTTGGGTCCCACATTATAATCTCCTTCGACCCACCAGTCTTTGGAATGACTGGTGTAAACATCCCATATTGATGCTATTTCTGAACCTCAAATAATGAATTCCCACTGCACATAAATGTCAGCATTGGTCATTTGATCAAAGAACTGATTTCATGGAGTGAATGGAAGCTTAAATTATGAAGTGCACATACAAAAACATAAAGAATTAAATAATTTCTCTTAAATAAAAACTTTAATTCAGACATAAAATGAGCTGATGAACCTGAGGTGACTTTGTCAAATGTAACAACAATAATATAATTATATATTTTTGGAAAAACAGTGAAATAATTTAAACTTCAGTGCATTCTGAACTTATTTTTAAAGTCTGAAATTCTCCGAGAGAAGGAATAAAAGAGTTTCCTCCAATGTAACGTTCCCACATGTATGCCAACACATCCTTCAAAGCCCAGCTCTCTCTCTCTCTCTCTCTCTCTCTCTCTCTCTCTCTCCCTCCTGCTCCTCTATGCATTTGTTGCCATTCAATTCACTGAATTGCATTTGTTTTGGGGGTTTTGTTCATTCGAAGGGATAAAGTGCACGATAATGGACAACTGCGCTCATTTTTTTCCTCCTCCTTCCAGCTTAAATTGCAGTGAAAAGCAAGAGGAGAATTGTAAAACACATTTATCTGCCTCAGACATCCGTCCCCACTCTGAATAATTAATGCTGCAGGCTCTATGTGTCTTGCTGGTTTGTCCTTGGGGCCTGTTGACTTGGGGGGGCATTGGCGAGTCCGGGATGCCGGACTCGCAATGATTCATGTCGCCGTACGTCAGACCTCCAGAGTAGCTTTACATGCAGAGGATGTCCACTGAGCGGAGCAACAGAAACAAATAACCGCATTAAAAGAAGTGATACAGAAAGGAAAGCAGTGAGTAAATAAGTAATCATATCTCTGTGATCACAAACAGAAGCTGCACTTATTAAAGGAATACTTCACCCACAAAATGACCATTTGATTATCAATCTGTCATAGAGGCAAAAGTGTTTAATAAAGTAAGATATTGGTGAAAGTACATGTGTTTGGGAATTAATGATCATACAAGTTGATAAACGAGACTTTTATTATACTGCATAATAATTCAGGGTAACACACTGTGAGTAATTGATATGCAAATGGTATTTCATGAAGGTGAAGTATTACTTTAAACTGGTTTGAGTATAATTTGAAGCATTTTCTGGTTTAACTTTCACAGAAAAATAATGTTGAATAAAATGACGCAACAAATTCTTACTCTTTGTGGAAGAATATATTTTTTATTTTATAGGCTACAAATATGTGAGAAGGTTTTCGCCTACTCAGACAATACAACACGGTGGCTGTTGTTTCTTGCAGGAGAACATTATGCATGTTAAAAATCTGACAAACATGTTGATCTCAGCTCCAGAATCACCTGTTGTTTATCTCAACACTTTGTTTTTGCATTGTGGGCTTAATGTAACACAGATCAACTGGAAAATAAATATGCTCAGGCAATATCACAGAGTGAAAACAAATACTAAGTTTAGCCATATTTACCCAACATAGGGGTTGGAAACCCTCCAAGGAGTCACAGATTAAACCTCAGGGGTCACAATGTTAAACAAGTTATCTAAATACTTATCTGGAGGTGATTGAGCACACTCATAGTGGAGGTTATAATTAATTTATGCATTGAAAATGTTTTTTTTATACTTCTAATGCCACCGGCAGTGTGTTTCTTATCATTTATTTAAATCTTTTTTTTTTTAGGGAAACTCAAAGACCTTTGTAAAGATTATAGAAATAATGATGTTTTGGTTAAATAAAAAAAGAAGAAGTCTCTCCCTTTGCTTTTGTAGACTACATCTGGTCACATCAGTTTCAATTTGTGATAATTAACTTGTAATGTTTGATAAACACAGCAGGTCGTTTAGAAACACTTATTCTGAGGGTATTTCCAGAATCACCAAAGGATAAAAACAAGTTCCATCCGCTGCACGATGAATACGATTTTGAACTTGTTTCCCTTTGTTTTGTTTCGTAACCAAAGGCTGTAACCCAAGTTGTAGAAACCATCTCTATGTTGCTGTGTAAGTAGACTCAAATTTCCGACCTCCTGCTAGAGAAAGTACAATGGAAAGCAACTCAACGAGTCCATACTTAAGCTCAGGGTAAATCCATCAACCCCAACTTCACGAAGAAGCAGTTGTCTGAAGAACAAATAGTAAACCATCAACTAAAAGGGGACTTATATTTGCCTGTAATTTTATAAAAAACAATACATACATTCATGTAGTAAAACCTGTTCTGCATGTAAATTAAAGTCAACAAGGTTAACGAGGTTACTGGAAATAATCTCAAAAAGTCTTATGCGTTGTTTGTCCTATGCAGGGATGATGCACTGCTGAGAGTTCGGTTGTGTGCACACTTGCCAAAGAAACATCAGTTTGTCAAGGTCAGCCATGTTTTTTGTTTACATTTGGCAATCGAGCAATCTGGAACTCTTTGAGGTCGGAAGTTGGAAATTTCCACTGGGTAATTGCGACCTCCAGCAGAATCGCAGCAGATCAAAATCTGGAAATTGGTCTGATGTGGCAACAATAGAGTACAATCACATCATTACATATAAGAGAAACGGCCCAAAATACAAATATATACACCAGGTCATAAACCTCATATAGACTCATAAACATTTTAAATGACCTGCATTGTGCATTCATTTTTTTTACCCCAGTAATACCATTTCCAATATCACAATGCATCTTTACTTATGAAGTAACATTGTACATCCATTTGAATCAAGCATAAAGCCACTAAATCCTTATTGTATTTCCGTCTATGAAGCACTAATTACAGTGATCTTCTGGTCAACTTACCCTGAGCTCACTGGAGCCACAATTCATCAGACTGCTTTAAGTGTGCAGTGATACGCTGTATATGCGGAACTAGTTGAATTCCGTAGATTATTAGTTGTCGAGTGCGTCTTTTTCACCCCGTAAGGTCAAGTGTCTGCGGGAACATGAGGAACAACCAAGTCTGAGTGTTTTTTATCCAACAGGGCCGGCTGAGATAATCCTGCAGACGAGCAAACGGCGCCTTTCTGCTTCTCATTTCTCACATTTTCCTCCATACAGTGAAAGGAATACAATGAACGTTAATCCTCTGCTCGCTCGCCGGCAGCTACAGCTCTCGATTTTTTCCCCCTCCTTCACATTTGTAATATAGCATTGATTACTGGTAAGTGTGGATGTAGAGGATTTTCTTTCAAATTAAAACATGCTGTTGCACATCACAGATACTCCACCCTTTACTGTTCGCCGCTCGGCATCACCAACAGCAATTTTAAATCCAATAACTTTATTTTGTTTATTCAGCAAAACGTCTTCAGACAAAGACTTCAGCTCATCTTAGTTGTACCAATGAAAAAGAGCAGCTTAATAAGTATGGATCAGGACAGTCAGTCAATAGAACATATTCATGATTGATTTATGGTTTAGAGTATATATTCAGCAAGAAAATTTGCTGGTTCGAGCCTCTCAAGTCCTTCAAACGAGACAACACAATGCGTGTTTGTTTCCAGGCCGTATTGCTGGACCCTCTGGAGGAAAGGGGGACACGGGAGAACCAGAACCAGGACTGCATGTAGAAGACCGTCAGACCCATGCTACAGTAAAATTAGAGATTTTTTAAAGGGAATCTGGTGCTCAGGAACACTACCACTTTTGTCCACAAAATCAACACTTAATAAAAGTGCCTTGTAGGAACTTTAATTAAAATTGTTAAGCCCTATTTTGTGTGGCAGCTGCGTGACATTTCTTCATAAATAAAAACACTGAACAGCACAATACCACACAAACAGACTATCAGGAAAATACCAAACTGTCGGAGTTGCACCATAAAAATAGAGCCACATATATTTAGTGACCAACCAAACTTTAACCATAGATTATTTGCCCCAACCACAAGCTTTCCCTAATATTGCTCATAATGGAGTTGACATGTGGAGCAATTACAGAAAGCAAGGAATTAAAGAAATGTTGCATGGTTTTCCAGCTTGTGAGAACATTAATACAGAAGGATATCTAAAATAAGCATGAAATTAACATCAGCAGAGGTCTGTGTCAGTTTGTTTATGCGGAGATCGCTATAATCCTCTCTTCTCTGTAACTGCGTGACTGCAGAGATCTATACAGTAAAGCTGTTCATATAAGAAGAGCCGCTCAGATTTAATAGAGGTTCGCTTTATAAAAAAACAGTCTGCATGAATTTCCCTCCTCATAACGACGTCCTTTACAATGTTTCCGCGCCTTTTCATTTTATGTAAATGTCTAAATTGCTGTCTGTCACTTGCCATCCATGTGAGGTTTCTTTGAAATGGGAAAACTTTCATATTCACCACAGAGGCTTATAAATATTTATATCCGCAATTGCCTTTTCATTCATTTTCTTTAGCTGTGCGTTCTTTGGTGACCCAGTTTCCCCCCCGAGGGAGTCAATTAAGTGAATCTTATTACAGTGTATTTTACCTTAACATTGTTTGTACAGGTCCGTGCAAATGTGTCCTTTGCAAGAACAGCGCATGAACTTGTCTGTAGGAAGAAAAATCAAAGCAGACATCTCCCGCTCACGAGAGTTTTTGACGCAGAATTCCTCCCTATAAACCTCCCTGGAAGATTCAGTGCACCCAGGAGGGAGAATAATTTGATGTGGCGGTGTAACACTAAGCGTTTAAGAAATGACTAAAAAGAAGAAAGAGGGGAAAAAAAGGAGTCGTTTTTTTTCTTCGAAGTTATTCCGGGCTTTTTAATAATTCGAGGTAGCTCCTGCTGGCAGCCGGGGGCATTGATTATCATTCTGAGAAGCCGTCTGTGAACTAATCTGCGCTCAGGAGCTCACTGACGATAATTGACCCGCTGGTGCCTCAGGTTCTTATGCTCTTTCTAAGCGAAGCAGGAAGGTAAGACAGCAGAGAGGTGACGGTGCTGATTTGCAGGTGCTGCTGGACGACCGGCTGTCTGTCTTTCAATAAATATCATCAGAGGCTTTGGCACAAATGTAACAGAAACATATTTTGTTAGCCCCGCCCTTAAGCATACTCTGCTTTATGGTCTGTTTGACTCTAAATGGAGCATCATTTACTAAATGAACATCATGCTGTATTGAAGAAGACTTGAAAATAGAGATTGAGACCATAAACTCATGTTTACAATGTTTACTGAGGGAATAAACCAAGAGAGAAGTGGTCTTCTCATAGACTTCTATACTATCTGACTTCTTTATGCAACCAGAGGAGTCGCCCCCTGCTGGTCAGTAGAGATAATGCAAGATTTGAGACACTTTTGCATCAGCTTCACTCAGCAGAACAGGAGGTTGCCGCCTGATGACCTCCCAGATTTACGTTTATTGTTATGTGGTGACCTCTAGTGGCCGTAGTATTTATAACAGGAGCAAAGGGGGAAGTAAGGGGACGTTGTATAACAAACTGCAAAGTTCACATTGGGAGGACGTCGCAATGGATGGACGGGTCAAACAAACTTATCCTCAAACCACGGTTCGTATGATGTCCTACAAAAAGTTACTCCTCAATTTTCGTGCGTTTTCCTACGAACGCCGGCCTACACACAATTTCCACTTTTTACATGCAAACAGTCTTTCAAAATAAACTTCTGTCTTCACAGAAAACAACATAGTTAGGCTTTACAAAATAAAAGCTTTACATAGTTTTCCAAACCATAATAATTAATAGGATTTCAAACTGTGCCACAACACCATATTGTGAAAAATCTGTTTGTTTGTACTGACGATTATATCAGCCGCCTCCTGCTTGTTGTTTATGAAAGCTTACTAGCTTCCTTTTTCACAGGAAAGTGGACTTTATATTTAGTTATCGCTGCTAATTCATACAATCTGTTTTATTAAAAAATGCCGCGCTGCACGACTTTCACCTCCACCGCATGACAGCAGGCCGATCCATCCGCAGTCCTCGTCTCCTTTGCTCGACCGCTGGGCAGCCGAGTGTTTACTGAGGCAATAGCATTTAAGTGCTTTACTCAAGGACAGCTGCATCGTCCTCTTGAGGGAAACACATTAATGCAACAATGATCCGACTGCCAAAATAACCAGCCTGCTCGCCGCTACGTAGCTCGGCTAATGCACTGTGTCTCTTCCTACTGCACGCTGATTAAAACCTTAATGGTGTTTTTGTTACAGGTCCAAACTTCTTATCTGGCGGTGCCTTTCTTCTCAGCTGTTTTATTGATGTGTATACAAATAGTTTTATTTATTTATTTCTTGACCATTATATACTGTTTAATATGTCTTTTGATGAAAACAAGTACCTGACCATCATTACTACAACTTTTTTTAGGACTTCATGGTGCCGTTTTGATTTATTTTCTTTTCCAAGTGATGAAGATTAAGAAACAGAAACACTTGCAGAAGGCAGATTTTTTGTTTTCTTTATGTTTTTCAATTTACAATCCTCAGAGTTCTTAGAACAAATGATCAATGGGGAAAAAAAGATCACAGATCAATACTTGTCAAAGTGTTAATGATGCCACAGAAAGTTCAAGGTAATAGAAGAACATTTTCTGCAACTGGAAAAATAATGTCTACAGTCTGCAGCATGTAAGTTTGTATGTAGGGCTAACTTTGTTTAGATTTTATGTTAAAAAGTTTTTTTGTTATAAACTGAAAATCCATACTTTCCATACCGTTCATACCAAAGAAACAGAATAAGAAATAGAACAGACATTGCAGCGTTTTCGTGATCTTTAGGTTAGTTCAAAAGAAAATGGTGATTGTTAGTCAGTGGGACCATAAAGTGTGTGGATGAAGCATTAAGTTGTTGTATTTATCTATGTGACTCTGGCTTTCTCTCACGTTACTTCTCCACTGCTCATTTTAGTCGTTACTGCAAAACCTCGCCTTGTGAGTCTGCGGCTTGCCGTAAGTCGGTTTTAATTTATATGTAATAAAGCGATTTGTATGGGAATGTCCATTCTACTTTCTATTTTATTTCTATGATCCACAATGTTTGTTTGAGTTTTTGTTATAGTCAGAGCTTCCACCAAGGAGTCGGAAGTCATGCCCCCTTTGTAATATTTTTCGAAATTTGGAAGGTTTATAATGACATCAAGAGGCGTTCACACATATTAGGCATGTCGGGCTTCTGAATACTCAAATAATATTTTTTATAGACAACATTTGACTATGTACAAAAGCAGAAATATAAATAAATATTAATAAATCTGTATTTTCCTCCAGCATTTTATACATAGCAGCAGGCCGTAATGTAGAGAAATAATGTTGACAGAAGAAACAGTTGAACAGTTCTATAAAAGTATGAATAAAATGTCAGATTTTCTTAAATATTCAGAAAATTGTGCAGATTTTTGTTGGGAAGGCTAAACTTGTTGTGGTCTGCATGTCCTTGCAGCAGGAAACAAACAAAATAAAATCCAGGTAAAAAGTGTTTTACACTAAAATGATCAAATTAGAATAAATTCAACATTTTGATGTGTGGTGAGAGAGGGACTTTATTCTAAGGCAGTGGTTCTCAGACTCACACTACCGCTGTTTTATCTTTCCTGCCAGGTGGTTAATGGAAATTAATTGCATTCACTTTGCATCCGGAGAGTAAAATAGCTTCTGATTAAACAGGCGAAATGAAATTCGGCAGAGCTCCGGGGTAGCGAGGAGCCGGCTGGAAAACGTCTGCGAGGGACGGCATCGCGGCTTGGTGGCTATATTGCCAATATAAAGACTTCCAGTATGAGGTCCATCTTCCTCCTCGCTCTGCCAGACAGCCGGTGTAATTAGATATTGATAGAAGGGCAGTAATTAATGATGAGTCTGCCAGCAACATTATCTGCTCCACAATTTCAACCACGCGTCCTGAGCTGATTGGGCCGCTGGGTCACCGAGACACAGCAACTCATTTGTCAAGTTCTCTGACCTGAATCTGTTGTAATGGGATGAAGTCCAGCAGTGATGGAAACAAACACAATTCCATGGTGAATGGTTTCTAGGGGCTTTTACAGGATGGATTATCTTTAATGATCATTGGAGTCGATTTTTACCAATTATCACAGAAATAATTCAATTATTCATATCAGATTTTTCCATGCATGCTGTGTTTCCTGTATCCTACAGCAGCTGTTCTCAACCGGTGAGCAGACTTTTTTTTCATTAACATAAAGAGAGAAAGTTAATTTACGCATTTGACAATGAGGGGCTCAAAAATGCAAAGAAATGGGGAGAAAATCCAATTAACCAGCTGATTATGCACCATGAAGTTGTCCAGTATATAATAATAATTAAAGGAATTACAATAAAATACACTTTGTGTGACACAATTCATATTTTCAATATCAAATTTACCGTTTAATTTGTACGTTTTAGAAATGTTGAAATAAAACATTTTATAGATAATCAAATTAAACCCTGACAAATTCCTGGATCCACCTTAAACCTTAATTCTTCTCTTTAGTTTTAGAAGAAGAACAGCTGTTATTGTTGTATGTTACTGTTATTTTCAATAATATTTTAATGCTTAACTGTTTATAAGTAAAACATTTTTGTGCATATTTCAAAAAAAATAGTCAAAACCTTTCACAAAAGATGTGAAGTGTGACTTTATCACATTTAAACAAACTTTTAAACTTTTCATACATTTACTGTGAAACAATTCCTTGTTATAAGCATGTGATCTTTCAGATACTTCACATTTAAAGGGTAAGACGTCACATTTCCAAAAACATTTCACATAAAAGCATGTAAATCCATTTGCTACTCTAGTAAAGTTTGTTTTTGGGAGACTTTTACAAGTGTGTTTAAGGGTTTTACAAGCTGCTAAAAGCAACTGATGGAGATAATTGTAGGTTCTAGAAGGTTTTTTATTTTCTGTTAGGTTTAGTAATTTGTCTGTTTGGACTGTGCTGAACTTTTTGCTCCAGACTGATGAGGATGTTTCTGGAAGAATGAGTGAAGAGAGAGGGAGAGAAAAAGATGCATGTGCAAAAAAAAAAAAAGAAGGTGTGTGACAGATAGAAAGGTGAATCACAGGCGGGTTGTCCTCTCTGACTGTAGGGAAGTGTGTGTGTGTTTGTGCGTGTGTGTGTTTGTGAGTGATGGCTGTGTGTGAGCTGGGGTTACGTCTGTGCAGCGGTGCGTGTAATGAACGCCACCGTCAGCCCGACTCCCCCCCATCCCCCATCCCCCAGCCTGCAACACTGCATCCTGTACATTTCTACTGCCATAAGCACACACACACACACACACACACACACACACACACACACACACACACACACACACACACACACACAAACACACACACAGCTGGCAGCTGTACACAGTATTTGCTCCTGATCATGATCTCGTTCGTAGACAATCACATCCAGGGAGAGATCAGTTCTACTTTCTCCCGTTTGAAACCACTTAAATAATGACTGGAGGCCGTTTGCGTAAAACACATTACGATGATGAATTGGATTTTAAGGACCTATCAGACTATTCAAGGACGGTGTGCCGTAAAAAGAGGAAAAGGGACAGGAACAGATGTGGGACGGAGGGGAGATGTGGCGACAAAGCAACGGCTGCTGCAGGAGAAATATGTGACTCATATCAGGCTTTGAAATCTGAGATGCTTTTGGGTGCAGAGAGGAGACGGAGTCCACGATACGCTGGGCTTTATGAGACAGGAAGTCAGCTTGCAGATTTGTGCTTTGAAATCAGTGGATGACTTTGATTTTCATTCTGCTTTCATGCCATTCTATACTGATCATATGGTGAATATGAGCGGCCTCATGTCGGCCTCCTCTGAGGTATCAGACGGAGATGATCAAGGGCATTATTGAGCCTTTGCTTAATCCTGCCTTTCAAACGCAGACCGGCCAATCATAGCGTAGCAGCAGCCAGCCCAGACCTATGCGGCTCTGCTCCATAGACTCTCATGCAGTCGATTCTGATTTTCTTCATTTTCAGGCTGGTTTATTGCATTTGGAGCTAGTCATGGTTCCATGTAATAGTGATACTCGTTACACAAATATGTTGGAAGGAGATATACGTTTCTATAATGTCACTTTTCTACATAAAAACATGTGGCGCCAACAGCGGGTACGTTTGTACATCGATAAATAACGTTAACACTTATATGCTATGCTAGCTACTGTCGGTACACTGAATGTAAGCACATGCTGCTTTTGCTTGTTAATGATTGTAAATGTAAATAAAGACCTACCCGGCATGATTAATTGTTTTCTGTCTGATCGTAACTTGACGTGGTGGTTCACTTTATTTCACTTTCACACTGTGATCTGTAACTTTAGCTTCTATCTCTATCTTGCTGAAATGTTCAGTTTGACATCCTGATTATATCCTTCTAATGCATATTGTAGACCCTTCCATCTGCTTCTCTCTGAAATCACTTTTTGGGGTTTTCGAAATATGATATTTCTTCACGCAGTGCAGTTAGTGACAGTGTGGGCTCCATGGCAACGTAGCTCTGACAGCTTGAAGGGGTAGCAGCAGGGGGTGGGGCTTAACAAATGGACAATTCCCACCACAATTGAAATCTTTCTAAACAGAATGTTGATCTTTGCATTCCTTTTTGAAATGTCAAACCTTCTTCATAATCAGTAAACACCTTTGAGTAACTGGTATTTGCTGCTACACTATGAATTAAATTTGCAGATGTGCAAGGAGTCAAAGGATTGGTTAATATACTTGAAGGCCTTATTGATCGTTGTGATTGTTCCTCCTGTCCATGCTGGACGTGAATACATTATTTGCTAAGGCGATTTTATAAGAGACGGAAGACAAAATCCGCAGCCAAAAATCAATTTAAAAGTTCATCCAAAGCTTCAGTCTGACTTTTTTATATCAAGTGGGGATTTAAAAAAGTTTTTCTCTTTCTGCAGTAAAGGCATATTAACACAAAGAGGAGACAGTAACTTTCTAAGATACATGCTTGATTTGTCCTACTCCGACTGCTGAGGTCTCACATTATCTTGTGCTTTGTAATTAAAAAAAATTTGCACAGAAATAGAAGTGTGGATTTTTGCCGACATCGTTTATTAAAATTGCTTTAATGAGGGATAAGAATGTCTCTTCTTCTGCACAGTGAAGTGCACACAGCTGCATAGATGTTTGAACATGAAGCGGCCAGTCACTGACACCAAACTCCCTTTGAGAAATGTGAACAGGAGGACTTTCATACAACAAACCAGACCCTCTCAACATGAACTATTAGTATTTGAAGAGGCCACTGTGTGTGTGTGTCCAGCGCTCCTCTTATTACTGCTTAGCTTATCTGAATAATTGATTGGATACATCTCATGCTTCTTCTAGAGAGACGTGTTGCTGAAGTATTTCCACCCAATTAGCCCATTCGGCTGCACATGAGCTCTTTTGACGAAGTTATGGAGCCGCAAGGATACGAGGTGGAAAGCAAACAGTGTTCTCTGAGCCAAACAAACTGTCGCAGAGGAGCATGACGTCGGTATGCATCTGGATTTCTAAGAGAACGTTTGGCTGTCATCTCCGTAGTTTAGTTATTGCATGAAGATTTCATCTTAAAGTTGGAAACACAACTGTAAACACGACGCCTTCAATGAATCTCTCAACAGGCTGCAGATGTTTCAGGAAAACAATTCCGGCGTTAAACCAAGAGGGTTTCCCATCAAAGCCAATGTGCTCCTGAAGCGTGACAAGCTGGCCATGACCAACGTTAACCCATTCATGGTAACACTGGCGATGCATATGGAGTCCATATGGGTCGTTCTCTCAGAGTGGTAACTAGCTGAGGTGATGGAAAGCCTCACTATATTCTCTCTCTCTCTGACCCGCTGTGACAAAGCCAGGTTGGGAACATGCGGCCAAACCACCAGTAATGCTTCGACTATGGTTCAGCTCTAATTGTTCAGGTTGAGCAAATCTGGCTTAGTGTTTCGAACTTGAAACAATACGGCGAGAAAATGGTCCAAGACTGATTTTTTGGGAAAGCTAGCTGAGTGAATGCAGGGCTTTCTTTTTTGGTGTTTTGTTTTGATGTTTTATTTTTCTGCTGATGTTGTAAAAATGCTAATAATTATCATATTTATTATTTTTTATTAAAGGCATTTTTTTCTGGATTGTTTGGGATGTCAGTGGTGAATTATTACACGCCAGTTTCAGCCTGCAGCTTGACTTGTCTTGTTTTTTAAACCCTGCTACAGGGGCCAAAGGTCTCCCCTGTTCATCAGGAGATGCTTGCCATCCAACAAAAGTGCTGCATATGGAGGAAAATCTGCAAGCAAGGCAAATCAAGAAGGTAGGATTGAGGAGGGAGGTAGTCGAGCTGCAAACCTGCTCCGTGATGAACAATCAGCGGTGCTGTCAGAAATCTGATGATCGAAACAGATGCGGAGCGCCTTCCAACAAACAGCCTTGGAAATATTCTTCTGTTGTTGGTGAGGTAGGGGAGGCATTTTCCTCGGGGGAAAGGACATCTGCCCCGATTAGTTTTTACCTCCATCATTCAAATTTCTTCTTCACTTTTATGCTTTGTGTTCAGAGCTCTGATCGGAGATATGCTCCGCAAGTATTGGTGATGTGTATTTTTGCTGCAAGGGGGAAAAAAGCCCTCATCTTGCTTTGCCTTTAAATGCTGATCATGAAATCCCTGCAGTTAAATTCCCAAGTAATAAATATCAAAGCTTATAGAGTATTTTTTATTATTTCTAATTAAACTGACGATCTTAAATCGATTAACTTTCAGGTCCTACACCATGCACTTTAGATGATGCACTTTAGATTGTTTAAATAAGGCCCTCTATCTTTGAATAGAACTGCATCTTGATGCTAGATATACAGATAAATTAGGCTCATGTCCAGACAGCAACCTCCGGATTTGCTGAGTCAAGCCAATGTGGAAAGTTTCTTAAAACTTGCATTCTCTCTAAAGGCCATCAGGGGGTGACTCCTCTGGTTGCAAAAGAAGTCTGGTTGTATAGAATTCTATGAGAAAATGACTCTACTTTACTCAGTAAACATTGTAAACATAAGTTTATGGTCTCAAGCTCTAGTTTCAAGTCTTTTTCAATACAGCATGAGGTTCATTTCGTAGTTTATGGTCCATTTAGAGTCAAAAAGATAATAAAACAGGGTTTGCTTTAGAGCGGGGTAACTGTGATTGGCAGGTCATGGGTGACCTCACAACGACTACGTCAAACATCATACTATGTCAAACCTCATAGTACATCGTCGCTGCCCTAGTCCCTAAAAACCAAACCACTGTATCTATTTTCAATCATTTTTTATTCTTTTCCACCGGTTCCCAACTCCTGTGGAGCATTTTACAGTTTTAAACAGTAACATTACAAACAAGCCCAGTTTTACTTTTTACTGCAGGCAGTAAACTATATGTCCAGTAACAACAAAGCTCCAAATAAACAGTATAAACTCATCCGCAGTGTTTTGACTTAATGATCGTTCAATGCAGATGATTGAAACATTATTATCTCATAAAAACAATACAAGCAATAACAAGACACCAATCTATTCTGAAACACAGATATCATAATTACAATGATATCTACTTACTTTATTTATTGTTGAATGCAATCTGCTTTTTTTTAAATAGTCTACAGGTCGAATGAAACTACGTATTAAAATGCTTGCTTTTTGAATACAACAATGGGGTTCACTTTGTCTAGTGAGCAGAAAACAAAAGCGATGAATCATCATTTAATTAATCACTGAGACGATCAGGAAAAGTCATTCACCCGATTGTTTTAAGTGTTTGAAAACAATATTTCTAGTTTACCAAGAAAAGGCTTTTATGAGCGTATCAGCTCACCTCGACAGCATTGAATTCGGTTTCACATAAAGCAGATGCTTGACTCTACTGATAGCTAAAAAACTCTGTGATTTATAAAGATTTTGAAGGCGCATTAACCACCAAAAATGAGAGCCATTCTTCACTATGACAAGAGAGTGCTCGTTCTCCTTTTTTTTTTTGCCTCCGTTCAGAAAGTATGTTGAGACATGAAAGAGCAGTGCCTGTGTCTCGTAACAGGCAGAACATTCCCCAGCTGTCAGCACACCGCCAGCACTGACACACACGCATTAACACATCATTATGCTGCAGGCCCATGGGGGTTAGATGCAGGGGTTCACACAATCGAGTGCAAAAATCAGATATGTTATTCCTGCAAAACTTGTATTGTGTGCATTCATATTTTCCTACAAGGCTGTCAGGGAAACTTGTTTTTAATTTCTCAGTCTGAGAGGATTAAATCACAGATAAAATGATGATGTAAAGACATTTAATTTAACTACAGCTTTAATAAATAAACTCTCTAATGCAGAGGGAGGGACAGCAATTAGGGCGATGGTAACTCGCCCAAATGGGTGGCATGACTCATAGCACAATAATTTGATTTTTCAAACGGGTATTTACGAGGACAAAAACAACGAAAGACCCTGAGACTTCCCAGAAGCTGAAGCAAGTATCCATTAGATTCAGTGGGTTCTGCTCTTTGATACTGGCAGTGCCCCGAGACAGAGAGAGAGAGATTCCATCACAAGCCTCATGACTAATCTCTGACAATGATCTGTTCTTTATGAGGATTACATAACCTGCCATCATTAGTCATGTTCCATGAGACATATGTTGAGCTAATTGACAACAAGAGCAACAATCAGGGTGAAGTGGAAAAGCGGTGGAAAGTAAAACACCAAACCAGACCAGATGGTTTGGTTCTTGATATCTTTTTCCCCCCTTATAAAGGACCTAAGAAAATAAAATTCACTTTGACATTCTCTGTCTTTTTCACTTCAGACAGATAACTCTGGTAAAAACCTTGGAGCGCAGCAGAGACTCATCCAGGTTTTTTTTTTTTTTTTTTTTTTTATCTAGCTCAGGAAATTGTGAGCAATCTAAAGAAGCAGAAATGTTCAAAGGGTCAGTCAACAAAGAGAAATATTCTCCACCACACAAACAGCCCTGATAGGAAGAGAGGTCAATGGATTATCCTGATTAAATGACAGCCATTGCTGTCCTTTAACATTTATGACAATGTTCATATACATACAGGTACATGCAAGAAATTTGACCTTTGCATTTAACCCATCCTCAATATTTGGAGCTGTAGAGCCCCTAGGGAGCAACTTTGGGGTTCAGTGTCTCGCTTTAGGACACTTTGACTTACCTACAGGAGGAGCCAGGGATTGATCTTCCAACCTAAGGGAAGACCCGCTGGAAAATTGGGCTATATATGAGGATAGTTTGGGCGAAGCTGCGTCGCGGCTGCTGGATCTGATCACGTCCACTCTAGACAACGCCTATGATTCCATCGCAAGCTGGTTTCAGAAGCGGCTCTTCGCTCTGCTAAAAATATGCGCTTTGTCTATTTTTCTGATGGACTTGTCTCCTTTGCTGGTTTTAGGGGATGCACCCAAACCTGGCTCCTTCTCCATCTAATCCCCACAATAGTCTTTCAATTCGGAGAAGAAATGTGAGCGTTCTCCTCCTGCTAACAGGCACTGTATGTGAAATGTAGATACGAAAATAATGGTATGTGGAAGAATGTCATTTTAACAACTAAAGCACGGTCAACTCTTTGATCCATGTTGTTCATAATGAGTATTAACTTTGTCTGCAGCCTACATCACAACAAAGTATGCAATAACAACAATACACAACCTACAAATATTGGTCATTTGCAAAAAGATATAAATTATTTTGTGATTTATTTTTTATTTCCCTTATCAACCTTTATCCATTAGAATTGCAACTACTCAAAACAATATTATGAATACGCAGATTTGGAATTATAAGATGAAAAGTGAGTTATAGATATTTGTTATTGAGTTTGACTTTGAATAGACGTCAACGGTAAAATGTATTGTTGATATCAAAAATTAACATTTTTATTTCACTGAACGTTATATTAATTATTAAAAATGAAATCATTCAAAATCCCTTAGATTGCAACTAGTCAAAACAATTAACATTAAAATGTAATATAAGTCAATGGTCAAAGTTTACTATTTGTAATTAAGTAACAGATATATACATGAACATTTCCACTAGTAATAAACGTATTGTTGATATCAATAATTAACATTTTGACTGGTGATTAATAAATCATAGATTATCCTTAATTGCTACTAGTCATAAGTACATCATGGAAATGTTGGCTTTGAATTCTAGCTAGTGTAACTGTTAACATCTACAATTTCTATTACCGTGACTGATGTGAAGATGTCAAAGAGGCTCGCCATCGCCTGTGCAGCTTATTACATGAAATATGAACTTCATATCTTCATGTCTTTCAAAAATGACGAAGAGATAACAACAATAAACAACCTACACATATTGGTAATTTGTAAATACTAATTAATTATTTTGTTATACAAACAGCTTTTTCTATTTAAATGAATCTTGTATCCGTTATTTAAAAATAAAGTCATCCTTATTCCATTAGAATTGCAACTAGTCAAAACAATCAACAATTACAATTGAGTTATAGTTATCTGTAATTGTGTTTGAACAGAAGTCAATGGTAAAAGTTGACTATTTGTAATTAAGTTACAGATATCTACAATGAACATTTCCACTAGTAATGTTGACATCAATAATTAACATTTTTACTGGTGATAAGTGAATCGTAGATATCCTTAATTGCTTCTCCTCATAAGTACATTATGGAAATGTTGGCTTTGAATTCTAGCAGTAAAAACTGTTAACATCTACAATTTCTATTACCGTTACTGATGTGAAGATGTCAAAGAGGCTCGCCATCGCCCGTGTAGCTTATTACATGAAATATGAACTTCTCATCGTCATTCTTGCCCTAAATTGTGCCGTAATTCAGCTTAAACACCCAATGACGACGGCCGTCTATTGAAACCCTGCCAACTCCCATCGACTCTGCCATTACTCAACCGTCAGATAAGGATCGGCGGCCCGGATAAGCACAGATAAAGGCGGAGAACGACATTATTCAACAGTGTGAATAATTGAAAAGCCTGCGGTCAATTTCAGGAAGAAGAAGAGGAAGACTGTAGCGGTGACTATATCCTTATCGGCGGCACCGTTGGTCTCCAACCCCCGACGCGGCCATCTGCCTCGTTTCAGTGATCCTGCTGGGTGAAAGAGTACATGTGGGGCGTCCATCATCCGTGCAGAAAGGACACAGGAACCTTTAAGTCAGCAGGATCCATTGTTCAATGAAGGTCAGCGGTAAGGTGGGAATGAAATAGGGCGACACCGGGGAGAGTGATAATAGCTCATCACGTCGGAGGTTTCTGATTCGCTGACACATACTTCATCATGGCCTCTCAACGAGCACTCCACTTCTGCTCAAGACAAGGTCACACTGTTCACATCTGGCAGCGCATGCTCTCCGAGAAGTAATCTTAAAGGTCGTGGTGGTTGAATAAGAACTTCCCTTTGCAGCGGGAGAAGCATGAGTCCTACTGGAGTCATCAGAGTTGACGGTAGCTGTACACACCAATCCATCCATCCGCCCCCAAAAAAAACCTCCACGCTGTTTTTCCAAAGCGCTGCTTCCACATCAAACCACCGTGTTTCCAGTCATGTCTTCTCTTAACAATATTTTCCTGTTGGTTCCCAATGTACCAAATAGGTGTATCGTCATTTGGGGTTTTCAAACTACAACATTTACAGCACCACAAATACAGTTTTTAAAAGGCTACGCTTGAAGGACAGAAGCGGAAAAAATATTTATGGGTAATTTCCCTACATTTGAACGCATACTTGAGGTTTGATCCGACCAGGATGGCATTTAAAAACATCTTCACTGTGTATAAAGCTGCCACTAAAGATTATTTTCATTGTAGATTTATACCTCCATTATTTTTCAATATACTTGTAAAATGTCAGCAAATAGTGAAAATATAAATAATGTCCCAGAACAAATGTCGTGAAGATATTCAATTTACAAGTAAATATAAGGAATAGAGGCAGCAAATGTTCCTATTTGAGAAGCTGGAACCAGCAAATGTTTCAGTGATGTGTTTCGGGGATGTGATGGGTCCTGTGTAATGAGGGTTGCTAGAAACATAAAAGAAGGGAAATAATGGTGTCTTTAGAAGAGAGAGTTCAAGTGGAAACAGGAGGACGGAGCTTGCAGCTAGTCCCACAATAGGAGAGTAGAATTGTATAAAAAAAAGAGAGTGTTGCAAGATAATAATTGGTTGATCCATGAACCTCGGTTTGCATGGTCTCTGCTGGATTTAGCAGTAAACCTATAAATATATTGAATCTGCGTGTTGATTGAAGAAGTATTTAACCAGTGTGGTAGGGGACCTGCAGACATCAGATTATTTTGGGTCCTATTTTTAGTTTGCAGGAGTTGAAAATTGTTCATTCTCAACATTTGTTGTGTTTTCAGAATGATAAAGACAGTTAGATATGAAATAGGACGGAGGCGCAGCAGGATGATTTTCTATGCCTTCTGGCAAATATCATGTTCTTTCCAAATTATGTGCAGATTTGTGTGCATTGTTTTGTCAAATGAGTGCATATAGCTGCCATGAATGGATAAATAAGGATGCCCTCTGACACCCCCTTGTCTGGGCTGAACCCCGGGTTATGCAGGTTCTTCCCAAACATCACACGACGCCAACGCAGTAATGGCACCTTGATTTGTGTATATGTATTGTGTATGTGTCTAAATATCATAGACTGAATATAAGAAGTGGACGTAGTCAGTGTGACGTCACCGCGGTACACAGCAACGGCAGCGACCTGTCAATCACAGTAGCCCCGCCCTAAAACATACTCTGCTTTATGGTCTATTTGACTCTAAATGGATCATAATTTACTAAATGAACATCATGCTGTATTGAAGAAGACTTGAAACTAGAGATTGAGACCATAAACTCATGTTTACAATGTTTACTGAGGGAATAAATCAAGAGAGAAGTAGAGTCATTTTCTCATAGACTTCAATACTATCAGACTTCTTTTTGCAACTGAAGGAGTCGCCCCCTAATGGCCAGTTGAGAGAATACTAGTTTTAAGACACTTGCGCGTTGGTTTCACTTGGCAGAACCAGAGGTTGCCGCCTGCTACATATAGAACAATATAGGAAATTAAGGCGAAGTGGGAATTTGGCTCCTGATCAGATTTTTGGACCATGAACAGATGTACTCATGTGCTCAGCGTGTTGGCAAAAATGTTGTCAGGCTCCGTGCTGAGACACTTAGATTTTTGCAGATACAATTACTGCAGTCTAAATATTACAAGCCATTATTGCAGTCTGAGAAACACTTGGATGAGCCGGAGTGAATGTTTGCCACATCACATTTGTCTTATTGTTCTATCTAATTCCCCTCCCTCAGCACTGCTAATCATCCAGGCTGACAAATTCACTGTTTCCACCTCCATCATTTATGCATCTTTTATAATGATGTTCAAGAACCCTAGGAGGGTTTTTTCCCCATGCTTTCACTTGTTATTTGATTTGAAAAGTCTGCTGCGGGCTGCTGAGTGTGTAGCTGCTGACATTTGTTTTTGTGCTGTGGTGCGTTCAGAGCTGTGGGAACCCTCAACCTCCTGACACTGACGATCAGCAGCATTTTTATTGGAACAGAATTCATGCGTTCCTTTTCATGTTGTTTGGTTATTGTCTGACTTCTGGGCTTGATTTGATATCAAAGCTTGTAAATGTTGTTCAGCGGCCAAAACTTAAACTGATACTCGACCCAAAATCCATCTTTTGAATGTGAAACATGAATTCCCTGTAGGCTCGGGAAAAAAAGAGGTATTTTATTTGTTGTGGTTAACAGTCTGTGTGAGGCTCATTATGGGATTAAAGGAAGAGAAAGAGGGAATGTGATGTATTGATATAATGTTCACGTCCTTTTTGGAGAATAAATAGTGTTTGTCATAACTTTACAGAATATGAATTTACAGGGCAAACATTTCCAGAAAAACAAAAGCAAATGTGTGATAAGTTTAAACTTTAAGCTTTTGGGATGTTATCTAGCTTGTAGTAATAATACTAGTAATGTCAATGGTCCAACATGATGCGAAACTACATAGTTTTAAGACAAAAACCTTCAAATTTTCTAAGGGGAGAATCTCCAAACACAATATCTCCTTTAATTTACTGTTGAAATCCAGAATGTAATAATACATTGAGTAACATTTATCTCCAGTTTAAGCACAGGAGAAAATTGGTAATATTCCAAAACCAAGAAAGAGAGATATTCTGAGTGTATTCTGTGCAGCCACGGTTCGTACACTTCCCAATGTCTCTCTCTTCTCATTGTCGATGTTAATAAATTCAGACAACAGATGGACAAGCAGGTGGGATGAAGGGAAATTAACTTGAGGCCATAGTCAGGAAAAGGCTTGCAAGCTGGTGGAAAGTTGGCAAACTGAACAGTCAAAGACACTTAAGAAAGCAGAACTCGGTCAGAAACAAGCAACAGGTCAAAATACTGGAAGTGACAGAGAACAAGGAATAAGTGGCTCCATGAAAAAGCTCTGAGCTACATAACAACACTGACAATCTTGTGCCAGGAGCAGGAGAAGCTGGGCAGGTATAAATACTATGGAGGTAATTCGACAACGGGGAACAGGTGAGCAGGTGGAGGAAGGAGGAGTCAGGTGACTGTGACTGGTGGAAAAGTCTGAGGGTATCTGGTGGAAGGATGGGGAACGGCAATGTATGGGCTGCAGACACTAACGAAAAGAAAAAAAACCACATGTTGGCTTTTAAACCTGGATGTACAACACTTTTTACAAACTCTGTTGTACTCATCCCATGTGTTGATCGAGTACCGATGCGATAACGAATAAATCATGAGCAGATTGATCCAAACTGTAAACATTGTATGAGAGCATATAATAAGTGTCATATTGGACAAAATTATAAGCATCACTATTTCTGCAAAAATTTGCAGAGCAGAAGTTTGACATTTGCTAGAAAGGGTGGAAGTGTAATGTGATTGTACCTTTAAGATGGGTTTACACTTGATGGCTTTATAGTTCAGCATCAGATTTTACCTGTTGATATGTGATAGGCGATGATGGTCGGGACGTATCTGACTTTAGTGGTGCTTACATTCTACATTTAGAGCGATGGTGGGCTATGCTAGTACTGTAGAACTAGAGTTACATCCAGGAAACCTTTATTTCGTCTCACCTCATTAGTCAATAGGACAAAGATCCAAGTTCCTTTTGAGCTTGTTATGGAGATGACTTGGCCGTGAATACACATTGGAACGAGCAAATATTGATTAATCTGCTAAAGTTAAAAGACTGTGCAGCTACGAGAAAAAGTTGGAAAGAAAAAAGAAGCCTTCTGCTTCATGCTGTCTGGTATTCTCAATTGTCCCTGGAGGTGAGGATGATCTAAGTCGGCATGCTTCCACAGAAATGAACAAGAAGGCCACAGTAGCTAAAGGTTCTATCAAATATCAATGTATTCTTTGTTACATTGACTGAGGAAAGTGAAGCCTTGCATGTGTACCATACGGTTAAATACGGGCTTAGCCACCAACTGTATGGTTAAGCTCAACTTCATGAATCAGAAGTTTTGAAGAAGATGCACAAAAGTAGAGATGATCACAATACATTTTTTAGGGCCGTGCAGGATATTTTGGAGGATCCGTCCCCGACCGAAGGCGCATTTGTCCATTTATGCCTCAAACAAAAGAAATGGAAAAATGTCACCAGTTCACGTGAGATATTTCTCTATGTTACTTGATTTCCGTAATGAAACTGCGAATGGCAAACATCAAGCTCTGTCGAAACTGTCTGGCAAAGCATGAATTGGATATCAGACACATCACGTATGCAGCAGATAATGCGGTCAACGTTTGGAAAAAAAACACCACTCTGTTTATTGAGCATTGCCAACAACCGCATTCTGGAAGCTAATTGCTCGGCTCAAACGGCTCATAACACCTGCAAGCTCGCGACCAGCTGTCAGTGGATATTGAGTCACTTAAAGATCATGTCATATGAGGACTCCTCTCTGGCTCTGCAAAAGGACAAAGGACTGCTTGAATCAGTAAAGAGCAGTGAAACATATCCATGGAAAAAGGAAACTTGGTGAGTCATGCCTCTTTTATTTTTGCATTTGAAATGTGTCTTTTTCAGTTAAGCTCACAGTTGTGATTTCTTTGATCATTTATTTTGAGGGTTATTCATATGGGCTTTCATAATTACATTAAACAATCATAACACTATATACTAAATGGAGTATACACATGTTTTATTTCCCTATTTCCCTTACCATTGCCAACACTAATCCTCACTCACTTATTGGCTTTTACTGACATGCAGCTTCTGACATGTTACTTTAAGAGTAACCTCCTCAAGGCAACACCAGATTTAAGCCTTTGCACACCGGGCTTATTTTTTCTTCTTCTGTGGGATTAATTCAAATGTCAATAGATAATTTTGAACTGTTGTTTTTGTCTCATTTTATTGCACAACAACACAGAGGTTCCACGTTATGAAAAGTGGAGTCAATGCAGAGGTGCCTCAAACGTGCATCCTTTCTAATGGCCATCAAGGGGCGCCCCTCTGGTTGCAAAAAGAAGTCAGATTGTACAGAAGTCTATGAGAAAGCCGAAATGCCAAATTCAAGGCTTCAAAACAACAGTCCACACACCAATGGGTGACATCACTACAACTATGTCCAATTCTTATATACAGTCTTTGGCCTGAACCAAGATGAAAAACTCAATTACTCTTTTCAATCTTGCAGCACATACCGGACCCTTATGTTCTTACCTTTCAAAATAAAAGCCCTAACTGCATAACTGTTCTCCAGAGGGAACTCAAAGTCACTCAGAGCATTTTTCTAAAAAGAAAGTCAATAACACATCTTACAGTAATTTAGGCTATTCAACATTCAGCCTCAGACAGACTGCCAGACGCTGCTCTGGGTCAATTGGATCCTGGTAATTGACCTGTGTGAATCTTCTTGAAACTTTTATTGAAAAAGTGTTGCAACTGTTGCAAATTTGCATCTCTGCCAGTATGAATAGTTTTGATGGGAAATATTCACAGGTGAGTATTTGTTTGAAGGCCTTATAGGACGCTAGTGATTAAAACCTGATAAAATATGTGGTTATTGCCAATTCTATTCCTTAAATGTGTGAGCTCAAACACTAAGGAGTACTGGGACATACAGTAACCTCCACATTAAAACCCAATATGACGTTTTCAGTCCAGGCCCATTCCAGCCCCGTATGATTTGAGGTCTCCAGTGTTTAACCCATTCACACGTTATGATCATCTTGACACAGTCCGGGTCAACTGAAAATTGGTACATAAATCATTAACTGTGAACTTGTCTTCATTAAGTGAAAGCCTTAAGGGATTAAATCAAGAATGCTACAATTTAATTTGACTGCCTCCCCCTTTTTTTTTCTTCTTCTTCTCGTGTGAAGCAGAAGCCGGAAAGAGGCTTGGATTTAACTAAACACAACATGCTGTGCGGAGAACTATAGTTCCTGTTTACACACTCTGGCACGCTTCCCAGGCAAAAACACAGCGTTTTTTTCTACTAATGTTTTTTGGCTCCCGGTGGTCTTTGAGCTCTATTTCTTTCCTGATTAAAAACCTAGTTTATGATTAATAAGTAGAGGAGATGAGTGAACAACTACAGAGAGTTTATCCCTGAAGAAACCAATATTCTCTTGCCTTTTTCCAACAAGCATCCACTTGATCCCAAATAATAATTAGTTTCATATTTTTGGATGAAGCTAATATCAAAAGCCCTTCTGTTTCCTATCAAGACCAATTATTTTAATAGGAAATGACATCATCTGAGGTCCAAGGTAGGCCAGTAAAGCAACAGAAAAAAATCTCCCCTGCCCACTGGCATGCATATGCAACAGCGACGCTGAAATCAAGTGTATCTCCTTGCAAGTCTGCACCAACAACGGCCAAAAAAACGAATACTGTGGGACTCGCACAGACGCTGCTGGGAGAGGGAAAAAAAGAAAAACAATGAGAAGAATTCCCCCAGAAAGAAGCCTGTTATTAATTACCAATGGGGGTGATGGCCTGAATCGCCTGAGCCTCGGAAAGCAGTGGGATCAAGGAAGAAATGAGGGATGACAAATAACCTGCAGCCCGGGTCAGCTGGAATACAAGTAGTGAAATGATACGACCGGTGAGAGAGGAGAAGAAAAAGTGTACACTAGAAAGATAAATGGACAGAAAGATTTATAGAGAGGGATTTTTTAGACACATTTATATTGGTTTTATTCATCATCCGCACCCGACATTAAGAAACATAAACTTTTCATTTAAAATATGACAATAAATGAATAGAACTGTTGAACTGCACCGATTTAGATCGGGTTAGCATTTATCTTGCAGTTACAGCGGCGGACCGAAGTAATTGCTCACAAGTCTCTCAGCCAGCTATTTTCCTCTGAATTTTAATGGCATCGCTGACAAAGGACAACTGGGGCAGCCTATTTTTCAGTTTGAGTCTCTGTTATTATTCGCCCCGGTTCAATGTGTCACCAGTGTGCCGTCAATGGAGCTGTCACTTTGACAAGCTCGGGGCTTTTTTGTGTGAACACAGTGCTGGTTAGAAACACAGGAAATGGTGTCTTCTGCCCAACCCCCCCACTGTTCATTTCAGATGTGATCTCTGCTGGCTTTGAGAAGCTTCCCAGCTCCAAACACAGCATGATGTCCAGACCACCATTTACACGCTTTTAACCACAGTTGTCTTCTACATGTCTTCTATTACTTGTGTTTTAAGAGAAGAAAAAAAATGGTATTAACTTAGGAAGTGTCATCATTTAGAAAAAAATATTAAATCCCTATCCTTTGAAGAGGCGTGTAATGGGTTTTTATGTTACCCTTTGTTACATGGATATCTCGGATATCTCAAATCTGGAACAAAGCTCTCGATGTGCAGACTGTTCAAGTACAAATCAAAGAAATCTGCCAGCATTGAGACAAGCGTTGGAAATCTTTCATCCTGTTTCACCGACTAGTCACGGTGTCTTTTAAAAAAGAGAGAAACACACAAAGTTTAATTCCAGCTTTGTTTCTACCTGCATGTGCCATCTCTACATACTTTGGAAGGAGAGCATTGGATGATTGAATTATTGGGGATCAAAAGGTGTGTTTGTCTTTCTGAGTGGCTTCATGCGTCTCACTGGGGTTAAGCAGTTGGAATCTCTAATTTAAGGAGGAATGGTAAACTGGAGTCACGCTGCTTTCACGAGGTTGACAGGAAATTGCATTAATCTGTGACGGATTTCCCACTAAGATGTCATGAGGTTTGTAGGGGAAAAACAGAAGTGTCTGAAGACACACTATTATTAGTATGAAGAAACAATTAGCATGTGCAGGCTCTGTTGTATATAAATCTGCAATACATTCTAATAAAATGAATGTGCATGGAATTAAGATCAATTCTCAACACAGATGGGATAATATAAACATTGCATTCCTCTGTGAACTTTACAGGATGTGATCATTATATGAATTGGTCATGCAGTTTTCTCGGGTTTATTAGCTAACAGGCAATGGCTACTGAAGCTACTGAAAGAAATGGTACAAAAAAGCTCCTTTTTGGTAAAAGTTTTGATGGTAACAATAAATTAAATGGCTCCCTGTGCTAGAATCAACAGTCTGCAGGTTTTTACATCTTTAAGCTTCCATCTCACTGATTTTGTGTAAAACCACAGATGTTTTTTCTGGTATGATATGAGAGTGGTGGAAACCCAAGCCACAGCTACGTCAACACCAGTGAACATCGTGCTAACGTTCAACAGGTGGAAAGAAATAAGACTCAATAGAGTGCTGCAGGAAAGAGTGAGAACTAATACCAGCAAATATAGTTCCCTCATCTCAGTTTTTTTGTTAGACGCATGAAATAAGGTCATCAGAGAAATAATTCTTAAGCTTAAAGGATTTTAATGTTTTGTCCTAGGACATAAAATATGTTTGTAAATACCCCTATCGTGAATTTTTAAGCTAACAAGCTTAATGCTAACAAGTCCACCTTTAAGTCTGTGATGTTGACGTGAAGTCATGCGACTGTGGTGTTTGTTTATAGCCTGACGTTAGTTTTGTACTTTTAGTGATTACATTTATGTTTTAAAAATCATAAAAGGTTGTGTTCATTTGTGAAGATAATCTGAACCAAACTAGTAAATATAACAAACTTCCCAAGAGCTCTTTTTCTGCCATAATCCAAAATCCAGAGGAAAAATCCCATTGGTTTTTTTCCATTGAAACTAGCTCAAACTTCCAGGTGTGCCTACAAATATACATCATCCCTTCAGCTCTCTATTGGAGGCACATATTACTCTGTGTGTGCTTGTTGTCTAGGAATGAAATTATCTGGCTACGAAAACTCAATACAATCGTTTTTTAAAAGCCACTTTCTGTCCTCTTGGGGTCGAAAAATCAATGTGAAACCAAATACGGCATCACACTGAAAACTGCCAAGATTTTTTTCAGGAATGGGAAACCTCCACTCGACTTCTTGTCTGCCACATAATCCTCCTCTGGTGGGAAAACCTTTTTTTGTTGTGCATGGAGAGAATATATTTTTAGGCATTGTGTTCATTTGTAATGCTACGAATCTGTAAATACCTGCTGCTGCTTGTTGTTTGAGCATTAAACAATCTATGACAATTGGGGGGCACCTGCGGTTATGTTACCAAAAACCATTAAGAGGAACCAGACACAGCAGTGACCAATTAAAAGCTGTAAAAAACACAAAAACACAAACAAATGATGACTGAGGTTTGCTGAGTGAATTAATGTGTGGATGTGTGCTTGGTCTTAAAAGTTCTGTAATGAGCTCAGTGCAGCCATTTATATATATTTAATTTGGACAAAAATAAAGATGTAAGTATGTAAATAAAAACAAATTAAAAAGGAGAATAAATGGAGATTGTTTTCAGATAAGGGCTCTAAGAATGTAAGTTTGCCAGTTGTCCACCTAAGTCCAGACTCTAATATCTCAACAACCACTGGAAAGATTAGCACGAAATTTGCTGAAGATATTCATGATCTCCAGAGGATGAATCTTACTGAGTTCAGTGATCCCCTGACTTTTTATCCAGCACCAACATTGGGTCACTTATCTTTAACACTTGAATTTCCCCCATGGGGATCAATAAAGGAATATAATAATAATAATAATTTTTCATCAAGCTATCACCGCGAACAGCAACATTTCAACATCTACTTGTTTGGATTGCACAGACATTCATGGTCCCCAGACAGTGCATCCTAATAACTTTGGTGACCCCCTGACCTTTCCTCTATGTCCGACCATGAAATTGATATAATGGCTTATTAATGAAATACCTCAACAAATATTGGATGCATTTCTGTGACATTTGGTAAAAGATTTATTGTCCCCAGAGGAGGAACTGTAATCACTTTGAACCCGACCTTTTGTCAAGGGTTAGCTTTAGGTCAAAAGTTCCTTCTGTCTAACACTTTGGTTTTTGCATTTCGTAGAATAATGCGTCGAACGGCACATTGAGCATAAACGCTCGAAGCTTGAGCGCCATCTGTGGAGGCTCACGTGACGTTGCTAAGCGCGAGTATACACAAAGCTTAAGGCATGAGAGTTGAGATTGGTTTGGGTAAGAATATCAGGCGGAGGCAGAATATGGTGGATCAGAGGCGGAGTAGTAGAGCCTTCACCATAGTAGGAAAACATTTCTTTTTTTTGCATCCTGAGCGTGATGAGATTCGTGGCTTCGACGTCACTGCTCGCGACCTCAAGACTTCTTAATGGCGATGTCATCAAAACAAGACAGCTGCTGTGACGACCCCAATATGCTCTCTGTAACGTCTTCCCCTCACCCCAAATCCCACACCATCATAAAAAACATATCCACATTTGTATGGAAGAAACAGCTTTTCATTTCACACACATTTTTCTTTCACTTCTGTCCCTTGGTAATAGTCACTAGGGCACAGTTCAATCAAAGAAAAAAATCATATATTACATTTTCTTTTAATTTGAGTCACACCCTTCAGCCACCCTCAAGGGGAGCCATCTGTTTCCAAGTTTTTTTTTCTCTCTCCTCAGTTTTTCTTCTGTGTTGCTGAAACGCAGAACAAAAACTGCACAGACTTCACTTTAGTTGCTCAACCAGCTGACACAAAAATTGCAGCACTATGTCAGATTAATAAGAAAGCTAGAGAGGTTAAAGCTCACTCATCATCCGTGGTGGAGGTTACACGGCCAGATGTTTCCAGTCTGTTATGGGGGGAAGCACATCGCTAGTGAGTAATGTCCAATAAATTTAAGTTGCGAATTCCCTCTCTGAGACCTATCTTACAACATCTCTGCTGCCAGCGAGCAAATAGTCTCAGAGAATTAGCCAACCTGGGCCAAATAGTTTCCATCTCCTGGAACACAGTGGATTGGGTCTCGCAGGGCTCCACTGTATCTGAGGAAAGTGTAATTCTAGAGGCCTTGTAATGGATTGGGCTGTCCACTTCTTTGTATTGTGTGTTTTCAATATCCACCTCAGCGGGCAACACAGCACATCTACGCAGCAAGCCAGTCTCTTAAAGTGGCCCTATTATGCTTTTCCACATTTTCCCTCATTTTTAGTTTGTTATATGTATTTTTGTGCATGTAAAAGGTCCGTAGAGTATAAAACCTGAAGTCCACGCCTAAAAGGAGTTACCCTCCCCCTCAGAAGCTCCTGAGCTGCCTGAAACGGCTCCATTGAATTCTCTCCTTCACTTCCGTAACTTTATGAGGTCACAATGTTACGGAAGTGACGTAAATCTCCTTCCGGCTAGTTTGGCCCTCAAACAACAAAAGAGAGAGACGGAGTTGAAGCTTTGGAGGAAGAGTTTTTTGAAATGTGAAACGTTGACCGATCACAACAGAGCGGGCTAGCTGACCAATCAGGGCAGACTTTGCTTTCTGGATGGAGGAGCAAGCGCTACAACGGAGCGTTTCAGAGAGAGGGTGAGAAGAGGTGCTGCAGGACAGCCAGGATGAGTAAACCAAGGAGGATTATGAGCATTAACGCATGTAAACATGTTGTAACTGTAACTTGAGATAAAAATATGCACCCGGAAAATAGCATAATAGGGCCTGTTTAAGTCAGTGCAGTGAAATGAGCCTGATGTTGACCTCTTTTGTCCTCCCTAAAATCTGTGCCAAGAAGTGGCAGCGCACTCAGCTCTGAATCTGTGGAAAGAAAGCTCCTATTGGTTAATGAAAACTTTATCTCCACAGTGCGGACGATGTCAAACAACATCCTCCATTACCACAGCAGTGCTATTTATAATTTAAGCATCATCATCAACTCAATGTTTAATTTTTGAGCGCTAAATATATTGTATCAGGGAAATGGAGGCTTCCAAGCTTTTGCAAATTTGATTGCAACTTGCAACAAAATGTTATTACACAGTTATATAACCTGCACAGAGGGACATGATAGTGAACACGAAGAGGGATTTTTCACAAATGCACGGTGAGCTCCAAATATTTATGAGCTTTTTTTTTGTGATTCAGTGCACGTATGAGAGCGAACGACTGTCTGCAGAGGTCAGAGATCAGGGTTTGTGATTGGAGAGTCACCAGTTCCGGGACTGACTGGGAAAATTTGGTTAGGCGGAAAAATAAATGAATAATGTGTCCCTGCTCTCTCTCAACAAGCAGCGTCCTCATAAGAACTCCATCAGATTGTGGCGGTGCTGGGAAACAGTGGAAGTGGGTACGAACGTGGGAAGAGTGGGCCGACGCTCCCCTGATAAATTAACGCTGGAAACAAACTCACAGAGATGTTCTGTCAGATTACGTTGCACCTATCGGGGAAAATGTGACACAGCTTCCATAGAGTGGATCGCGTCCATAGAGTGGCATCTTACGGAGAAAAAAAACACTGCTGATGTGAAACAGACCAGATCTGCTCTCCAGATTTATCAGATTGTCTTTTAAAGATAAAAATAAATGTAAATCTGTTAAGAGCTGAAAGTTCTACATCTGCTTGCTGTGATGTTAAAAAAATAAATCAAACTTGTTGACAGCACCACTAAGTTTTGATTTAGATTATCGCAGATGTGCCTCTCTGGTGAGTGACTTTCCCACAAGGCTTTGCAATCTGTATGCAAAATGATTTTTTCCCCCTTTTTCCCTCAGTTGATAAATGAACAAGCCTCTCTGTTGTCAGCTCCTATTTGTCAGGTGAGGGGTTACCAGGCCTCCTGCATGAAAAAAATGAAGCACATTTTTTTTTTTTGCCGTTGCGTGATTCATACGAGAGTTTAACTCATGTATTAGGCTTCTGATGACACGTTCATCTGATGGGAGCACGATTCAACAGGAAAGCAGCGGCAGTGTTTGAACACATTAGCGCCTGTTTGTGTGATAACGGCCTCGACACGCAGTCCGCTCCACAAACGCCGTCACGTTTTTTTTTCTCTGCTTGTACGTTCGCAGATATCGAAGTGGAGCGGAGCGCCGCATGTCGCCCGTGTTGCTGCAGATAAGGCTTCAGGGAAATGCTGTGTTCATCACTTTGAGTGAAATGAGATGGTGTCTCGCTGTCGCCCCGCTAGCAAGTGCAGATCTCAGGGGCCGTCTAGAATTAGGATCTTAGACAAAAAAAATAAGTGTTGGTGCTGTGCCAGTGTCACCTCTTCTTTGTTTTTGTCTCACCTTGTTCAGGCTCTCTGTAAATTCAACTTGTTGTTTGGCCCTGTGAGTTTTTACCTTTCACATTCGTCATTTGTTCCATCTGATGATGTGCGTGAAGCAGCGTGGTTCCTTTTTATTCAACTCAGTGTTTTGCACTAATGAAACTCCACAGAATTGAAGGACTCGTTGATAAATCAGACACTTCTGTAGCTTTACAACATAGTCATTGTCTTCACTACTTCCTTTAGTGTCCTTATTCCCAGGCTTTATAGACTCTGCATCATATTATCTCCAATTTAATTTGATTGTATTCTCTATCTTGTTGAAACGTTTGGTTGAATTGTAAAAGCGCTTTTTTTATTTCTTTTTTAGCACAGACATCTTTTCACCTGCAAATCACCATAATAGTGTTCGCAGGGAGCCACATGAATGCATGCATGATGGAAAGATTCATGTAAGAATCTTCTCTAAAGTACCCTGAAGCCACTGCATGAATCAGCCTGCTGGACGAGATGTACTTTGTATTTCTGGGTCTATTCAGTTGAATTCAGTCTGAATGAATATTTTTTTTTTTACTCCTGTGGATTCATTTGCAAAAAAGAAAAGATGAGGATATTATTACCGCTGCAGCTGCAATATTCTTCTCCATTAATGGTGTGATTCTGTGGAAATTCATTCTACTTTCCATTTGCTCTGTCCTAAAACATGGTTGAAATTAAATTGCAAATGAAATAAGGCAAATGTTTTAATATATTACTGGATATTTAAATTAAAAGTTTTTCTTCATTTAACAGTTTTTTAAGTGCTCCCGCCTAAAGACCAAAACATTAATTCTCACCCTGGACTCATACAACATTCATCTTCTCTATATGATCTGATCCATAACTGTACTTCAACTTTACAGTATTATTTGCATTTCATTTTGCACCATCTGCAAAAGAGATGTCACAATATCAGATTCAAACTACACCATTAGCGTATAATAATTAAGAAGCGCTTGCTAATTGGGGAATTTTTAGGGTAAAGCATGTATAAAAAAAACATTTGTTTTGATTTTGACATTGATTACCACGGCAACGGTTGAAGCTTCTAAGCATTCATGGTCAGCCTTGGTTCAAATGCTGAGAAAAACATATTTTGCGTCTGGAGTTTAAAGCAATGTGACAACACAACAACGTTTAAAGTAAATTCACGTACAGAAGTACTTCATCTGAGTTCAGTTTAGAGGTAAAAGTACACAGTTTGGAGTTGTACAGACACCTTACATCAGCGACTTCTTACAAAACAGATATACATTTTCTGCTGTTCTGTGCTTAAGTACACTGGTGAGGTACTTGTACTTCGATAACAAAACTGTAGTTATAAATTGTTTATTTGGATTACCTTAAAGTCAATCCTGTTAAATCTTTTAGTGTGACTTTTTGTCTACAAGGCTAACAAAATGAATATAATTACTTATTTCTTAACTTTAATGGTGTTTTTACAACATGCCACTAACAACTAACAACTTAAGATGATAATGACAAAGTTCAGACACAACATTTTGATTTTTTTGAGGGTTTACATTCACTTTGGGATGATTAAAACTCGACTCAGTGCTTTTTTCTAGCTTAGCTGTTTTGTTGGCCGGAACAGCACTAACCACAAACAGGTTTTATTGAAACAACTGAACATTTTAATGAACTTACCGCTAATTTGTTCTCGCCTTCATTAGGGTTGTTGTTTCACTGGTAATTTGCCTGTTGAGTCTGGTGTGGTTTTTCTGTATTGAGCTGAGTCGGCCTTGGCACATTGTGTTGTTGACGGAGCCAGCAGCTAAAAAAACTCTCCTTCGCTGGAGCTGAGTGTGGTGAGAGCTTTGTGATGTTCCTCTTTAGTTAACAAAAATGAAATATCTAATCATCATTACACTATTATTCTAATCTCACTTCAGCCTCCCATCATACTCATCATTCAGAGCTTCATATCTCTGCTGAATACACAAGGTCGATTTTGTTCGCTTAACAAGATCCATATGGCACCAATTTGTCCTAATATCTTACTTAAGCTTCTGAATTTGCTATTTTTATGTTCAGCTCATCATTACCCATCTAACGCAACAATGACACCTTTGTTTTAACTCATGGCAGCACCGTCCTTTCTCTAACTTTGCTTTGATGTTTTTTAATTAAAACTCTTTAAATCAAATAGCTGGAAACACCATGTACCACCCTCACGAACATGCAGCAACAAATACATAAACATGCTTTGACATGTTAGAGGGATGAAAGCAGCAAAGCAACACGAGCAGCTGCATTCGTGTGGTTTGGGCGCTACAGGCTACATGGAGAGAAGATGAAAAACATACCTGCCAGTCCAGTTTAAGGATCAAACGGCAAGAAATGCTTCAGCAATTTGTAGAAGTGTGGTTGCTCGAGTACATGGCAATGATTTTTCTCTTAGATGTTACACAGGTGAGCGGCAAAATAACACAAGAACATATACACTACAAATTATTACCTTGTATTATAGGCTGTGTATGAGAAGTGGATGGGGTCAAAGGAGTCGCCGCCTGCTGGCCATTACAAAGAATTCAAGTTTTAGGCACTTTTAACTTGGATTCACTTGACAGAACCCAAAGAGCACATACCTGCTTTGTATGTGCTCTTTTGATGCACCACCACTTGTGTTTTTGTTCTGTCAGGTTAAGGCGGTAACCTCCTGTTCTGCAGAGAAAAGCCTATGTGGAAGTGTCTTAAAAGTTGCATTCTCTCTACTGACCAGCACGGGTCGGCACCACTGGTTGCAAAAAGGAAGTGTGATTGTATAGAAGTCTATGAGAAAATGACTCTACTTCTCTCTTGATTTATTCCCTCAGTAAACATTGTAAACATGAGTTTATGGTCTCAATATCTAGTGCCAAGTCTTTGTCATTACAGCATGATGTTCATTTAGTAAATTGTGGTCCATTTAGAGTCAAACAGACCACAAAGTGGAGTGTGCTTTAAAACGGGTTTCTGTGATTGACAGGTCGCTGTCTCTATCCGAGTCGTATAAGACGTGTCTTTGTAGTCCTTTGCATTTCAAATATGGTCATTTATGTTCATTGGTTGCCAAAATTAAATCATGGCAACGGCCGTAATCCAAGATGGCAACGGCGAAATTGCCGAACTGGGGTCTTCAAAACAGCAGTCCACAAAACAATGGTTGATGTCACGATGACTACGTCCACTTCTTAGAGACCGTCTTTGGTCAGGAACCCTTTTCCAAAAATGTTGTGTTCTTCTCTTTTTTAATATCGAAAGTATCATCAAAACAATATCAGCTGGAGAAACATTTCTTGGTGCCAAAATGATCTTTCATGCGAATAAAGTAAAAATAAGAATGCAGACACTATTTTGTAATGCTCCTACTGAACTGCATTTTACTTACTTAGCCTACTTGTCTGACTTAGCTCGCTAGCTACAGCAGGTTATTAGCTCTTAGATTTCACAGCAAACTAGCAGTAGCAGTTAGCTAACTTTCTGCCCAGCCGATGACTTATAAATCCTTCAGGAATATTTCAGTTGTGAAGGTGTCGTGCAGGCTAAGAACTTGACCTGCAGGACTCGCTTTCTATGGTAATCTTTAGAAGTCTCCTGCCATGGTGTATACATCGAAGTCGCCATAAAACTATGGCTTGTGTTATATACTTTGTGTTTCTGCAATCCAGGTATACGTTGAATGTAGACATTTTTGCATTCGGTAAGAGCAAAGGGACACAACGTTAGCTACATGACAAATAAGTTAAGTTTGGGTTAAAATAACTACAGTGATGTAAATGTAAGTATGGAAGTTGTGTGGAAATAAAGTCAACATGACTTCTGGTATCACACAGGACACAAACAGCCGGCTCCTGGTTGATAGTCCCATGTTTCCACATAGACTTTATACTACATCACCCGTCCTGGCTCACGTTGGATAAATACAAATTGCAGTTCATTACTTTTCGTAGATATAGTTACACTAGTGTATGAGAAACAGCCTGCCAGCATACATGTCTGAAGACATGAAGGAATAGCTCTCAAAATGGTTGACAAATGTCTATCATCTCTTGTGTTTACTATTCATATTCATATTTAAATTCTAATCAATGTTCCTTTTCTCCATCAGTTGACGATTTAGCTTTCTCCGGCTCGGAACAAAAACACTGCTTTGTTGACTCTGCCTGTTGAGGTTTAACCAACCAATATGATTATTTCTGCTCCCAAATGCAGCTGTGTTTGTATAACGAAAAACTGCAATCTGTGTCTGAGATATTGTGCGTGACGAGGAAATGAAAAACAAATGAATGAGAGAAAAGACGCCCAGGGAAGTTTGGTCACGAGCATGGGTTTGACTGCAGAGGGAGGCGGGAGACATGGGAAATATTGGCGTCGTTTTCAACTCCTGGCATGATATTAATTAAAACTGGAACGTGAATAAATAAATGCTTTTCCTGTCGCCTGTGATTCCCACAGGGCGTCAGAGTCGTTTCTGCTCAGCCGTCACTCCGAGATCACACGTCGGTCTTGCACTTCTTCAGACTTAACATCTACCACTTCAGCTCTTTGGGCTTCAGAGTGCTGAACCCTCACAACGTGCATTGCTCTGGGTAACTTTGACAGTGACTGCTGGTTTGACGGTGGGGCTGCCGGTAGTTCAGGTGGAGGAGGTTCCCATTTGTCATGTACTGCAGAGGCATCGGGGGGGATTTATTGGGCTTTGGGTGTCATCCTGTGACAAGGTGCACATTCTTTCCGTGCATTATGGGCCCAGATGATAGCGGTTTGAAGCTCCCTGTAAATAACCCCGAGGTTATGTCTTTTATTGAGTTATACATTGTGTTAAATTTATGATTGAAGCCCTGTGGAAGTAAATATAAAAACAAATGTACGAGCAGAATTCCCAGCGGAGCGTGAACAGAGGTGGAGGAAATGCATTGGGTCTGCTTAACGGGGCGAAAATGTGAATACGATGATGCTGCAGCAAATGTTAGGCAACAATAACAGCAAAATAAACAAAAAATACAGAGGTGGATAGGAATGAAGGGGACTAAAAGAAAAAACAACTTAAAGGAGACATATATCTCTCATTTTCAGGTTCATACTTTTATTTGGGGTTTCCACTAGAGCATGTTTAAATGCTTTATTTATTAAAAAAACACGTTCTTTTTCTCACACTGTCTGTCTGAATATACCTGTAATTTCTTCTGTTTGAAATGCTCTGTTTTAGCTCCCGCTCTTTAAGCCCTTCCCCGAAAAAAGCCCAGTCTGCTCTGATTGGTCGGCGTTTTCGGGTCTTCCTCACGTGTGCTGTCGCTGTCTTCAGTTTAGCATCACTTTTACTGGTGACTGTAAAGTTGTGACATCACAGTGTTACGAAAGTCCTGACAGCTCGTTTAAAGGCTAAGTTTCTGAGTACGTGCTGGGTCCATTTCTGTGTGTTTTCATAATTTCACAATATCTATATAGCACCGAGACCTGCTTTATTATCAAAAAAGACGTGAATGTTCACTTTTTACAATGTGGGTCCTGTAATGTTCTTTATTTGTGAATGAATCAGAACAGGATCATATGTGTTGTTCTGTAAAAACAACAATTAAAGCATGTAAAATATTCTGAATATTCAAAACTAAGAGTATATCCACTTATCTCTGGCAAAATTTATCAATTAAAATATTGATGAATAACTTGTAGACTGAGGGATTAATCCTGTGCTCACATTAGTTGCTCATTTCTGTGCTTAAATAATAAAGAATTTCCTCCGAATGAGTCCTTGAAAAATAGAAATGATACAATAAACAACAGGAAATGCAAATTCCTGCTGGTTGTAAATAAAATAAACACACTGGACTATGAGATCTGGGTACAATGCACTGCTGAGATCTGCTACACGGGTCCTTTTTGTTGTGAAGTTATCGACTCATTAAGCCGTGGTTTTGTTGATACGTCAGCTGTACTGCCGACCTGCTGCATTAATTTCCTGCAGCTCCTCTTCTCTCCTCTCAGCTCGCTAATCCGGCGATGCTGGAAAATACAGCAAACATTTTCTCAGATGGTTTACAAAGGCAGCCCTTGTTGACCGGCCAAGAAAACTTTGGATCGGATCACAAATGCATTTTAAGCACGGCGACTGGATGTATGACACGCTTGTATAGCTGGTGATACTCGGGCTGGTGCATTCCTGATGTCAGGGAAACTCTCGTTGCTTGAAAGAAAAAAACCAATGAAGACAGATGTGATAGGAAAATTGATCTTTTAATGCCCGGGATCTGCTCTGCATGTGAGGAAAAATATTCACTGGGTTTTGTTCTGCAATGACGATTTGTACAATTGGACACTAAAGGCCTTTACACACTGAGGGAGGTTTTTGTGTGATACATTCCGGCTAATTTTCGGACTGAAGTTTTTGTCACAATTACTTTCACACAGAACGTAAATAGTGAAAAAAGCCACGTCATTTTACTGTCGATTTTTCTCATCTCTTGACATATTAACAATGTACACTATATTGTACAACAACATGGAGGCTCTTTAGTCCGAACCAAGGCAGCAAAATGTATTACTCCTTGCAACCAGACTGTATATAAGAAGTGGACGTGGAAGTGATTTGAAGCCCAGACTTTGGCAATTTGACTTTTTGCAACAAGTGAACGGTAGTTACAATATTTGGTTTGCCAAGGAGTTACGTAAGAGACACCATCTACCTGTCAATCACTGTGTAGCCCCGCCCTAAAGTATACCCTGCTATATGGTCTATTTGACTCTAAATATGACCATAATTTGCTCAATGAACATCATGCTGTATTGAAGAAGACTTGAAACTAGAGATTGAGACCATAAATTCATTTTTTCAATGTTTACTGAGGGAATAAATGAAGTGAGAAGTCGAGTCATTTTCTCATAGACTTCTATACAATCCGACTTAATTTTGCAAGCGTTGGAGTCGCCCCCTGATGGTCAGTAGAGAGAATGCAAGTCATTTCAGCATCGGCTTTACTTTTCAGAATAGGTGGTTGCCGCCTGCTTTCAACAACATTTAACAAAGGCAGTGCGGACCAGATCAACTCCTTCTGTTCCTACCTTTTGCAGTAAAAGCCCTAACTGCACAGGTGAGTAAATAACATCTTCATGTTGTTTATTTGTCGCGCCCCCGGTGCTTAAAGGACTATACTCTATGAAAATGATTCTGTTTAATATTTGTTTATAGGCGATCTATTCCAATTAATTTAATCAACTAATTTATTATTAATAGGGTAGTGGATGTTCTGGTTGTGTTTCTAATGCTACTTATAATTAGTTTCTAATACCTTTGTGGCTAATAATGAGCAGCTATGGCAAAAGTGATTATTTTCATATTTAAACAACTGGAAAATGACATTGAAAAAGATGAATGACAAAGATAAAGCTAATGAATATAAACAAACAATGACAAATTAGAATGAGATATTTACATAATAATGAAGTTTATAGGAGTGTATAAGACTATGTTGCGTTAATTGGGATGGTCTTTATGGCATAAAAATGGATTAACTGTCTTTTGGCGAGACGCCCACTGACAACAAACTTTCGTTTCCACGTTTTGATCCAGATGGAAACACAATCAAACAGTAAGTGCAGTTCAGATAAGTCTTGCTATGTCTCAGCTGTCATTTCCTCTTGCGTTCATCTGGATATTTCAGTGTGTGTGTGGGGGGGGGACTTCCAACTCAGTTTTCTAAGACGGTGATGCAAATCAGATCCGCATTGACCCGACATCCTGAAGGCTCGGTTGAGCCGTTGCGGGCTGCAATCGATACGGGCCGCACCAGATCGGCTTTAGGGCTGCGGGTCCTGTGTGTTACTCAGAGAGCTCTCTGATTTATTCCCACAGAAACGCCTCGTTCCTGGCAGGTTCAATTAAGCTCTGAGGCGGCCAACAACAACAACAGGGGGAAGGAGTCCCTGCCAGAGATCAAGCAGGATATAGTGCAGCCTCTCGGACAATTACTTTGAAGTTTTTCGTCATCAGGCTCGACTTGACAATGTCACTGCAACGTATACCGATTGGTCTGGCGCGCTCGTAAAGCCGTCTCCGGTGTGCAGCTAATGACATTCCAGCGCTAAAACTTTCAAGATAACAAGAGTCAGATGATTGGCCCGGCAGCCTGCCAGTAATATTTCATCATGTTTCAGCTATGGCAGATATTTCATCGGATTCGATAACTCTTCACGCCTGTACTTTGTTTTAATTAACATAACTGTATATGTCCTCGTTTTGTAATGGTTTACTGTTTGCATCTCCAGGGGTTACGGACAGCAGCAGGCCGCGCTGCAACAACAGTTTAGTCTTTCTGTTCCTTGTAAAAACAGATGTTTAGATAGTCGCCATCTCTTGCACACGTTGCTCATTTCCATGATTTAGTGCCGGTGTTGGCTTCTAAAATGGAAGGCCACATGGAGTTGGGAGGAGGAGGTCGTCGGGAACACATCAGTATCCAATTAGACGCCGCTAAAACTGGGAACCTTTTCCGTGTAGAGTTTGGCAAGAGGACGAGGTTCAAACGTTGCTCTGGTGTCGAAAGGTGGAGAGGAGAGTGAATAATCCTCGCCGTAGTTTTTCGGGGAGTGACAGGCGCTGGCGGTCGAAAGTGCGGACGAACGAAATAAATTTTGGACGCCTGTTGTCTTCGATCACATCATCCACCAGACTTCACCCCGTGTTTTTACAGAAATTGCAGAACTCTTGTTTTGACTTTTCCTTTCGTGACACTGAGTGGCTTCATAGCCGATGGCCTCCACTTGAGCCCGGCTCTTTATTACAGCCTTGCATGTCCTTATTATGTCTAAACACACTGGGAAGGAGTAAAATGGTCCAAGATTAGATAAAAAACAGCAGAGCTGACATTTAGATCTGAGGCTTGGACGAGCTCAGAAAGCTTTTCCCTTTTAATAATCTTTAAACTTTGATGCCTCCTTTGTTTGAGCACATTGGTTAATCTCATCTCCCCCCTCGTCAGATCTCTTTGAGCAGCGGTAAACATTTATCTGAGGCAGACTTGTCTTTCAGTCGAGTGATGAGCTTTTGACACCAATTTGTGTTTTCGTTAGACTGCAGCAATCCTCCCCCTCCCCCTGAGATCAATACCTCGGCTCGTCTCTTTCTGCCTGTTCGGCTTTTACAAGCTGTAAAGACAGATAAAGTGGAAAGAAAGAGGCAGAGCGAGATTGAAAAGAGAGGAGGGAAGTCGAGGTGGAGGGAATCACAACAGCCAGGCTGCAGAGTAAATCTGGAATTGGTTTTATTGCTCGAGCATGACTTCCCTGATGTTTTCTGCTTGGCCAGTGGGATGTTTTCAGACCAAGGTTACCGGCCTTTTTGCACTATTTTAATTCAATGAAATCAAAGTTACTGACTAGTTTCTGAAGCCGACTTGCTTTGAATTTCACCACTTTCAAACACTAGAAGCATTCAGCGTTTTGGGTCAAAAAAACATCAGAGACTCGACAACTCTTCTTTGAAAGTCTGACTAATCCAATTTCTTTAAAGATTAGCAGCTTGTCAAGGCAGAGCGACCCATATATTGTATGTTAAAGAGTCTCTGGAACAGATTAGGCCTTTAAATTAAGGATTCACTTACAACACATTCAGTATAATTGAAGTCTCCCACAGTCTGATAAAGGCATTCATCTGAAACGGAGGGAAGAGTGTCTCAGTTCTTCCTCTTACATTTATGTATTCAGAGCATCTTCTCAACTCTCTCACTCCATTGAAGCTTTGTTTCTTTGCTGCGGACACCGCGACATTCTTCCGGATATAATGGAACAATTAAATGAACAGATAGAACGTGTGAAGAAAATGAGATTTCATTACAGAGTAACAAGGTGGAACCACTATCATGACAAAGGTTAATATCATGACAGTCTGAAAAAAGCTGATAGAAGAAGAAAACCAGAAAACTTTATTACTGTAAAAAGTTTTAACGGTTGAATGAGGTGCTTTTGCCCTTTTCCAACAATAATTGATGGGCTAAATTTATCTTGGTAACACGTTTGCCGAATAAATTCTGACGAACTAGCATTTATTCCCACATGGTGGATCAGCTGTTGTCGCTATGGTCGTCTTCCCGGCATGCACCGCGCCTGAATTTGAAATTTGAATGGGCCAAAGCAGTTTTGTCTGGGCCGTTTAATTACAGAAGTTAATACTGTTTTCTTTCCTTTGGCGGTTTCAAACTGGTAGTCTTGCTAAAACTAGGGCATCTGGTTGATTATGACCCTTTTTGAATGTTCTGTCAAACTATTTCAATGCTGGTTTGCTTGCTGAAATTTTGCGAAAATGAAAACATTGTATCTTTCATGTTTACTCTTTGCTGTTGATTGTAAAGAACTTTACATCCATTAGCTTAAAACACTGGCATTTAAATTCCATTTCAGGAAATACCATTTTGTTTGGATGATCTGGCTGGGTTAGTATTTCTTCAATGTAAATTGATTGCAGGGAGAGAGAGAGAGATCACCAGCTGGGTGAGCTTCCTTGACTTTAAACAAGAGAGACAGAGCGCGTCTCACTGCGCTCTTTGTTTGCAAGCTTTCTCAACAGAAAGTTTTCAACTCTACCCGTCATGTTCTTCTAGGTTCTTCTAGTCTTCATGCAGTGAGTGAATCTGCATTTCAAACCGATGCATTCTACACAGCTGGAAACTATTACGAACATAAAAGACTACGCAAAGCCTGACCCCCCCCGAAAAACCCATCCTTCAGTTATAGGTGACGTATTTGTTTACAATTCTCTCAGAAACATTGACTTACTTTTTTTCTTTGATTTTTGGTATCATTCTTAATAAAATATCACAGCCAACCTCCGCAGTACGGATATATATTCATATTAGTCTTTATCACCGGATAGCGTGAAACATGAAGCTGGGTTTAATTTGCTCCAAATTTGGTACGACAAAAATTAGCTTAAAATTCACTTGACAATCTGACAGAGATCCTAAATAGTATAAACTGAAATTATGTGGATGAGGTGAAAATGACGCGGTGTAGTCTTAAATAACTCCTGCAAAATAACATTATCCATTTCTCCACCATTGATCCATTGATTAAGTTAATATGTTGAACATGTATATACAGGATTTCTATTTTTATACTTTTGTAGTTCACCCATAAAACTCTGAATGCAGAACCTGTACTTGTAATGTAACATTCATATTTTTCCACCTGAAAGTAAAATCACTTTTTGTAAAGACGAATGTATTGATAATCTTCTAACAGAAGATTCAACCCTAGCTGCAATATATTTGATATTTATTTCCAACATTAAATCAATCTTGAAGGAAATATCTTTTTGTGAACATTGATTGACAACATATTTTATCTGTGTTCTTGTAGTATCTTCATAAGGCTGGGAAAGATTATATGTAATGAAAAACAAAAGCAATGGTGACACGAGACGGGATGTGTCCACTTAAACCAAAACCACTAATAGTTTAGCCTAAACCCGACCACATAACAAACCCTGGTCTCAGGTTTCCAAGCCCTGGGCCTTGGGTTGCCATGTTTTAAGAGTTTTGATGGTTTTTTTCCATTGTTTTAAGTCCGTTGACGAAGCAAAGGATACAAACAGGAAAAGAAAGAAATGAAGGAGGAGGGAAACAAGGCAGGATAGTGAGAAGTAAAGGAGGATATGATATCTAATACCATTGAGATTAAACAAGGCTAAAAAAGTCCATATTTCAGAGATATATTATTTACAATGATATTTATCTCATGTTGAAGTCTGATAATATCTGATAATGATAAAATGGAGTGAAAAAAACCATTTTCTTCTTAAATATGATGCCAGAAAAGTACAAAAATCCCCAAATTCTAACAAGGTAAAGTACCAGTTGTTAATACTCAGAGTAACATACTTATTATTTCTCTTCCAGGATGTTCTGGTTGTTAAAATCAAGTATCACAGACAAACTATTCAGCAGTCAAAAACTCTTTTAAACTGCTTTGCAATCATTGTTCTTCTTTTTGGGGTTTCTCGTTCCAGCTCTGAAACCTCCCTGCTAACGATCACAGTACCAATCCAGGGTGCCGCACGCTATCTGTTTCCAATTACCCCATTGGAAGGGTGGAGGGGGTGTGTGTGTGTGGTGGCGGTGGATGTTAAAAAGTGCTGTGAGGACGCTTTGATCCTCTCTACTGAGAAACTCTGAGGCAGAAATATGAAAGAAAAGAAGAAAAAAAAGGATGAGAGACGGATCAACAGTTTGGCGAGCGGTCGAGCGTCGCAGAGTATGCAGCCGCAGCATTTTCAGGCTGATTACCTAAAAACCCCATTTCTATTCCATTTCCAATCTAACAGCAAAGAAGTGTAAGTGCAGCGGTGTTACGCGTCATATTATTTCTTAAATGCTGCAGGCTAACCGTCTAACCTCACTGAAAGCTTCGGTCAATATCTCAATATCCTGTGAAGAATTAAACTATTCTGAACACCGAGGTCTGTGGATGACTCACCGCTGGGACTGGAAACAGTTATGATCATTACTCGCGTGCCAGCCTTGTTTTAAGATACTGCCACTTGTTTGTTTAAGTGTGTCGAATTTCAGAATAAAAGCTCTTTCCAAAGTGCTTTTGTTTAGCCCGTGTTCTGCCCCACAGGTATGAGCGGTCATCTCTCCCGTCTGTTCGCTATTCAACCCGCTGATGTGAAACACATGGAGAGGAAATGGTGGGAAACCAGATTCAATCCCAGAAGGCTTAGTGGGAGGGGAGGCAAGCCGCAGCGCCGACGGCACACATGTAGGTGGGTTCTCCACACAAGCCGCATTTGACATGGAGTGGTTTTAATGTAGCTGTGCAGTTTATAAAACCCTCCGTCACAATCATGGGTGTAATGATGGTGTAGTTAGAGAAAGCTGGCGGTCAAGCTTTTCTCATCTGATGTAGTTCTGATATTTTTTACCCCGTGAATGACTCATAACCGCTCCTCGATTCCAATGCGAATAAAAATGAAACCCTTCAGCTTATTAATTTCCTTTTTGTTATTGTTTGTCTCTGTTGTCATGACATTTCAGTTGGGCGCTCCAGAGAGGTGTGGTTCTAATAGGTGTTGCAGAGTGTTACAACATCTTGCATTACACCGGCTTGTCAGTGTGGGCAAGCCGACATAAATATTAATCTCAACAACTGCTGCGTGAGAATAAGAAGTGAACGCAAACACACTGCAAAAAGAAAAAAGGCACATTCTCCTGTTGTTCTCAATGTACTTCTTCCTTCTAAGGATCAAAATAAACTAAATACAGCTGGTAATTATAGGTGTTATAGGTGATAATAAGCCCGAAGTAGCAATTCTCAAGATTTCGGTCCTTGCTTGATTTGGTTACCGTGGTAACAGCAAGTGCAAGCTCTCGTTACTTTTTTCAGAAACACACGACAGAGGAGCAGCAGTGAGGATGATATCAATGAGGGAGAATTACAAACAGCAGCGTTGGATTGAGAGCACGTGTTTTGTTTCCTGTGAATCGTGTGAGCCAGGAGCGCCGGACTCTGCCACGAACATTTAAAACCACTACACGGAATCACAGAGAGTAAATACACTGAATGGCTGTTGCTGAAAAGGGCCAACGATGGCGAGGTTTGATATAATGAAAATCTAAAGGATTATACATTTCTCTGTGGACTCTCATTTAAGGTAGATTTGAATATTTCAACCAAATGAAAGATGTTTTTGCTTGTTTAAAAAAATGAATCATAACAGATAAACACATTTATTAAATCAGCGTACCACATGATGTTTCTCTTAAAGGGGTCCACGTGGGTCCGCCTCCCACGAGCAGAAGTCCCCCCTTTGATTCTCTCGGAGGCTCATTTCTCTGTCTCTTTACAAACCTCCAGCTCCTCTCCCTCCTCTCCTCTCCTCTCCTCTCCTCTCCTCTCCTCTCTCGTCTCTCCGGCTGCTGCTGGACGGCTTTGAAAAAGTCTGGAGTCTGCCTGTTGATCAGATAGCCCTATAACTAATGAAAAGTGTCACGGAAGTGACAGCAAGATTAATGAAGTATCCCAGGCTGCACTCGCATGCGGCGCGCTGGGCCTCTTTTTTTCCTGCGGGGCTGCCGCCGCTCCTTAACCGCTATTTATGGTGACAAATAATGCCCCATTCTGCCACCGACACCTGCGAGTCAAGGTTAAAAAACATATTCGCCACCGCCGGAGCACGGTGGAGGACGGCTGGATGAAGGGTGGGGGGAGGATGGGGGATAAAGGAACGGGAGATGGACGAAGGGGGAGGGAGGACAATAAGGAAGGAGAAGAGAAAAAAAGGGAGAGCTGCCATCTCGGATATAGAATAAACTTATTTATTGGAGCTGGGCTCGGCGGGGGGAGGGAGGGGCGGACAGGGAGAACGGGACTTCAGGATTAATTGAAAACATCTGTGCCGTGCAAAATGGCTGCAGCCGAAGAGCCTGAAGGGGCCGATAGCAGGAAGGAATCCCAACCAGCACTGGAGAACATTTATTATATTTCACTCTGTAGGTTATTTATTTAGTTCTGGAGGATACAGCTGATGATGTCACCAACTGACTGACTGTTCTGTGTGTGTGTGTGTGTGTGTGTGTGTGTGTGTGTGTGTGTGTGTGTGTGTGTGTGTGTGTGTGTGTGTGTGCGAAGGCAGACATCGCTTTGATCAAGAAAGAGCCTCATTCGTAGTCGATACCGGCGGCCGGAGCTCTCGGCGGTCAATTCTGTCTGACCTTCAGCTGCAGCCGTACAGTGGGCCAATCAGACAGAGTGCGTGTGTGTGTATGTGTGAACGTGTGTGCCAAAACCCAGGTGGAGGTTAAACACATGCAGGAATAGCATCCAAAACACACACAAACATACACACACAGGAACAATTCTGCCGAGACCCTTGGGATGGTTTGAACTTCTGCTATGGATGCTGTACAAACACAACACATCTGTGCAGAGACACACTGCACAGATATGTTTCGTGTAAACATCATTTATATTTCAACACGTGAACGAAAATACACAAACATGCGGTCATTGATTGTCTCTGTCAGCAGGTTGTTCAAACCTGGAAAAAATCTCAAAAATGTTTGCAGATCAAGTAGGGCAAGATGCAAGAAAGGAAAGTGGAAGTCAAATTAAAAAATGTATATATATATAATGACGTTGTAGGACTTGCTTCTGCTCCGTCTGCTTGTCTTTTAGCATCACATTCACACCTATGAACTCACAGGAGATGTAACAAGATGACATTAATGTGAATTTAACACTGAAATAACAACCTTCAATCTACTGGGACTTGTATTTTGGGCTTCTACTAGAACATGTTAACATTATTTAATATTTTTTATCATACTATCTCTCTAAATATACCTGTACTTACGCTCTGCCTGAAACACTTGGTCTTAAGGCCTGTCTTTTTCATGACCCCTCTATAGAAAGCCCAGTCTGCTCTCATTGGCTTGCTAGGTAGTTGTCAAGACGTGAGCAGAGTTATATGGGTGGCGTTATATTCTATATAGAGCCTACATGTGATCATTTGAATGGCTTGTTGAATTCTTGAGTTTTCTGATCTAGACAGACCATTAAAAAGACGGACTGGGTCGTCTTATTTCACAGTTTGCGGGTTGGTAAACACTCCAGATACCCAAATGTTTGTGCAAAAGCAGTGAAAAAGTGAGTTTTTCACTATACCTTCACTTTAACAATCTACAAGGACAATAAACAATGTATGGAATCACATTGATTGGGTATCACTTTGTTGTGTATCTTTTTATTGGCATAGGGGGACAATAACTGTACAATCTGAGAGGAGGATGTCGGTTAGTGGCTCAACTCTAAACACAACTGTGTATCCTGATGAGGACATTCTTACGTCAATGCTAGGTGTGATTGGAATGGGATGTGATCTCACCCAGGTTTAAATTAAACCTGTACTATGTGACCACATTCTAAAGAAAAACATCTGTCCAACAAGTTGAAAAGTTGCCTAATTTTGCTTCTCCCTGCTCTCTTAAGACAGCCTGGAGAAAACTGAGTAGTAGCTAGAAAATAGTTTTGCACAAAAAGTGATTAAAAAACAAATATTCAACATTGCTTCCTTTGACCTGGGACGTGCCAAATAATTTGCATATTTAGGTCTGCAGCTGGTAAAGTCCAGAGATCCAGTCTTACTGCCTCCACTGATAAGTGCCTCGACTCCAACAGAAAAAAACCTGAAAGAAAAATGAATAATACGAAGGGCCGCAGTTTGTGTGGACAAAGCAGACAAATCAATTCCTTGCAATTACATCCAGTAAACATCAAATCAGGTGGGAAGGAGTGACGACGTGTCAGCTCTCAGTTTGTGGCTGTTATGTAATCTTCGTTTTGCATTGAGGATTACATTTGAGTCGCAGCATAAGCCGCAAGATAAATACAAGGCCAAATTAGAAAAAAAAGAACCTGGCTTGTGATTTGACAAGACCTTTCTCTTTTTTCATTTCTCTGCATCTAGAAGACTCCTTTAGTTGCTGCCGGCAAGAAAAAGTCACACAAAAAGAAGGTTTGCAGGTTCACAAAGTGCGCCGTTTTTCTATCAACCGAACAAAGATTGCACCTGGAAATGTAACTGGAAAATCGATTTCCTTGTCATGATTTATTTATAAATTACATGTAATCATTGTAGTTCTTATGTAATTCATATTTTCTTTGTGTTGCGTGTGTGAATGCGACTGTGTGCATTTGGGCGTTCTCAGCAGCTGTTAATGTTTAGCAAAGTCTGTGAACTGAGCGTAAGGTTGCGTATATGTTTTTGTGTTAGAGTTGGCGCATAATGTCTGTGTGTGCTTGTGTGTGTGTGTGTGTGTGTGTGTGTGTGTGTGTGTGTGTGTGTGTGTGTGTGTGTGTGTGTGTGTGTGTGTGTGTGTGTGTGTGTGTGTGTGTGAGCTTGTTTGGATATTGTTTATGTTTTTGGGTTAATGTATTTTGTTCCGGTTGGGTTTTTGCGCATATCATTTAGTATGCACGAGTGTGGTTGTTTATCTGTTTCTGTAAGTCTGTGTGTGTGTGTGTGTGTGTGTGTGTGTGTGTGTGTGTGTGTGTGTGTGTGTGTGTGTGTGTGTGTGTGCTTTATACAGCCTGTACATATACTGTATATCTCTCGCTGAGCCTGTCTTTATGTGAGCATCTATATCTGTGATTGTGTGTAGTAGATGCACATTTGGGGCATGTTTTTTCCCTGTGCTAGGTTTCTAAAAATCCTGTGCCTGTGTGTGTGTGTGTGTGTGTGTGTGTGTGTGTGTGTGTGTGTGTGTGTGTGTGTGTGTGTGTGTGTGTGTGTGTGTGTGTGTGTGTGTGTGTGTGTGTGTGTGTAGACCAGAGAGATAGAGGGAAGCAGCAGCAGCACTGTCTCATGGCTGCAGGAGCAGAGCAGCAGCAGCCTGATATCAGCTCCTGTTGAGTCTGATTACAACCAGCCAGAGAGAGGAAGGGAAAAAAAACCGAATCAGGAAAAGAAAGAGAGGGAGAGAGAAAGAGAGGAAGAGAGAATAAGTGAGAACAAAGCAAGACAGAAGGAATCGAAATGCAGCAAAAAGGCAGGCAGTCTGGGAATGAGTGTGTGAGTGTCAGTGAGGAAACAAAAGAGCGAGTGTCATCCACAAAGAGTGAACGGGAGGTGTAAAAGAGGAGGGAGGGACAGACAAACAACTGAATCAATCAGTGCACTCACATGCACTTAAGTAACTGTGTTACTGTCAGCTTTCTGCAGTAATCAGATTACTTAAATGTCATGTAAACAAGAATCCAGGTTTCCATAATTAGGGTATGCGATTAGAGAAACCTGATCACCTCGCTAAATTTCTCCTGGAGAAAAGACTTCGGACTGGGAAAGAGTCAGTGTGACAGCAGGGCGGCGGGATGAAAGGAAAGATGGGGCGATGCAAAAGAGTTTCAAAATAATTTAATTATTATTAATAAGTCTGACTAGAATTTAAAACACACAGTATCCTCCATAACTATAAATAAATCAGGTTTAACAAAAAAATCAGTGTGTTCTCTCGCTGCGGAGCCTGTCCTCTCACTGCGCTATCAGTCCAAATGTTCAAACACACACACACACACACACACAAAATTTAATTAAACATCGCGGAACAACTTTTATAACCAAAACTCTCCCAAAATAAGGTTGTGGGGGATGGGAGTGAATACAAAGTGGAGATAATAATACAGCAGTAACAAGAATGAAAAAAACTCTGCCATTAATGCCAATGCAAATAATGTCAAATCAAAGATGGGGCCAGAGATTTATCTTCATTTCTAATCAGAGTGCTTTCGAAGCAGCAGAAGATTTGTTAAGAGATGTTACAGCTAGTGATTAAAACAACTCTTCTACCACCGGCGGCACTGAGCGCTCCGCTGCTGAGCAGTTCTCTAGAAATCCTACACTACATTTCATTTAACAAGGTTTGTATTGATGTTAAAGGAAGATACTTCTGTCCGTCTGATTAGACAATACTCTTTTTTTCCTTGACGTAACGCTGTTTTTTTGCCATTTGGATACGGAGCGACATTAGCATTCATTTGAAGTAAGTCTGCTTTTAGCTCAGTTTTGGTCTCCACCAGCTCCCGTGGGAAATATCTGGCTCTTTATGCTCAGTTCACGTTGCACTACTTTAAGCCTGATTTTTCCAATCGGCAACAGTTTTTGAGATCCCTGACAAAAGCTGAATTCAAATCAGAGGCAAATTGGTGTTGGCGATCTCAAATGAACCCTTCCTCCTAGAAAATAAATTATCATTCAACTAAAGGGCACTCAATTATGTTTTTTAGGGAAAACATATTTTCTAAAAGATTACGGTCGCAGTTTTATAAAGTCTCAAACACCTGGTTAACATTCTAAATTGCAACAAAACAAAACAGTAATAATAGCATATCATTAATACGAAAATTGAAACAAAGCAAAACAATATACAACACAAGTGCTTGGTTATGTTTAGCAGCATTATAATATAAACATGATTTTTAGGGCTGTGCTAAATGTGAGAGCGGTTGGCGATGCATTATGGACAAAATCCCAGATATCTTGCTGGCTAAATATCTGAACCTTTAGCCAATGAGCGCTCAAGACACGGGGTGAGGAGAAACCTGACGGAGGGGTCTCTTGTAACAATAGGAACTTTACTAATTGCATGGTAATGACGTGTGGAAACGAGAAGACGAACAAGCTCAACTACAAGGAAAGTTTTGCGGATTGCTTTAACACAAAAATCGTATCTTGCACATTTAAAAACATATGTACAACATCATTTATCGTCACTTCTCGCGTCTTTTTTGTGGCAACGCTTAGTTTGTAGACCAGACCAGCTCATCTGGGATTCCCCCTGGTGAAAGATCTTGTAGTGTGACCTCCTGTCTCCGCTCAGTCATCTAGCGTTAAAACGACATAAGATCCTCCTTTACAAGAGAACATGTTGTGTAATGTGAACAGTAATCTGAAGACTTTGAAAGTCTTGTACTGTGAACTTGCTAAATGCGTCACTATGTTCACCAGCTATTGTTACTAAATTGATTGGCCTTTTGTCTTCTCATTGTCATGTAGTGCTTGGCAGAAAGCACGCGGTCTTGTTTTATAGCTTTGCGGCTGAAAATGAGGCTGAGAGCAGTGACAGAAAACCAAAAAAGTAAAGAAGTTGGCCTCGTAAAAACCAAAACAACAAGCTGAAAGAAGATAAAACGCTCCGAGGAGCCGAGGGAAGCTGCAAAATCGGGTGAAAATTCTCTTTCAATTTCCAACATAACATTTGAAACGTGCTGAGTGAAAAGGAGAAAAACAATAAGAGGCAAAAAGAGTAAAGTGAGGAGAGGCAGCGCAAGAGAGAAAAAAAAACCACTGCAAAGATATTTAGCCAACTGAGATGGAAACACACACCGAGTGAAAAAGAGAGAGAGAGAGAGAGATAAGGAAGAGAAAGAACCAGGGGAGAGCGGGAGAACAGTCAGAATAAAAAGGCAAAAAGAAAAAGGAGCGAGCCGGAGATGGAAGCAGGGAAAAGGGGAATAAGATCAAATAAAACGAGAGACAGAGGGGGGAAAGCAAAGGAGTGAGAGTGAGAGAAGCAGAGTTGACACATAAAACAAAGATGAGACACCTAGAGAGAGACACGCTCGTTTGTGGAGAGGGGAGGCTGTTGCTGAAAAAAATGCAGATAGACACCTCGTAAAAAAAAAAAGAAAGACAGAAAAGAAAGAAGCGAAGGGGATCCGGCGTGTGGAGGGGCCGGAGAGGAGGAGGAGGAGGAGGAGGAGGAGGAGGAGGGGAGATAGGAGGAGGGAGATAAAGGGGGAGGGGAGGGGAGAGAGAGAGAGAGAGAGAGAGAGAGAGAGAGAGAGAGAGGCAGATACAGAGGTCCACAGACAGCAGCGGCGTGCAGAGAGCTGCATGCAGACTGGCCGTTGACGCTGCAGTTGGATTTTTTTCGAAACACACACACACATGCACAGCACAGACACACACACCCCTGAAGGAGTGTATGAGACATGCCCAGGCTGCCGTCCATGGACACACACACACTGGCAGGGCACCAGAGAGGAAATACAGCAGACCCCCGAGCCTGAGGAGCTATGGAGAGCAGCATGTTCTTTGGTGAGTTTGCATTCACATGTGTAATTATGTTATCATGTGTGTGTGAGTGAGTGTGTGTGTTTTTGTGTGTGCAGATTCTTTCATCTAAATGTGTGTGTTCTCGCTTTTTCTGGACACTTAAAAAGCACTGAGAGAAGAAGAGCTTGGTTTCCATTAGAGGAAAAAAAGAGTGTGAAGTTACACACCTGGACTGTGTGTGTGTGTGTGTGTGTGTGTGTGTGTGTGTGTGTGTGTGTGTGTGTGTGTGTGTGTGTGTGTGTGTGTGTAATGCATGTGCTTTATCACAGTCTGATGCAGAGTATAAGTGCACACACTCCCCCGTCTCCTTAAGGTAAATGGGTTTTCAGGGTTGCCTGTTACTTGTTCTGCAAACTAAAAAAGATGGATAGGAGAGCCGGCTGCTGTTACAGCACGAAATAAAAAAAAAAAAAAAAAAAAAGGAAAAGAGAGGAAGGAAAGCGTGAAGTTACACACTGACGGCTCCTCTAACTGTTGAATGAACCTGCTCACCAGGTAAACCCTCTTCCTCATACTCATGTTTCTGGTTTCTTGGACTAAATCCCGGCTGGTTTAACCGAGGACACACGGGCTTTTGGATTTTTCACCGTGGCTGTTTGACCAGCTGACCGTCCAAATAAGATCGGAGATGCCAGCGTCGAGAGCCACTTGATATTCTGTGTAGGATATTTCAGAGGAAGGCCCCTTCCATTAGTTTTTATGGAGGAGGCTTAGGAAGACTTAATGCGCGAGTGGCTCCTCGTCAAGTGCTCTTCTCACGGCTGGCTTACAGTCACACAGGAGGAATAATTACACAGGGATCCCGAGTTCTGAGGGGGTGATTTGTTAAATGGAAGACTCTTTTTCTTTTTTTTCATCCAGGGGGATTAAAGCGATCCGAAGTTACAGACCGCGGCTTGTAAGAACGAGAGGGATTTTCTCTTGTTATGCCATACACAGAGCAGAGGAGTGTGAGTGTGCTGGGGAGAGTATAAATGAATAAGCTGTCAGGTGCAGAGACAAGCTTCAGCTCTTTGTGATCCACCAAAAAAGATGCCCGGTCAGGTGTGCAGCTTCTGGAGAGCAAAAAGGTGATGCAGGTGTGGTTGGGTGGTTGGGTTTTGGAATTTGGCCCCTTCTAACCCCCAAAATATCAGGAGAAAAATGAATGAGGAGAGGCTCGAGACAAGACAAGAAAAGAGCAGCTCGGTTGGGTTTCTGTGGGGTTTTTTTTACCAGATGAAATATCCTGAAACATCATCCCTCCAGCACTCAGTGTTAAACAAAACAACAAGAGGAGTAAAGGTCAGCGTTTGCGTACAGGATGTGTGCGTCACTTTAACATTTATGAATGCTGAGTGCACGACTGCACTGCACGGAGAAAAATAGATGGTATCTCATGAAAAGGACTAACAGTTCACCAAAACACTGTTTTCTGTTAAAGTGATTAATATCAGGTGACAGATACATCGTGAGACTCTTGACCTCTTTGGAACAAAGCACCAAAATGGAAACAGAGCAGAAGTGAACGCCCCTCTTGCATTAAACGCTGTCCGCATGCATCAAAAGCAGCCAGTAAAGCAACCGTAACGCAGCAGGCTAATAGGTCTTGAGTTCGTGCTGCAATCATACAACCTATTAGTGTCGTTGGGCCCCGCAGGAAATCCATCCTGTGTGTCTGGATTTGCGGTCGGGCGTTTTTAGCGGCACGTTAAACGTCTTCTTGGTTAACCTCAGATTACAGAGCACACGGGGGAAGTGGTTGTTGGATCCCAGTCAGAGGCAGCTGTGTTTATTAGCCGGCTCCACTCTACAGTATGCTAATCTGTGAGGGATGTAGGCAGCGTGTGTTTTGTGCCTGGCAGCCAAATGCTAGCCGTGCATTGGTGAGATTAAGATTTATTGGAATCTCATAAGAATGGAGAGGTTATCCTGTAAAGGTTAATTGGAAAATCAGTGAAAGTGTGGCTTTTAAACAAGAAAAAAAAAAAAGAGAGAAAATGCTTTAAATCTACCCTTTGTGCTCACTTTGTTCAATTTAATAGGGGTGAAATGATTTTATCCCCCTTGCTTGAAGGGAAGTACTGATCTCAGAGCATGTTAAGGGCCAAAGAATACAATCAGCACACTCCACCAAAACAGGACGGTGTTAATCACATCCGGAGAGTCGTCGGCATACAAATGACTCCCAGTGATATTCAGATTTATCTAATAATTGGATTTATGTTTACTGAGGGAAGTAGGAAGGTTGTGCAAGAGAGGGAGTTTTATTTTGAGCCTCTTTGGACAGATCTTATCAGAGGAGCAGCTAGGTTCAGGACACTAACGGGAGGCGGGCGGTGGAGGAGAGCAGCACAAGATGATTAATTATTAATGCCAGTCGGCGTCCTCCAGACATCATTTTAACTCTCTCCCCTCTCTCCAACATACTGCCGCAGGAGTAAGAACGCTTCAGCAGAGATAAGGGAATCTTTCAGGAAAGGGCAATGCAGAGGACGGTCGTGAAAAACACGCCATGATACAGGGTCGTCGTACGCGTCTCATCCAATGAGCTGCTCTTAATGTCTTGCACTGCTGTGTGTGTGTGTGTGTGTGTGTGTGTGTGTGTGTGTGTGTGTGTGTGTGTGTGTGTGTGTGTGTGTCGCTCCTGCGTCATTAAACACGGCCTCAAAGGGGAACAGATAAACAAAGGCCAGTGGGTGAAAACTTTTCATCAATTCTGGAACCCGTTTCAAAGATTTCCAGAAGTCAAATCGCATCTCGGTTTTTCTACATCATTACACTTCCGGGGCAAAAGCATCTCCGAAAAAAGCCGCAGGTTCATTGAGTGTCGACCGGTTCGTGTTAATTCAATTAGAAATGGTGTTTAAGAATACGAGCCCCTGAAGCACCATATCTACTGACACGATAGTGGCTCCGAAGCTGCATTCATTAGTTTTGTTTGGCCAGTCTGGAAGAAACTGGGCAAACACACACACACTCACACACATTTTAAATATTTAAAAATGACATGGATAAATGTGTTTGCAAACACGTCCAGCTGACATTCATTTGGAGTCATGTTTCTGGTGACGTGATGGATGAAGTGCAACGTACTCTCCTTCTACAGCTGTGAGTTGGTGTCCACTAAATGTCTGTCTCTTTAGCTGCTACATATTCACAAGCTCACTATTGGCGTTTGTTGGTGGGCAGGTGGCACAGAGTGGGTTTTTAGAGATTTTTTTATTAAAACAGCTGCCTGTTGCATCTGGAAATGACGCGGATGACAGCGGAGGAGTGAAACAAAATTGTGTGTAAAATCAAATTATTATTCATTATTTCCGTGATGCATATTCTTATCATGCAACAAATTGAGTATTCCAGCATAGGAATACTGCACAAAACACACAGAGAATAATGGGAAAGTTTGGTTAATATATGCACACATCAGCTGATTCCCTCTGAAGTCCATTTGCAGGTGATTTGTATTTTTTTTGGAATATCCGTTGATTTGTTGCTTTGCAGCTTTCTGTGAGGCCTAAAATACAAATCTGTGGCTACATTTTTTTACATAGACAAACATTTCACAACCTCAAATTCTTACATTTTACATTCACATTCTTGCTTTCAGCGACTCACAGTGGTAAAGTCTCCACTTCATCCACTATGTAAACACTTCAGTGCTGCTGGGAGATCGCACAGAGACTGACATATAACCTTGGCTTTTCATTTGAATGTCATTTTCTCATTATTATGTATTTGGCTTTGACCGATTTATTTTGTTTGAATCTCCTCAATAAATGCTGAAAGAAAAACTCACTACAAGACGTTGCTGAAGACCAAAAAGTGTGAATTCTTCCCTTTTCCCTCCTCGGTTTTATTCTGCCTGACTCCCGGACGTCTCCGACAGTCTTCTGCTAGTTAATTTAATGACTCTCACCAGATGACCTTTGAGTGTGGAGCGAGTCTCCCGAGCGACTCTCCATGCAAAGTAGAAGACGGTGTCTGCTGGAGAGTCTCAGCCCACCTGGGACCCGCTCTCTGCCACTGGAGTCAAAATATAGAACTCAAATATTAACTTTTTTTTTTTTTTAGGCCAAACTCAAGTTAAATATTGACACCTCTAACAAACAAAGTGATAATTATGCCATCTGTGCGTCTCTGCCAGAGCCTGATATAACAGGCTTCTTTTTCTTTTTCCGCCGGAGTGCCGGAGCATCGTGAAGCATGGCGCTCAGAGGTTGGGGTTAAAGGTCAGATAAGCAGCCAGGGCTCCTCTTTTTGTTCCGACTCTGCCCTTTTTTCCAGTGGCAACAGATGATCAGGCTTAAGAGAGTTGAAACACAATCCACTGCTGCAGGCTGGAATGCGTCTTTATGTTTGGGCATGTTTTCTGCATTGTGATTGTTGAAAGACAAACGGAGACAAAGGAAATTTGATTTACCTTATTAGACCTCAAACATGTGGAGGTTTAGGAAGGTATGTGAGGTTACGAGAGGTTCAATCCAGTAAACAGTGTGTCCACTGAGGGACAGTAGGTTCATTTACTCCAACACTCTACCTCTCAACACAGCTCTAGTGTACTTCTACTTCACCACATTTCAATACTGTTTTACTCAACTATATTTACTATCATTAGAAAGCTACAGTAACTAGTTCCTTTACAAGTCTGGATTTTTAGACATTCTTCTCTACCATCATCATCTTTATGTGCCTTCTGTATTGAGCCTGAGGAAGAGCTTTGTACTAAAAATAATAAAAGATAATTAAGAACACTTGATGGTCATGTCTCTGTTATTGTTCACATCCTCATGTATATAAAGAAACCTGTTACATTAATCATTCCATATTTATACCAGCACCCTTTTATGTAATAATTATTATATTATATATAATAGCATAGTAGTCAAATGTTCACGTTTACCCATGTGCAACATCGTAGCTTAGCCATTGAAGCTGATATTGATTCAGAAAGCCCTTTCAAAAAAGTTTTTAAAAGTCTTCTTTTGAACAGAAAGTTGCTCTTTTTCTTCCCGGAAAACTCTAAAGAAGAAAATTACTGTTAGACGTTCCGCTTTTTTGCTCCAGACCAAAATATCTCGACAACTCTTGGATTTATTGTCATGACATTTGGTTCAGTTATTGATTCTCCCCTCAGGATGAATCCTAATCTAACCAGGGTGATCCTTAAACTTTTCATCCAGCCTCATTTTCTGCTCAGAACACAAAACACAATCCCTGTCGTTAACACGTAAAATGGAACCAGACAGCCGGTACGTATCTGATCCTAGCATGGCTGTAGGCTGTTTATTAAAAACACACAATCAGATTTCAAGCATTGTTGTAGTTTAAATTAAGCAGTTAAAAGTCGCTTTTCTGCCTGGCTGCATCAACAAACCGTAACACAATAATATGATAAGTTCCCATTCTGCACAAGGACGTCTATGTGCAGGATTTTTAGATTATCGTAATGCTATTTTCACTCAAGCAAAAGATCTAAAAAACTTCATCCGCTAGTGTCAAAAGAAAAACTTGTGAAACTAAACACTTCTGTGTGATGAGTTTAAAAAAAGCTCTCAGACTTCAGCCGAGATGACACATCAGATTTCATCTCCTTTCACTCAGCGAAGCAAACAAATTCACATTTCAGTTTGTCACTCTTCATCTCGCTGCAGACTAATCCCACACGTCGGGTCTGGTGTGTGTTGTCGGACGGCCTTGTTTTGACTGTCGATGGATTTCTTTTGGGGGGGCCGAGGAGCACGAGGTGAGGCAAGCCTGCGGGCTGACGTCATGCCGGCATGTCGAGAGATGGCGCGGTTGGATGATCCCTGCAGAAGGACACGCTTTGCTAAAGTTGGGTCCAAGACGTGCCTCCACATGAGAGACGGCGTGTGTTCTTTTTCCAACAGATGGCAGCGCTCCGGCGACTGGAGGGAGAAGACAGAGTGGGGGAAGACAGAGGGAGGAGGGGGGGGGACGACAGTCTGTGGTTTTTTTCCCTTCTCTCCTCGGGTCTTTATGACTTTTGCTTTTCATTTACCCCTTACCAATGCCTGGGGACCGAAACGTGGCAAACCTTGTTTTTTATTTGTCTCGAGACGGCGGTGTGTGACTATCTGCCAGCGCTTTAGAGCCATGCTGGCTCAGAGTTCCACTGTTGTTAAATGTGCAACGATAAAAAAAAAAAAAAGAAGAAGAAAAGTCATCCCTCTGGTTCTCATTACAGCTTTACGAAATGGCTTCTTTAATTCCCAGTGTTTTGGAAGGCTGCGACGGTTTTCTCTGCCCTTTTTTTTGTTTCTTTTAAAAATCCCAGTGTTGAAATCAGCCCTGTGCTGTTTCCAATTGGTGGTTTATAAAGCGCACTGCTTGCGTAGTCTCACATGACAATAAAAGTGAAGTATTTACTCTTGTTTGTCCTAGAGATGTGAGGGCCAGGCCTCTGGGGCCATTGACTCGCCTCAGAAGACACACTGTGCCTGTTGCCGTCATCCCGCCACAGTTTGAGGGGACATTTTCAGAATGACAGCATCTGTTCCTGAGGGATAAACATCATCGTAGAATTACGCTGTGGTCATTTGAATGTGCAACTTGTATTCAGTGCGTAATTATTGTTTTCAACTTGTGGGTCTGTGTGTGAGTCATAATGGCAGAACGTGGCCCTGGACTCACCGACTGTAGCGGATTCGGACTGCTTTGCCAGGTGTTTATATTTCTGCAGACAGATTGTGTCGTTGTGATTAGCATCAAAAACCGTGCAAGAGGCAGTCATGGAACTTTACAGGTGTGTGGTTGAGATCAAACTGAAAGCTGAGTTTGAGAATGGGTTTGGCCCCGAGCAAGGGCCCTTGAAGTATTAGGAGATTTTGAAGTTGGGAAGACGCATTTGGCCCCAACACTTTACGATGTTTGGGTCTGATTGTGATTAAGAGAAGAAAACAAATTCAGAGAGTTCATGAGTCTGCAGACAATTTATCACTGACATGTCTTTGAGCCATTCTCTTGTGGAAGTAGCAACCTCAAAAAGCAAAAATACTCCATACAAGCAGAAGTCCTGCCAGCAAAAAATGTTTTAGTTAATAGATTAAATAAACATGCATAGCGTGTTCTCATTATGAAAAATCAATCCTGCCGTTATTAGTGTGTTCAGTGTGTTCATTGATAATGAAAATCTCATTGATAAAAAAAAGAAAATTCTAAGCGTGGAAGTTCCTTGTTGACCTCTTGAACAATATCTCTCGGCCTTCATCAGCTGAGATGAGGTAGAAAAGCTCTGAAAACTCTTACAAGTGGACCCTTAATTGTTATTTTGGCACTCATTGGAGATTTAGGGGCAAATCCAACATATGAACGAGGAGCTTTTGCAGCCAATAAACCTGCACAAATAAGACAAAAAGAAACCGCATAATTCTAAAAAAAAATTAAACCCATAGCCGGCTGCTAGGAAAATAACATATTGGTGCTCCTGAGCTATTTGTATGTATTTGAATTAGGTAGTAATATGCTACCTAACATGCCCCTTTCTATGCATCAAGCCTCATTGCAAAAACAGTCAGACTCACAAAGATCAGCATTAATAGACACGTGCAGTCACTTTAAAAAAAGTTGGTGGTAACTGAAGCACATTTATATGGTTTCTCTCCGTCTTCTTTAAATTCCTTGCATGAAGTTTTTAGGAATCCTTCTGCACGGCGCTGGTCAGGACTTGTAGCTCGCTGTCTGAACGTTTACATTTTTCTTCTTCCCCCTGCCATTGTTTTTCCGACTGTCTTCTTGGCGCAAAAGAAACATTTATAATTTTCCTCGTGGATGATTGCAATCAGATGTAAAGCTTTATGGCCATGTTTGCATTGTAATGTCATAAGGGCGATATCTATTGTGAATCAGACATCCAGACGAGGCAGATAGCGGTTGAAAGGGATGCAAAATTCTTGGTGCTCTCAGCAGCTGCAATCCATTCCATCATTGTGAAAGCATGGAAGATTGCGAAATCGGACATACAGAATAAAGTTAGTTAGTAATAAAAAAAAAGCCATCAAAATGGCAATAAAAGAATAAAAAAAACAATCTTTTTCATTCCCTTGACCTTGGGACCTACACAAGTTTCAACTCAATATCCACTTAATAGTTCTGGAGCTCTCAACCAGCTCTTAGAAGCTTTTAAAATCTCAGTAAAAAAAACTTGAATTGAGATTATTTTGTCACAAACTCGCATATGTTGTTAAAAGCCTGGATATTTACCCAAAAATTTGAGATGGAAAATTAAATGATGACGAGTTTGTGATGGAATAATTAAAACATTGTTAATTACAACCATTCAAATTGGAGATTTTGTGGATTTCTATGCCATTAGATGAATCACAACCAACTGTAGACAATTAGAAAAATGTTGTTTTTACTCCTGGCATTCATTTAAATCACATCAACTCATGCTGGAACTAATGTAAAGGATGTCTTGCTTTGGCGTTGTTGTTGTTGGCGCAGGTGTTAAATATTTACAGAGATGATACACGCTGCTGAGACGCTTTATTATGCAGACTAAACAAACACACTGAAGGTCCACTTGGATGCAAACCGAAGACATTTTTTGGCGGAGGTTTCCATCCCCGTCGCCGTCTGCTGTTCAACACGTTGCCTCTGCTCTCCCTCCTACAGGTAACACATGTCAAAATGGCCTCATGCCCACCTTGATGCGTCCCACCCTGCCGGCCGTCCAGACCTCGCTGGGCATGAAGCAGTTTCTCCCGTTTCCATTGGATACGAGCACGGCGGTGAGCCTCTTCCCAGGATTCAACACGGTGAGTCACATCCTTCGTTTATTCTGTGTAGTCACGACATCTGCTCACAGGCTTTCAGATGCTGTTTGACCCTCGATTATGTTGGTCTGATGTTTTGACTTTGGATATATGAATATTTTATCTCTATTTCTAATATCTATGCATAAAACATTCACATTTGAAGACATCTTTATGTAATGCTGTTATCACTCAGAGCTGAATTCTACCAGCTTTTACCTTTGAGGCAGCTTGGTTCAACCTCACTTGACCTCATTTGGTTCATGCATCTGCCATTTATTTTTTTATTTAAACTGCTCTTTTTTATAGTTCCCCCTAAAACAGCTCATTGAAATAGTGCTTTTGAAGCTTCAATGCTTTGAACTAAAGCGGAGAACATCTTTCTGTTGGAGAAATGTATGATTGTTTGATGCAAACAATCATCCAATGTATAAAAATCCCTCATCTCATCTCTTTTACATATATCTCTATTGAAATTTCTCTTTTTACGACGCAAAAAAAAAAGCAGAGGAGCTTACGTGGAAACTGTGTCATTACTCTCCTCTCCAGACAGTTTGCATTTTCAACTCTGTCGTGGAGATTTATTGACGGCTCTGTCTTTAGGCTCTCACATCAAAACTCATTAACTGAAAGCAGGTTATTTCTCTTAGAGGAATTTGGCTCTCCAGTGCCACTCATCTCCTTGTTAACGTTCACATCTGTTTTAATTTTACACAGAAACATATTTTACCACAGAAAAAATGCTGAAAGCCAGTTGGCATTCTACTTGTCCAAAACATTACGGACGTTTATTTGAAATGTGCAGTAAGTGCCGTTGCTTTAAATGTCTCTTTGAAAACCTCTAATTCTCACAGTAACAGCTAAGAGGGATGGCTTTTAGCGCATCTTTTGGGAGAAAGTTCTGAGAGCAATGAACGCTGCTCCATGTTGCTCTAGTGTCAGTTTGGAATACGATAGTCTTAATGGGTGTCACCTCCTACTGAGATTGCAGGATGGGTTTAATTTGGAGAAAGCAAAAGTTTCACTGCAGAAATGTTGCAAAGCAGCTCAAAACATTTGATGACACTTTATTCTACTGGTTTGTGATTTCTGAAATAATTGACTATTGATTTTTTTTAAGAGTTTTCTCTGTGAGAACGACCAAATTTTGTGGAAAATAGAGACAATGTTCAATCGTTACACTTTAATGAACAAACACTTATCAGGTCAGCTGTACGCGCAGAAATGTGGATTTGTTCACAACAAAGCAGACATGAAAAATTCAGCTTTTCTTTCCCTGATATTCCCGTTTTCTTCACAATTAGTACTATGTCACATAGTTATTTGACAGAAACGACGTTGAATGTTATTAGGGTAGTGTTGACACTGGAAACAAACTCAAATAATCATTCTTTTTCAGGTCTGTTGTTGTAAAGAAACACCAATCTTCTTGTGTTTTCTTTGAGTCAGTGTTGGAGATACTTGCAACAACTCTTTAACGAATTAAGCTCATTACAAAAAAGTAGCAGTATCACGATTCTGCCCCTGGTTATACTTGGTATCGGATCAAAAGCTAATTTTCCTCAAGGTCCGCTTACTGGCTTTTAAGCATAAACATTTAGTCACATGTTAACTGGATGGTCTCTGTTATCAATTCTGTCTAATATAATTCACATTTATATATAAGTAATTATTTAATAACACAATGTTACTAAACAACGTATCCGTCAAGACTCGTCGCAAAATGTTCAACGAAAAAGGAAAATGTTCACTGACAACATACTGTATTTGTGTTGAGATACAATAAGAGCTGAAGCATTTGACAGAAACGACTATTTGGATAATTGATTATGGTTATTCAAGCAAAAAAAGAAACTAAAATAATGTTTCCTTGTTCTAGCAACTAAAAAGTGATGATTTGCAACATTTCTTTGTATCCTGTCGAACCGATTATCTTTGGGATTTTGACTTTTTCAGTTTTATCTGACATTGTGCAGACCAAACCATTAATTGATAAATTGAAAAGAAAGATCAGCAGATTAATCGATGATAAAAATAATCTTTAGTTGCAGCCATGAACAAATGATTGGTTTCGGCTTTGTTAATATATTATTATATTATAGCTTGAATATGTGTCTGTTATGTTGATGTGCAAATTTAAAATGAACTCTCTTAGAGCTCATTGTTTTTTAAACAGGAGAGTCACGTTTCAGAAACCGGCCCTTTAATCGACCGTCTCTCCAGCATCAAGACGTTGTGTTAACAGCTTTCTGTAATGCAGCGGTGGCAGGTGGCTACTACACAGACCTTATTGGATTTGCAGTCGGTGAGGCACTGACTCACCCGATGTGCACTTACTGTAGCAGGAATCATGTGTTCACTATTGATCTTCTTTTTTGAAAGTAGTGAGTAATTATGAGGAAGTATGTGGTCTGGAGGCAGCTGGAATCTGCCTGGTCATCGAAAAAGTATGATGACTAAAGAAAAAACAAAAAACTCTGACCGACAAAAGTCTAAAAGTATTTTTTATTTCAGTGTGTCGTCTTTTGAATTACAAGGACAGCTCAATTTGAAATCGTCTGGAAAAAAGAGGTTGAAATATGGCGCACAGCTGCATAAGAGTGAGAAAAAAGAAACATATGAAGGATCAAAAGTTAAAAGTGGGGACCTCATGGAGAGAAGCCCAGATAACACATAGAGAGACAGAATGTTTCATGAGAAAGTTCAGGAATACAGCGTTCCTTTTGTTTTCCTGTCTACTCTATATTTAACTGACTGGTCTGCAGATAATGAGTGATTCACTGGGAAGCCTCCAAGAAGTGGAAAGCTGATACCAGATTAACACAAAATAATGAAAACCTCTCACTCTGTGTCTCACAAACACATTCTCTTTTCTGATCACCAGCAGAGCTGTAAAGGAGGTGATACGCAAAGCTTTATAATAAAGAGATCTTCTGTTCTTCAACAACATAATAAGTTTGGTTTCAAGGGTGCAACGAAAGGAGGCTGTTTGCCAGCGTGGGGGTCTGATCGGGTTTCTTCATGTGTCACACAGACGGTGGCTTCCAGGATCTTTAACATGTCTGAGAAACAGAGCTGGAAGTTATGGAATGTCAAATCAGTGCCAAAAAGGGAAAGTCCTGGATTCAAATTGTTAGTAGAGTAAATGTAAAAATAAAACTGGCAGCAAATTCTACTTAAAGTAGCAAAAGACAAGTATTTTGTTTTGATTTATCATTATGAAGTAAATTATTGGACAATGTAGAATATGAAACCATCAGCGTTTACATCGGTTCCCTACAAACTTCACTTTCACTTTGTAGTTCTGTCCGTCTCCAGGGAAAACAGAAGGAAAAGGATAGCACTTGAGTTTTTATATAGCACCTACACTTATGACGGTAATAAAATAATAATACCGCTGCAAACCTTTTATTTATTTATTGTCAACAGCAGCGCATTCCTTCTTACGTTTTTTACCTTTCATGGTAAAAGCCCCTCTACATGTTCACTGCATCGCTGCTTGTCAGAGAGCATTTCAACTCTCTGAGAGGCGACTCAACATAATGGCTTATAACTCAAGCTAAGATATCCCCAGGTAGCAGAAATTGTGGAGGTCAGACCAACTGGAGTGATGTAATTGTAAATTGTAGAAAAGATAAACAAAGTTCTTTCTAATAACTTGGAATAGTAAGTAACAAAACCTGCTACTTATTAATATTAAAAGGTGTTTGGCTCCACCTTTATCATCCCACTACAATCTGGGTTTCTAATTCAGATTGGGATTCTTGTTGTTGCTTATTGCTTTGGAGAGTATCTAGGCTGCTAGCAGTGTTATACGATTAATTAAATAGTAGATCGATTTCTTTCCTCCCCCAAAAGAAAGAACGTAGAGAAAATATGTTATCACTGTCTCCGTTTATCTGTTTGTTTGGAGACAATTGCAGCGTCCAGGTCCTGTGTTGTTGGTAGTTGCAAGGCTGTGAGAGAAAATGGAAATTGATCCGGTTGCTTTTGTGACAGCGAATGCCTTCAAAAATACAGCTTGGAAACGCCGGCTGTCTGTTGACAAAGCATCTGAAGTAAATGTACTTTCTCAGTGAGAAGAAAAATAGAGAAATAATGGGACAGAAATATGAGAAGAAGGCGATAGGGATAAAATAAAGGACAGGTTGAAGGAAGTAGGAAAGTAACGACAGAAAAAAAACAAAGGATGAAAAGAGAATAGAGATATTAGAGATATTTAATTGTTTTATCTCTTGTTAAATGTAAAATACGGAGTAAATACAGACTTAGATTCCCCTTTGAGATGTCACAGTGCAAAGTATAAAACTGTACAAATGTAAATATCAAAATATGTCCTTAAATTACTTTCTTTGCCGCCACATATGGGCAATATGGCTTCAGCCAAGCAGTTTATTAGGAGATGTGGATCTCTGATTATAAATCTTGCACAGAAACCGAGCAGCTGTTTCGATTGAGCCCAGCAGATTTTGTGATTTGCAGATGAAGCCCGGCGTTAGTTTCCATTTCAACTCCCACTGACAGTACTCTCTTTATATCTGCTGGAGATGAGGTCAGATTTTTCTTGTTTGTCTCCGGGGCTCAATAAAACATTTCCGCCCCTTTATTACAAAAACAAAACACCAAATACTCTTATAGATGTTGACAATTATTCCATTAACGCAGCAAGAACACACTTCAACCCAGGGGCATTCACATTATTGGATTTATCTTTCATATGTGGTACAAAAGACAATATGGAATATTGAAAGTGTGTGCATGTCCACACCTGCATGAAATGGGACTAATACCAAAGTCTCTTGTTGAGGAATCTTGTTTTTGGCTCAGTGATTGACACAATCGGGGAGTCTTTAGCCGGAGGGGAAGAAAGGATGTTTGTTATCTCTCTGCAATTTCTGTCTCTTGTCCCTGTGGGCCTCTTCATTCAAGGAAATGTAACAGAAAAATGTGGCTCCAAGACATAAAAAAAAAACCTCATGCATGTTACTACATGTGCTCAGAGACACAAGACGGTAAATAAAAGAAAAAAAAGGTCTTTCAGGAGGCTCAAGTTTGAAAGGAGCTTTCAGAAAAACCTGTTGTAGTGTAGAGAGTGGAGAAGAAGAAGGTCATGTTTTTATTAGCAGGTGTGGAGCAGTTTAGAGCTACTTTATAGCTGCTTCTGTTTCTTCAACCCTAACATAGGCTGTCTATAAAGAGTGGACGTAGTCAACGTGACGTCACCATTTGGTTTGTAGACTACAGTTTTGAAGCAATGAGATCAGCACAAGGAGGGTTAAAAGACAAGATGTCATGGCGTCATATTGCGTCCGATTGTTGGGGTTCAAAACATGCACATTCAAATCTGGTCTGCACTTGCCGTAAAGGCTCACTAGCTGGAGCACGATCATAGAACATGAGGATGATATATTCGGTTCACTAAGGCGTCTGCAGGGAAGGGATCATAGTAGCCTATTTTATGGGTGAGAATTATGATACAAATACAATTAAACGATCTTTAATAAAAGACCATAAACAAATGCTTTCTAAAATGGGAGAGGGCACTATCCCTTTATTTCTGTAAAAGAGTTGAAGTGCAAAGACAAAAATACAAACAACTCCCAGACCGGACAACTCCGTGGTAGAAAACTGTCGATCACAAGATAGCCCCGCCCTAAAACATATTCTTCTTTATGGTCTATTTGACTCTAAATGGACCATAATTTCCTAAATGAACATCATGCTGTATTGAAGAAGACTTGAAACTAGAGATTGAGACCATAAACTCATGTTTACAATGTTTACTGAGGGAATAAATCAAGAGAGAAGTAGAGTCATTTTCTCATAGACTTCTATATAACCAGAGGTGTCGCCCCCTGATGGACATTAAACAGAATGCATGTTAAAGGCACTTCAGCATTGGCTTCAATTTCTAGAGCCAGAGGTTGCCGCCTGAACCTTATCATCACAAAAGTTGCTGATTGATTTGATGAAGTCTGTTTTTATAGATGGTTAAATATAATTGTTCATATTAATATACATGTGTATTTTTTTATATTGTTTCATTCTTCTTTTTTTTTTTTTACAGAAATGCACAAAGAGAATGCACTTTTTTCACTTTATGTTGCAGCCTAAAGCTAACATCATTTTGGCACATTTATTGAAAAGAAAAGTAAAATATCACACAGTATCCAGATCTTTAACTCGGTACATATGTTGCTCTCCAGACAACGCAGAGGTCGTAATTTTCCCAGTTCAAATTTCCAGCCTCCAAGCGTTCCAGGTGTACAACGCCAAAACCTAAACAAAAAACCCAAGGCTGACCGTGACAAACTGATGTTTCTTTGGCAACCGTACGCACAACTGAAGTCTCAGCAGTGCAGCCTTCACATTTTTCTTTGTCGACATACATAACGTTTTTCCAAATAACTTTTGTGCAGAGAAGATGTTTACTTTAACCTTTTACCTAATAACATGGCGACATGTTTTACATCATTGTTAACCATGTGATAGTATGCTTTATTTCAATGAAATAGACCTCCAATGTTGTTTGACGTCACAAAAGTGCTTTTTCGGGGAAGTCGGGGTTGACTGATTTTTACCCTCAGTTCAAAAGTAGAAACATATGAATGAGTGGTGTATCATTGTATTTGTTTTGTTGGAGATCCTAGTTATCTGGAAAGAGTCTTCCTGGGTTTGACACGACAAGCTTTGCACACCTGGATTTCAGGTCTTCATCATATGAGGTCATGAACGCTCTGGACCAGGTCTTCATTAGGAGATCTCTGCACAGCTTACTAGACTGCATGATCCCACCACCACCATGCTTCACTGTCAGGATGCTATTGTGTAGGTGATGAGTGATGGTTAGAATTGAGGTCAAACAGTTCAATCTTGTTTCTCACAGTCCTCTAGGTGCTTCCATGTCTTTCACTGAGGACGGTCTCCTGTCTGATCACTCTGCCTTCATGTCCACCCTCAAGTTTCTGGTCATGTTTACTATCAAGGCCCTTCTAGTGCTTAGTTTGGTTGGGTGTAGTTTTAGTAGTTCCAAGCTTCTTCCCTTTAAATATTATAGAACCTTCAATGCATCAGATGTTTTTAACAGCCTTAGTCAGATATGTGCTCCGCCACAATCCTGCAAGACTTGGGTTCTGCTCTGATATGCATGCTCTGTGTTACCTTCTATACACAGGTGAGTGTGTCTTTCCAAATCATGTCCAATCAGTTGAATTTACCACAGGTGGACTCCAATCAAGGTGTGGAAGCATCTCAGAGATTAACAAGAGTCACCTGAGCTCAGAGGGGGTTTCATAGGAAAGGGTCTGAATACTTGTGATATTTAGTTTTTTTTGTCTTTTTGAATAGTCTTCCAAACATTTCTAAGATCACATTTTTCCCTCTGTGGGTCTAAAAAAAAAGACAATTTGTGCTCTCAAAAATAAATCATGCATATCAATGACTGGTGCTCTTGTGTGCATTCATTAATAATTTACGTGCATGAATTTAATCATATTGTTAGGATTCTGGCATATGATTATGGGATATCAAAGATAACACGAAGCTGTTTAAAGTGGAAAAAAATCTAAATTATATCTACATACATATCTCAAACAAAAATACATTGAATCCAAGCAGCTCCTTTTTACATTAGATTGTACATAGCCTGACAATTTTGAGTTTCTATTTTATAAGTTGGATTCATTGTGCATCAATTATTTATTTATTTTGCCTTGCAATCTCTGAAACAAACAGATATTCCAATCTTCCTATTCATCTATTAACAGTCTATCAGCTACATTTCTGTACAATTCAGTATATTGTGGTGTATATAAAAATGCAATATCATATTAAATTTATATTTCCAACCTAGTTAGACCCATCAGTCAGGGGCCTTGTTCTAATTATGAGCAGCACTTTCGCTTGTCCTGTAGACAGATATGTCAGTGACGCATCTAGATTAAACTAATCAGAACACATTTGGTGCAGTCAGAATAGTCTAGCTTTGTCCAATATTACATTCCTCATCTGTTTTCACATCATCAAGGAAAAGATTTAGTGTTCGCTTTGTTTTCCTTTGGGCCCAGAATTTGGATTCAGAGCAGCTAAAATGACAAAAAGATGAACAGCGTGCTTCACATTTCATGACGTCGCTCTTCATCGCTGTTCGGTGAAGGAATTCAAGAATTCTCTCAACCATTTAAGGAATAATTAAATCCTTCAACTGATGTGAAATTGAGGAAAACTAAATCCTAGAAATTATATCCCCTAAATCATTTTTGACCTAAACATACTGTATGTGTCAGGATGTGTTGCTGTTGACCTGTTTTGAGACTTCCATCTTAAAAAACTTTGCAGTAAAGAGGCCAGTTCAGAGTAAAAGTAACAGAAAGTGAGCTGAGAAGAACTTTTGGGATTGCCTTGCAACTTTCAATTGATTCAGTCGTGGAGGAGTTATTGAAATTGCCACCTTGAAAGAAATGGTGCAAACCAGAGGAGAAAACTGGGTTGGGGGGAAGGGGGAGCTCAACAGGAACGGGCGAGTTTTGGTGTGTAATGGAAGAGAAAAGTGAAAGGGGGGAAAAGTAGTTTTCAGTTGTGTGTGTGTGTGTGTGTGTGTGTGTGTGTGTGTGTGTGTGTGTGTGTGTGTGTGTGTGTGTGTGTGTGTGTGTGTGTGTGTGTGTGTGTGTGTGTGGGTGAGAGTGTGTTTGGGCTGTCTTTCTTTGGCCCTGGAAATAAGATCTATCTTGCCTGGAGCCTACATTTGTCTTGGAGAAACAATACAAACTCCATTTCCCCCTGTAGAGTAATCAGGATTGTGATTTATCGATTCTGCGCTCTGATCTGCACGCTGGGAAATTGCTTTGTAGTCCCGCAGCAGCAGCAGTGACACACGGGCCTCCATCTGCACCCACGACAGCATCACAGTTCATTTCAATGTGTGCACGCCCGCGTTACGTCGATGCTAGCATCGATGGTTGTAATGGAAATGTGCTCTTTGACAGAGCACAAACAGTAACACAGTGAAGGGGGAAGAATTATTTTGTGTTCAGGGTTCTGGAAGTAAAAATCCCATTTTCTTTTTTTTTGGACGGGTTTATTGTTACGTGACAGTTGCACCTCCAAGAATCACAATCGGATTTATATTCTGCAGGTTTTATGTCGTGCTCAATGATGGCTGTTGAGCTTTATATGTGAGATAGACAAACCCTCCCGTGTGCAAAATAGGATTGACACTTCAGACCCCTTGAAAGCCTCAATAGCTTAATTTTGGGGGGTCTCTCAAATCATAAGACATTTATTCGTCACTTGCAATTGTCACTAAAATGTCTTTAAAAGCTTATTAACGCCCCGCAAGTTCATTCATTAATGACTTTGTGTTATTTGATAGTGTTCGCTTGCAGTGATGAATTGTCACTCTGCTGCTCCTCTCAGCTCTATGAAGCATTTTAACATCTTTAAGCTCATTGTTTTGGTTTTATGGCCCTCAACTTTAGGTTTTCTTTTAAATAGCATCTATAGAGACAGATATTCCTACTCCGAATGAAGGCTATTTTTGTGCTGGAAGTGTAAATAAGAAGCTATGAAACACGTTAGTCATAACAACTACAATTGAATTAATTAAAACTGGTGGCATTGAAAGTTTTCTTACATTTAGACAAATTTCTCACAGTAAAGTATAATCCAATCTAAACCTACGTGTTGTTAAATTATGGAGGAGATTCTATTTAGTTGGATATAATTAAAAGAGAATCTTCAAAAAGGGATTCAGGATGTTAAAACCACTTCCAGCACAGGCAGCTCCTCCCTCCTTTGAGCTTTATCCGCTCCGTTTCTTCATAGTTGACTTTCAAACGAGGACTGATCGCTCAAATCATCCTCTGCATGAAGATAAAATGAAAAGAACAAAGGCTGAGTGGGGCTGTTTTGCAGACTCTTATTTGATTTACACGTGTCCCATAAACATCTAATGGACTCGATAAATTGTATTCCCGGGGGGAAGCGTGCAAGCCCCACAAAAAGCGGCGGAGGGGGATGATCAAAGCTGGAGAGAGAGCGCCGACCACCACTGTGCCAGCCGCCTTCCCTCCAGCGAGTCACACCTGCTGCAGTGGAGTGGAGTGCATATCCATCTAATGCGCGGCGCAGCGGCCCTTATCATTTAGCTCGAGCTCTGGGGCTTTTTAACCCCCTGAACCGAGTGGAAGCTTTATGTTGCCGGAGCTCGTCTCGATGTGTTCTCCCACGATAATATTTCACTCTCCCTGGGTAGCTGCCAGCTCACCTCTCTCTCTCACTCTCTCTCCGGTGGAATGCAGAGATAATAGTTGGGAGCTCAAGATGATTTTTTATGGAGGTGCTTAGCGCCAACTTCCCAGGCGAAGCTGAGCTGATGCCGTAGTCCAGTGTCTCCTCCTTGTCTAAGTGACCTACTGGCACCGTGCACCGCAGTCAGGCTAACAACTCTCAGAGCTCCTCCGGGTGTTTAAATCCTGTGAAATGTCAGCCGCGGCGTGATAACGGATGAACACAGGGGTGTGAGTCGGACAGCGGTGATGTATGTTTGTTTCCATCTTCTGTTTCAGTGCACACACTCTCTGCACATCAGAGGCTTGGATGTGAGAGAGGAATGGAAGACTGGAGCAATCTGTTTCTGATTATTTGATGGCGTTGCTATGTGCTTTGGGTTCTTTGAAGCGATAAGAAAAATATGTCAGCTTTAAATGCCCATCTGGTCATCTTAAAACGGAATACTACATTTTAGAAATTCAAGAAGGTATGTAGCGGTTTAAAACAGCAGTTTGAGACTATAGTCAACCCCCCAAAACCACCACCAATTTTGCAAAAAAGAAAACATGCCTGTTTAGAAGTTTAGAGCCAAATATATGGGTTTCATACCAAACACGTGAACTACAGATAAAGAAAGGAAGGGAGAATTATTTGAATAAGCTCCACAAGTGAAAGTAGTGTCCTTTAACAAAAAGAAGAAACATTTGGCTAAGTCCCGCCCCTTGAAAACAAACTGGCCAATCATAGCGTAGCATTGGCCAGCTCTGACCAAGGTCTGACAAATATCCAGCTCTGCATAGAGATTTTGTTTATCTTCAGACTGGTTTTGTGGATTTGGAGCTAGTCATGGTTAAATATTGTGTAAGATTGATACTTGTTACCTGGACAGCTTGGAAGGAGATATACTGTATGTTTCTACGTAAAACCTGTGAGCTAACATTAGCAGAGTCAGTCTAGCTACTGAATGTATACTGAATGTATACACATGCTGCTTTTGCTTTTTCATGATTGTCACAGAAATGAAATGTTTGTGCCTCTCTCAGAAATTGCTTTTTCCAAAAGTTAGACCCTATTTTTGGGGGAGTGCAGTTAGTGACAGTGTGGGCTCCATGGTAATGTAGCTCTGACAGCTTGACGGAGTAGCAGCAGGGTTTTGGAGCTCAGCATACGATCAATTGATTCACCAGATTCTGCAAAATAACTCACTTTCTGATACAACCTGTGAGAAAAAGTTCAACATGGCTAAGGTCCCAAGTTAAAAAGGTTGAGATTTATTGTCATAGATGACAATGAGATAGAATGGCTGGGATGAATTTGAAAGTTTCAAACTTCACAAGTTTAGAAGAAGAGCAATGGCTTCGTATTATAATCTTCTTCTTCTGTGTCACTGGAGTCTGATCCTACTTAGCCAGAAGAGCTGTGGTTTGTCTTTTCCCATTGAGCTTTAACTCAAGCGGACATTGTTTCTGCCTCCAGGAATTGTTTATATCAATGAAACTAATAGTATAACAATCTGCACATTGCAAACATGTGAAATCCAAATACTATTACCCTTAAAGACAGCTGTGTGTGAGTCTCCCAGCATGCTCCATCTCTGACATCCGTCCCTCAGTACTCTCCTCCTCTGTGTGTGCGTGCGTTAGCGTTGGCCTCACGCTGTACCATGTTTCACTGTCAAAACAGAACCAGCTGGGGCGCGAGTGCGGCCGTTTGCACCTGCAACACCACATTTTTCCCCATAATGAAAAACACACCAGTCCCCGAGGGAGAATACAATGGTGTCTTTTTGCACAGAGACAAGGTTGACCCGGGGATTTACGAGAGTGACAGGCTCTGTGGACTGAATCATTGTTTTGATGAGACAGCCTGTGGCGGACTCAGTGGTATGAGGTCTTCAGACACCAAGGTGTGTCTCCAGTGATACCTCCCCTCCGTAAATCTTTCTCATACGTATTTCTCTCATGAGCAGCAGTGTTTTTCTCTTCGTGAGCTTACAGAAATATGCCCCCTGTGTGCCAGGAGAACTCAAACAAGGGTCAACTTTAAATCATGTCTGCAGCAAAGCCCCCATAAGAAGGTGGCAGTGGCATTGGGAGTGGAGAAACTGGGCTTAAAGTCAGTGGTTTAAATTCTTTGCTTTGCCTGGGAAAATCCATGTGCAATAAGATGCATTAACTGCTGTTGTGTTGCAGTTTGAGGAGAGCACAAAACCATTAAAGAGGCCCCTCAAACTCAGCCAGAGTACAAGTGCTATGCATGTGTGCTAATGAAGAACATGCCTGCTCAGCAAACTTTCCTAAGTGAAGATAAATAACACCAACATCAATGAAAAGCAGGATTAGAAACCTGATGTCCCGCAGGGCCCGAGAGGAAAGTTGCAGAGAATACGATGCGTACGTTGCATTGTTAAGATCCAGTGTTTGCAGGTGGCTCATACATTTTTCTATCTAAGGGCATTGATTTTGGAAATCCAATAGATGGCCACACTCCTCGGGCTCCTCTCTCATTACCACAGCATCAGCCTTGTTTGATATTCATGGTGGAATATTATGAGAAGATAAATCATTTAATCTTAGTTTTTATTGAACCCTGTCATGAGCGAGACACTCTCCTCCATCCTGTGGGTGTAGCTGAAGCACTCTGATAGAATGATGGATTAGAAATTAGCCTGTGAGGGAATTTAGCTAAAACACGATCGAACTCCATCCACTTGAGTTTCGTTGCATGGATGGTGATTTATATGCAAAAACACTTTCAATGTCCTGACATTGCACGATTCCAGAACTTATTAAAGTATTTGTTAAAAGACGAATACATAATTATTTGAAACACATGTACTTTATCTATAAACAAAATATAACATGTCCGTAATAACTTTGTTTTGTCTTCATGAAGATAGTCTTTCAATGTTCTTTGTCATTTTTAACACTACGCTTTTGCTGTTTTTGTCACCGAATATCAGAGAGATCACATGTCAATCAAACAATGTGGGATACAAGATACACAGATACAATCCCAGGAATGCATACTGAACATACCCAGCATTCCAGTTTGATTTTACTACTTCCCATTGGCTGTCATCACTACTCAATCCACACATTTACAGATGACACAGTTGTGTTTCTTTGTAATAGGCTGTCACCGAGAATAACTTAAAATGTACTCCTTTACAATTACTATAATCAATTATGTCAAAACATAGTCATTAACGTAATCCAAGTTTAACAATATTAAAGTTACTAAACTTTAACATAAAAAACATAAATTACTTTGGATTACTTTTGGATTCAACACCAATATGCAAATATAAACAACTGAATAAAATCTGTACTTATGCATCTGTTCGCCTGTGTCTCTGGCTGCAACATACAATTTAGTTAAGTATGCACACTTTGCATGGATTTTCACAGCTGGAAGGCACTTGTCCTTTCACTGTACAGTGATGTTTTCCCCCCTTTCTGCTAAACATACTAAATAATGGAGAAATTTTCACTCAGTGAAAGCATATTTTGCACTTATGTTGGAGGCTGTTGTGTGAGAGTCATGTCCTAAAGTGTTGTAGTGTGTGAGTATATGGAATATAGTTTTTTGTGTCCTTTTGAAAAAAAGAAAATCCTAATTACATAACACTGTTCCATGTATTCTGTTATTCCCCAAGCCTGGCTGTTATGCTGCAGTGGGAAACTATGTATTCACTCCTATGGGAGAGGAAACATGGATCTTCAATGAAGTTAAGCAATTTGTTACATTTTAGATTTGGAGATTGTCGAGCAAAGTTTTCAGGGTGCTCCAGACTTATAGTCCAATGTGCTTTGAGTCACCACAGGCTGTATGTAGTCAACTGACCTACAGAAAATGACTGGTTTGACTACCAAACTGGTGTTCGTGAGGGTCACTGTCTAATGGATAAATTGTAAAAGAATTTAGGCAACGAAAAACGGAAAGAAATACCCTTTTGATCGAAAAATAACTTCCTGGAACACTGTACCTCCAAATGTTTGTATGGATAACTTTTTTATAAAATCCTGGATGATTTAGGATGGCAGATGTAAAAGCTTTGATTCGCTAGACAGGGAAGACTGATTGGACACAAAGAGAGGCCCAATAGACCTTTAGTCTTATCAAAATATAATGGCTGATTACACAGTCTACGTGGAAGCATTGCAGCCAGTTTGAACACTATGCTGGTGCTGAAGGGAGTGTGAGGCTTTGAGGTTATGGGAGGACCCGGTGCAGAGGAGGGTTACGGTGTTACATGGTTATCTTTCATCTCAGCTGGACTGGGGACAGACAGTATGGCTGCCAAATGCCTTGAGGGAGCTCTCCCAGTTCAATATTTCATCCTGATAGGGCCCAGCGGTGTGAGAGGGGTCAGTGCAGCTGTGAAGAGCAATGGGAAATTCTGGAGGGAACATTCATACCTGGCAAAAGAAAACACTGAATCTGGGAGAGACAAGTGCAAAAGAGAGCAGAGGAAGAAAAGGGAGTGCAGACAAAAAGGGGTCAGGGTTACAGAAAAATGGAGAGAAGAAATCGAAAGGAGGAGACGAACAAGAAGTGGTTTCTGGAGCCGGGCTTCTCTCTTTAAATTATGATCCCATAAATCAAAAAAGCATTGTCAATTATGTTTCGAGGGAAACATTTCAACCGGATTATGTTTGTCCTATAATACGTAATGTTTCTAATGAAAGGGTCAGTCCATATAGGTTGGGAAGGTCAAACAAGGACAGGGCTTTCACCCAGGCGACTGCCATTCACATCCCAAGTGAAACCAAACGTCATTGGTCATTTATTTTGATTTATGTCCATAACTTAAATAAGGTAACAAACATACTTATTTGAAGCCAAACCATGTTGCTTTACAAAATCCAACCAAGTTGTTCTGTTTCCTACAAATAACCAATTAGTTTTATTGCATTTTTTGTTGTTGTTTCCATTTACAATGTTAACCACATGTTGAAAACCGTTATCTGGGATTAGTTTTATGGGAACATCATTTTATAGGAGACAGGGTTGCTTGATCGGTTGAGTGTTTGAGGGTGAAAACATATATAGAAAAAAAGAAAGAAACACATTGACAGAAAATGGAGTGCAATGTTCGACCGTCCCCCCCAAAAATATTGGTTTGGCCCATGCAGCATGTGTCTATTCACCTTCATTTGGCTATTCATTCCTTAATTGCCATCACTAAGCAACCTTGCTCCCTAAAAATAATGAGATGTTTTCATAAAATGTATCTTACAATGTTCTGGCTCCTCATCATTCTGTGTTTACTAATTGGACTTAAATAATGAGCAGAAGCTCTACATTTTAGCAAAAGGCTCAACACACTGACATGTTTGAGTGAAATGTACAAGAGTGACATCAAGTTATCAAGTGGAAACAGACTTTTAGCCCCAAAGTTTGAGGAAAATCAAATATATCTTTAGTAACAAAGTTAAAACCGAGTGATTGAAGACAAAAAAGCAGATTACATGAATTTCATTCAAACCACATATGGTGTGAATTTTCCGATCCAGTGAAGCACTCAACAATGAAATATCTCGCTTTTGCCTTCCTGTCAATCAGCCTTCACTTTCCTTGTGGGTACATTTGTCTGCTAGAGTCATTACACCTAAAGCGCAACATAATTGCACAGTTTAGAGAACAATTTCCCAATAAGTATAACCGCTCTGAGGTAATTCTTCATTTTGGACATACATTTCAACAGTTCATCCATCTTTCAAATGGGTGGCACATTTTTGGTCTTGGCATAGATTCAATCATTCATATACTTTTCCTCCCGCAACATTTCACTACGTTTTCCAGTTTTGCTTAAATAATGAGATGGGCATGTCCAACTAGCAATATTATTTATTGGTGTATTTAGTTATATGTTTGATTTCCTGTGCCATTGGACACGAAATGAGAGCATCGGTTAGATTTTCTCTCTTTTATTGTTTATATAACTTTGTTGTATAATATTTGTTGCTACCTACCCATTTGCACTATTGTATATTGTACATTTGTATGTTTTTAGTGGCTTTTTGAGTTATTATGTATGTACCTTGCTGTACTTGGGAGAAACCAAAGACAATTATCCACTGAGCTGGACAATAAAGTAAATCTAATACAATCTAATTTTGTACATTTTGGGGCTCCATAGTCTAGAGAACATTATAAACTGAATTTAGTGCTATAACGCTGAGATTTTTACTATTTTTTTTACATTACCTGCCTGATAAATTCTCTGGCTCAGTATTTTGGTGGTCACTCCACTCTCACTTTCCTTTCCTCTTGTCTCTTAAAGTTCTGCGTTTTTGCACGAACACCTGAAAGCCTGATCCCGCTCATTATAATCCAATGAACCCCCCCCCTCAGATTTGACTTGCTAATTCCCGAAGTCCTTCCCGTGTGGCGGCAATCGACGACATTGGAAGATGATGAACTAACGGACTGGGCCAGGCGGCCGAGGTAATTGGGAAACACATAGAGGGGAGGATTACATTTGACAGGTCATTCATCCCACTTTAGTTAATAGTAAGCGAGGCTGGCGGCCGTGAATAGAGCATTTAGACATCACCAGAAGAGCCCCCACTGACTGGTCATTCTCTCTTTCTATATGTATTTTAATAGATATGAATGGATATGTTGCTATGACGGAGTAGATTCCTCAGTACCTCGGGAGCATGAGAAGAGAACACCCAGTATAAACACTACATGCCTCTGCCATATACATATATCAAATATAGACTAAATTGTATATAATGGTTCAAAACACAGGCGTCTCCTGGACAGGTGTGTGCTATCTAGCGTCTCAATAACATACATCTATAAAAGACATCATTGTTAAGACTCCAAAACTGCCAGTGCTAAAATGTGTATGTATGTGTAGCGGGTTTGGCTTTTGTCTGGGCTCATTATTTCTTGTTTTATTTGTTATTTAAATGGTTTTTAAAAAGGTTAAAATTGGAAACATTCTGATTACAATGCTAAATAAGCAGCTGATTTGCTTTTTGTATTCCTTAAAGGACATTTGGAGCTGTGTCTCCTGCAAGCTGACATTGTTTTCGGTGCCTTATTGCAGCGAGAAAACCAGATAATTTGGACGTGTGTGGACTTAAAATCTAGGTGAAAATTCAGTTTTTTAACCCATCAGCAAACATCAGTACAACTTTGGATGGAGTAGAATCTAGAAGTAACCAGTCTGGCTGCTTGAACAGGTAGCAACAGCTGAAGTTGATCAAAGTTTATCTGCAAATAAATTGAGCTAGAGCTGTCATGTGTCATTGCTCTTAAAAATGAGACCGTACCGACCACAGAAATGAAAATCTTTTGAGAGGAGATCTGAGTGGCTTGTTTGGCATTGAAATGTTTTTCACGCCACAGGATCCTGTGAAGGCCAGTCTCTTACCAACAGTCAATCAATGTTTCTTTTAACCATGAAGGCCATCTTTCCCAGATTGTAGGCTGCTTTCACACCTGTAGTTTGGTTAATTTATTCATTTTTGTCCGGCATTGTCCGGGTATAATGCTGGGTGTCTAGAGTCCTGACAAAATTCTGTAAAACAACAGTCACTTCAACAGTCACTTCCAAATTGTCTCAGTTTTGGTCCCAAATAATATTATGCCTGTTGTCAGTGCTTTTATTGGTATTGATGATGTCCTGTCCCTTTCCTTAACCCAACATCAAAACATAAACAATGCACCAAACGTCTGAACTTTGAACACTGATTTGTCTTTATGTGTGTCGATCAATCAGTGTGTCGTTGTCAAGGCTGTTGCTATGATGCTTGCGGCTCTTTCTGAAAGAACCTGTCAGTGTGCTAACGGTTAGCTGTCATGCCGAAGATAAAGTCTCTGTTTTCTAAAGAGCTCCTGGAGGCTTAGTCCTTCTTTTGTAACATATCTGGCAACAAAAATGCTGCAATAATGAAATAATTGTCCCCCATCTTGATGAAAATGCCAATGGTGCATAAATAAGCATAACTGTCCAAGATTTGAAAATATGGTCACCTGACACATCAAACAATGCTACGCTAAATGGCGTAATTAGAGTAGGAAGTCAGGTCTGCATAGAGAGGAGGTGGGGGTGCATGGGTGGGTCATAAAACACGGGACTTTCACCTACTTTCCATAACTTATCCTACTTAACTATGTAACAAATATACTAATTTTAACCCAAACCATGACCTTTTCCTAAGCCTAACCAAGAAGTTTGTCTGTGAACACAGAAGTTAGTTTTGAAAGACAGAGCAAACATGGGACGAATGTAAATTGGCATGTGCAAAACTGACGCTGGAGGGCTACGAAGAGCATCAGCAGCGTGGGGCCAAAGACCAAGCTGTCATATTTGATGGTTTGGGAGCGTTGCATACTGCTTCATCAACCCATCATCAAGTGGGAATCAAAGTCTGATGACTGACAGCAGGTCATGCTGTACTTCAGTGCTTTTTGAGTTGTTTATTTTTGTTCTCTGGTGTCACAAAGAGATCACACAGAAATAACTGATCATGAGCATTATTAGTATTTTTAGCCCTGCAAATGGATTGAGCTACATAAATATAAACACGGTTTATAAAGATCGATTAAAACATCGCTTCCTGACCAGTTCACGTCCAGCAGATATATTTAGTAGTAGTTTAGTTTCTGAAATCAGGCGAAAAAAATCCTATGGTTGGTCAAACTGGTTAGATGAGAAAGCACTATAGAGGTGATGAATCCAAAAACATTGTCAAGACATTTTTTTGTAATATTATAATGTTTCTATTTCAATCCAAACGATGAGTGGGTTCCTGCTCATAGTGTTGCTCACACAGAGCAGATGTGTACACCTCCAAGATATTCTGATCTGTAATTTGTTTGACCACATAAATGATGTAACTACATTCACATGCATAATGAAAAAGTTATCACTGTTGATCCAAAACCAACATTTTGTGTGTTGCTTGATGATTAACCAAAACCACCGTGGTCTCACTGCTTTACTGATGTAAACAAACCTAAATAATCAACAATTTAGAGATCTGATTCCTTAGAGAAAAGCAGGTTGTGTAATATGTTGCTTTTTGGTAGTAGTGCTTATATTCGTACTGTGGATTGGGGCATTTTGTAAAAAAAAACAAATATCATGCTTTTTACAAACTCGCATCACGTAATAGATTAATGATCATGTTCACAGAGCAGTAAATATGTGATTTACTGCTCCTTCAAAGACATTTTAATCTCCTCAGAAAGCGCTCAGACAACCGAATTAAACCAAAATGTCACGTAATTGATTATTCGATCCTTTGTTGTGTATTTTAATGCCAGCTTGTTTGTGTGATACTAACTCCCTCTGTCACACACAAACCGATATCAGACACGGCTGGCACACGAAGCCTCGTGCAACATAAACAGATAGCACTCAGTGTGTGTTTCTGTCCCTTTTATCAGGCGTCAGTCGTACGAGTCGGCCCGTCTCGACCGCCGTCTCAGCTCATCACTGTCTTGTCCTGTCACATTATCGGGCAGCACTGAGTGGGGGAGCGTCGGCGGCGGCTGCTGGGTTGAACTTTGAGACGGACAGGCCTTCTGTGGGCTGTCAGATGGTATCCGGCAAATGACCTGCTTACTCTCCCTCGCTGTCGACACGCTGCCGACGTCTCCACTGACAGAGACACATCAGTGCGAATCAAAGACGGACCGACGAATGGAAGGCGACAGACACAGACAGAGATCGAGGCGAAAGAAAAAGAAAAACGGATTTACTTATATTGTGACATTTCCTGAATCTTAATGCATTTTTTACAGAAGGCCAGCAAATCAAATTAACGATTAAAATGTCATAGTTTTTATTAATCTGCATTCTTTAAAATCCGCTTTTAGATTCAACATCATGGTAAAATTTGTTTGAAATCACGTTTTTTTTTACACGAACACACCAAAACAAGGCAAGAGAAAAACATAAAAGGAGGTTAAGAAGGAAAATTGTAAATTTAAAGATAAGATAAGATAAGATAATCCTTTATTAGTCCCACAGCGGGGAAATTTGCAGGATTACAGCAGCAGAGAGGATAGTGCAAACAAGAGACATAGTAAAAAGCAAGATCAAAACAGGTATTTTAAATAAGTAAATAAGTAATAACACAGTAAAGAATATTAAGTAAAAAACTTTAAAAAATCCACAATAACTAAAATATTATATAAACAGACAGAATCATTTCCGTATGTCTGGTCTACTGGGAACAGAGTTGGATGTGTAGCCTGAAAAAGTTAAAAAAGTGTGAGATGAAGTGAGATAAACAAAAATGAAGAATGTCTGGAAATTTATGAAAGAAGAACATTTTAAGAGATCAACAAGAATTGCACAAAAAAGAAACGATAAGCTAAACCACACATTACTGGCTGTGCCTTTGACTATGCGTGTAAGATCCAAAACCCTCCGTGTTTACCTGCAATTGCTTTTTCGACAATGTTAAGGATGTTTATGTGAGAGCGAGACCTGTTCAGAGACACTACAAACGTCTCTTTTTCTTTAATTGCAGACTGGCTGTTCGCCATCTGCTCTCTGATCGTCTGCGCCGGCTTTACGGTTACCTCAGGCGAGAGGCTGTTTCAAGGCAGACAGCTCATCAGGATGATTGACAAGTGTTAATGCTGCTGGAACTCAACCAACTGAAAAAAAAATTAAAATTGCATATTAGCGCTTAAGGACGTGATTTTAAAAAGATGATGTTGAGTTTCGCCTTGCACTGCAGGCTTCAGAAACTGGGCATGTGTGATGTGGTTTGGCGTGCGTGGGTGTTGTTCGCTGTGCGTGTTTGCGTGTGCATTAACATGTGTGTCGTGGTACATTTGCTCCGGCGACATTTCTGTCCCTGGCAGGCGTGGCCCATGTGGAGTGTGTGGCTCAGTGGGTGGCTGATGGGAGCAGGAGCTCGGGGAATAACATGTCCCTGGCACCGCAGCTGCTCTCTCCGCAGACGAGGCCTGAACACATCGTGTTTCAGTGCGGGGAGGGAACAAATTGCTGCATGTCATGGGGATTTCTTAAAAAAAGGATACATGGAATAGATGCACAGGGGGAGGTGGAATTTGGGCGCTGATTTGTGGGTAAATTAGCCGCCAAGAATAGTAGGGTGGGATAAATTCAGGCTGAGAACTTTCAATCCACTTCATACCCGGTGATTAATGATATTGCCACGTACTTAAATCCCTCCTGATGAATTTGGAGGATTGTGCCATGTCTTGTGGCCTCATCACCGCAGATTAATTTTCGCAGCACCAGAGTGACGGAGGAAAAACATGTTTCTAGCCCAGTGCGTGTTTCTAGTAAGAGGTCATCCGCTCTCTCGTGGCCCAGATGTTTTTAACTGGCTTTCCAAGTGCTCAGGCCCCAGTTTCCCAGCAGGCTGCAGTGCGTCTGCTTCTCTGCTGTAGTGTTTTTTTCCCTCTGCCAGCAAGCCTCGCCAACTCAATGTGTCATCCTCTTCTCCCTTCCCAAAGACTTGGGGTGAGATTTACAGTACAAAGGTAAAGTGTTGCGCAACTCTTTCTTTCTCTCCAATTTAGCAACAAAGTGTATCAGGGCAGAGGCAGAGGAGAGTCCTCGTTCTGGTAATGTGATGCAGACTTTTACAGTGTTTTCAGGGTGAAAAGAGGCACATTTCACTGTATATCATAACATGCATTTCAACTGAGTAAGTGGGCGGTATTTGCTTCTACCTCGTTGACTTTGCCTACACATTTAGTGCAGCGTGTTTCATAATGCTGATTGTGCATAGCATAGCAATCAACAACACTAAGTTAAAATGGACGTGATATAAACTCGTTTTTTTTTTAATAGCAGCCTCTCACCTAGTTCCGTTCGTGACATGAGCTAAATGCACTGCTGTATAATATAAGTGTTTGACTTTCAGAGATATTTTAGTAAATGTATTCTCCATTAAAAGCCAATAATGTATCCCAAATTTTTATCCAAATGTTAAGTAGGTGTGTGTTATATCATTCTGCTTTTGAGTACTGCTGAAGCTGTAAAATATTTTATTGTCTCTGGATGTTCATGGGCTATAAAGTTCAGAATAACTGCAAATTTTCACTAAAGTGTGACCACTTTTAACAAAACAAGACCTTAACCTTGTCACACTTTGCTTGAATGAATTTATGCTGTCTCTGAATTTCATTTTTTTATATATCTCAATGTACCTTGACAGCAAAACTGAGGAATTGTTTCTGCCATAAAGCTGCATTAATTTTTTGGCTATTTACAACAGTGGAACATACTGTAAACACAACTTATTATAACCTCAATTAGCTGATATGATGAATGTGTTTGGTAAACAATAGAGTATACATTCAGCAGACATAGTGCAATATTAGTATTCATTTGGAGTTATCTTTCCATTGACCTAGGTGAATGTCCAGCCCAATATTTATTCCACTTTTAGCTCAGTTTTGGTCTCCACCAACAATTATATGACAATAATGTGACACAATTATATGTTTTGGCTGGAAACACTGTGAGTTTTGCTTAAGACTACTTAAAGACTGAATAAGCTATATGCATGTGTGTAGCATCTGTTCTGGTTCTGGCAATGTGTTAGTTTGATCCTGGGTCATTCTTCCAATTGACCCTTAAAACCACATATAGTCTTCAGACCAGCACCTTATTATTTTTAGTCCACTCCCATTACCAGGGCGTCAAATAACTTCGTTTTAAATTTCCTTATTAAAGCATCATAGTTTGACCAGTTGGGCTTCCCAGTGCGTTGGAAACTGACGCCAATGGTCCTGACCAAGCGTAGTATTTGACTAGTTGAGATGTTCTGTGTCAAGAAATTCAGTGGAGACATTTCCTATCAGAAATATAAATTCTCCGCACAGCTGAAACACAATGCCACTCCTCACAAAACCTTTTATGTTGAGTGCCACAGTGGATCATAAGTGTCTGAAAACACCCACCAAGGACTACTTTGTGTCACTGTGTATTGTCTGTGAACATAAGCACTGCGAGCGATTCATGTGAGACTCCCTCACTTCGCTGACAGCTCAATTGCTGTAATTGTTTTGCTGTGAGGGAACATTTCATTGTTCCAGCAGGATTTTGATTCAGTGTATAAAACCAAGGGTATTCATTTTGACAGAAATTGACTGGATCCAATCTGTGAAAGTGGAACCATTTAAAATTATTACAGTTACAACTCACTTTCTTTGAGACATGGTAAATAAAAAAGAGAGAGATGTAAGTGATTAAAAACCGGATGAAAAATGTACTTTAGTGTGCAGTACATCGATAGCCTCCTTACAGATTTTGACTTCACTGCTCAGTCAAAGAGCATCAGTAATGAGCAACATTTTTTGGCATTAAATCTGAAGTCAGCCAGAACCATATTGAGAGCTCATAACTCCAGAAACCTATTACAACCCTGCAATAAATCCACAATAATGTCCCTGCTGTCCTTTTTTTCTGAGGCTGAACCTGTTTCTGTCTCTAAAAGCCTCAGTATACTTCATCAGAATTGCTTCTCAGATGGTTGAACAGTTTCAGAAACCTCTCGATTCCACACCTTTCTGACCTCAGAACAAACAAACACAAGTCTTTTGTCCAGGAAACCTGCCGTTCAAGTTCCATGCGAAACTAAACGTAATTTTTGTCTCATCAGTCTTTAGTGTTGTTTAACAGGTATAACTATTGCTGTCACTTAGCATGCATACAACGGAGTGCAACACTTTAAATGTTGTCCTTTAAGAGAATTCCTAAAAATGTTTGTTGGTATCCCCAAACTTAAAACAGGCGGCAACCTTTGGTTCTGCTGAGTGAAGCCAATGCAGAAGTGTCTTAACACTTGCATTCTCTCTACTGACCAGCAGGGGCGACTCCTCCGGTTGCAAAAAGAAGTCAGATTGTATAGATGAAAATCTATGATAAAATGACTCTACTTCTCACTTATTTATTACCTCAGTAAACATTGTAAACATGAGTATATGGTCTCAATCTCTAGTTTCAAGTCTTTTTCAATACAGCATGATGTTCATTTAGTAAATGATGGTCCCTTTAAGAGCGGTTTAACTGTGATTGACAGGTCAGTGACGTATACAGCGTCTCTAAATCACTACTCTGCATTACAAATTTGGTAACTTCTGTTCATTGACAGCAAAAAACAAAAACATGGTGACGGCCATAATCCAAGACAGCGGCGGAAAACTCTAAACTTCAAAGCATCAAGGAGTAGTAAACCAATAGGAGACGTGACGATGACTACGTCCACTTCTTCGATACAGTCTATGATTTAAACCATTAATACACCATGTCCCTCTCTGTGACAGCTGAGTTTTCAGTTTGAAGCCTGGACTTGTCACTTCTGTCTGAACCTGAATCGATTTCTGATTCTCAATTGGTCTCTGATGGACTGTTTGTCTGAACTTAAATGTGCCTCCTCAGTTAGAACCAGTTGCTGCTTTTCCTTCAGTGCCTCTTTCTTCTTCTCAGTCTGAGCCTAAAGCTGCCACTCAGCCTGTGTACGTGCCATGAATCAGTCTGAGCCTGTGTCTGTCCTTCTATCAGAGTCTGCACCACCTTCATACCCATGTCATGTTTCCTTAGCAGAGCTTGCTTCTTTTTCTAGAGGCCCTGACACACCAGTCGGCAAGTGTCGAGCCGTTGGTGAGCGTTTTTTGGCCCTTGTTTTTAAGGGGTGTCCTGCTCCTTTGGCTTTTTGGCCAATTGAGCGGATTGTTGAAGCGTAAAACGAGCCCGATTGGCTATTCAGCTTAAGATAATCACTGCACAAGAAGAGATGTGAGGAGAGAAAGCAAACGACTGAGGTCAAGAGGTACCACACAGAAGGCTCTTCTCATCTTTCATCTAGATCTCATCTCCTTCCAATGCTCAAATATTTTCACAATGACTTGGCCATCTGGATTGAGGCTAAGTGGTTATTGAGAGTGGTGAGAAAATTGTTGGCCAACGCTGCTCTGTTTCATGTATGTATCATAACAACGGCCTTTATATCCACAGTCCTAGGTGATCCGATATACCCTTTTGAATGGCGCCTGTGTGAGAGAAAATAACTTAATGTATACATTAAGTTATTTTCTCTCACACAGGCGCAGAATGAACATGCTAGTTAGCTGAAGTCTTTGCGGTGTCCAAACTCCATTTTTTGGTCATAACACATGCGTAGAGTTGGCCTTTGTCAAAGCTAGTTCTTTGATGTCGGTTTGGTGTTTCTTGGCATTTAAAGTATCTATTCAGCCTTTTCCGAGCAAAGATCCAGTTTGTCCCCCATCAGGCCTCAGTTATTCTTTACTCTCATATGGACCCGGTCCTCCACATCCAGTCCCTCTGAGCCAGGTCATCCTGTGTCCAAGTTCTTGGTGGCACACTGACCGGCCTGGAGAAATGTTGGAAGTTTGTCTGCACTGCCTCCCTTCTTCAGCCTCCTTCTCCAACTGTGTCTTTTCTGGAAATTTCCATTCCCTGTTTTGCCCTCCGTGAGTTTACCTCCCTTAGAGATCAGCCGACCCCGTCACCTTCCTAACCAGCTGCTCCTCATTCAGTCCGTCTCAGTGTAAATACAGAACCCATTTTTCGGCCGTTTTTGGCAGATCGTCTGTGTTTCCAAGCTGCCGTCAGTGTCGCCTGCACCTGATTACTTCTTGCCTCGGCCCTTTAGGAATTGTTTGGCTGGTTTTACTGCCAATGTGGACGAGAATGAAAGTATAAGGAATGCCTTCCAGTAAAGACTACCACCAACACTTTATACTGCATGACACCGTCACAGGTGATTTCCACTACTTAGTAAGGACTAGTAGTTTTCCACTTTTGTTCGAAAGGTGAATATCTCAGGAAACTTTTTTTCCACTTCTGCACACAAACACTTCTGAAATGATAAATAAATAATGTCAACAGCCTCAATTCAGCCAAAACAGCGTCCACAGAAAAGCGACAGCGTAACATTGTTGTGCCTACCTTCTGCAGCACAATTGTCAAGGTGGATTAATCCTCCCACACACTGCCGGCACCTTTCCTACTTCTGTAGCCAAGTGGTGCCTATTGAGACACTTTCACTGCGAGGCAGATGTGTTTGTTCATTCCTCAAAGCCCTGTCACCACACCGAGGGAGGCAGGCACCAACCAGGCAGGCAGCGAGCAGCAATCCAGCAGCATGCCTGCTCCCAGTTAGTCCAAAAGATGAAAATGTATGTGCTTTTTGGGCTGTTTTTCTCATGTTTATGTGCATGTTTTCTAAAACAAAAGATATGCAGATTTTTCTTCTGTTAGGCTTGCTTGCACGAGTGTTTGGATTCAACAAACTCTCTTAACTGCACACTCTTGAATTGATAGTTTATTATTTGTGGCCAAGTTTAATTTGCATAAATGTTGCTTGGATTAAAAAAGATGAATTTCTGTGACATATTTAATCTCCAAATTCACCCACAATAAGATACAGATTTGTTTACCCTGCAGAGAAAGGCAGACTTTTCATGACTTGTAGCACAGGCCGAAGAGAAAACACAGGAAAACGGATGATTCATTCAGAATCACTTTAAGTTTGTTTGAGTTTTTCTCTCATGAGGCTCAATTATTTTATCTTTCCAACAGGTGAGGCCACAGCTTGATATTGCTTGTGCCTCCATAAAAATCAGATGGCTTCCAAAATCAGCATTAGGTGATATACAGAATCTCTTCACTGCAATCCGAACAATGAATTTATTTATTCAGAGGCAACTCAGCAACTGATGCTTCTCACTCCAGCGCTTTCTTAAAGATTGTAATTTGCTAGGCACTTATATGTTACCTCATGGCTCTGCAGGCCTCGTGGCACTTGTGTCAGGTGAAAAGTGGAACAGAGTGTTGAAGCACATATTCTTGACGACGGCTACTTTCCTCGGTTCTACTGTGGCTTGAATTGTACCTCATTTGTTCGTCGCTTTTGAGAAAAAAGCTTCTGCTAAAGACAAAGACGTCAGCCTCGTGCTCGTGATTTTTGTTTTAAAGAATTGAATGAGCTGTGAGCAATAAAGTCAAGGCGTCGCACTGAAAACAATGAAGAAACACTTCACCAAATGCAAGAGTATGGCTCTTTTATGTGGTTTTTTGGAAAGCAATCAAACACTGTAACATTAACACAGACTGTGGCTTCACAGAAGGTCCTTGTTAGTCGGTTAAATTCACTGTTGGTTTTAGTCTCTTATGTGGAAATGGTGATGATAAAGAGATGCATTGATGCCAGTAGCGTCCCCCAAGTGCTCATTTAAGGGATTTTGCCGATGGTCATTACAGTAAGGTCCATGCAGTCAAACACCAATAGTGTGTAATGAGTGTAAATGTCCGAACCACAAAGATAAATGGCCGGCTCTTTAAAAAAAAAAAAGGCTCCAGGCAGCCTGTTTTCGCTTCACAGCCTAGTGAGTGATGGAGGACTGAAGGTGATTTACAGGTCAGCTCTAGCAACTGTTTTAATTAGCCTTCTCCCTGTGTCTCCCTCCGGTCTCCAGATGGACCCCGTGCAGAAAGCCGTCCTCCATCACACCCTCGGCCTCCCTCCCACCGTAAAGAGGAAGCACGTCTCCTGCAGCGTTTGCCAGCTGAGGTTCAACTCACAGGTTAGCAAATCTTTCTTATGAAGAGGAGTGTAAAATATTTGAAATCGAAATAATAATTACAAACTCCAAAGAATTTTGCTTTACCAGCTCTGGTGTCAGCCATGTTGTTCTGTTGGGGCAGTGCATATATGGGTAAAAAAGTTAAAAAGAACATTTTAAATTATGTTGAAATTACGTTTTTTTTTTAGCCATGGTAGCACTTTGGCTTTGTGTCTTTTTGTCGCTCCGCTGCTTTGGGCCAGACTTAAATATCTCAGAAACGATCGGATGGATTGCTATTGAATTTGGTACAGAGACTCATGACCCCCAGAGGATGAATCCTGCTAACAAACCCATTGCGTCCAATGAAGCAGCTTGGTCTGTTTATGAATTATAAGCAAATTAACTTATAACTACTGATATAAATGTTTACGACAATTGGCAACAGATTTGTTCTGTAGCTGAAATGGGAGAGAAAACAGTTTAGTCACTGGAAGATTTAACTCGTAACAAAAAGAGCTGAAATACAGTCCATGTATTCAGTCTTTTGTAGGTGTTGAGAGTGAATCAGAGAAAAGGTTGATAGAAAATCACACATTGTTAACTGCTCTTTTGCTGTGAGGTTTCCATTTTTCGGATGCACCAAGAGACGTGTCTATGAGTGTGTGCCACATACAGAAGATAAAGAGAAAGCAGCAGTACTAGCTCATCATTACCACCAACTCTGAACAGCATCTTTCACAAACATTCGGTTGTATAAGAAAAATCCCTTAAACCTTGGCATCTAAATAAATGATGTGTAAATGTTACCTTGTTTTGAGGTTTTCAACATATCCCAAGAGCCATGAAAATAGGGAGTTGTTAAAATGTGAGACTGAAGCTGCAGATGTGGGAATTTTTTATCTGTATTCTGATTAACTTCTCATGTTCAGCCTCTAAATCACCCCTTCTCTTTCTTTAAAAATCTCACAAGTAAGCTACTAGTGGTGTTATGGATAATTAACCATTTAACCGTGTTATTGTTGCAGCTATGCAGCTTGTTAGGCATTTCAACCGAAAGCACACCTGCATGAAAGACAGTAATCGTCGGTTAAAGGTTAATGATTCGTTGACGAGTGTCCGCTATCTATTGGAAAATAAAAAAATCTACATTTTTGGCTAAATAACTGTTGTTGGGTCAACAACAATATGGAAAATTGGACACAGATATTTACTGGACTTGTAAGGGCTCTCTGGTGGACAAACTATGTAACAGTGACTGTGTTTGAATTACTTCAATCATATCTTTGACATTTCTGTTCTGCAATTTATTGTTATATCTGCAATAACGTAATATCAACAGATATATAGCGTGCTGCAGGACTGAGTCCTTAAACATAGAAATGAGTCAGCATTGTTGCACTTCTGGTTCCATTGTCTTGCAGTCAATGAGTTTCTTGAATGCGTTACACGAGTTTCAGATATTTAAACGTTTTGCGCTATTATATAAAATGCGTCAGTAAAAACCCCTCTTGTGTATTTTGTCTTAAAAAAGAAAACAGTTGCAAGCCACTGGCTAAATAAGACTTATAAGTGTCATCACTAGAAAACACTAGTCCGCCTTTATCTTAATGCTGGAGCCGTGAAGTCATGTGACCGTGGTGTAGTTCGTTTATAGCCTAACATGATCTGTTTACTTCTGTTGATTGCAAACAAGCGTCAGAAATCATAAAAGTAATGTTCATTTGTGAAGATGGTCTTGCTAAAGAAAACAAGAAAGTATCAAATCTTATTTTCTGCTTTAATCCCAGTTAAAATGGAATAATCTTGGTTGGCCTACAAAAAAAAACATCATTGCTGCAGAACTCTTTTGATCTTGACCCAAAACTGGCGTTCGGTTCCTGCAATCAATTCTTGAGCTTCTCAAAATGTTCTTAGTAGCTTCTAGACAAAAAACTAAACATTTTATAACGCCAATGGAACACATGAGTGAGCTGCCTGTAGAAAACCCCATTCACATTGAAACAACGCACCATTTGTGATGATAAAACAACAGAAGTGATGAGTCAGGTACAAAGGTTTTGTTCTGAGCTGTTAAACTGTTTCATGTGTGAAAAGAGTGCTTTTATTGTGATAGCCTCCTATTAGCACTTCATTGCATTAATCCCAACCTAAACTCATGATTAGCTCATGATAGCATGATAATGACTGGTTATCAGCTCTTTATCTGTAGTTTCAATATAATGCCTCATATTAGCTAAATGGATTACAGGATGGAGATCTTGTTACCAACTCTGAGTTCAACACAAAGTATTTCTTCAGTCATTAGCTCATACGTGCACTCTACCATACAATAATGAAATGCATTGCACTAATACAAGCTCGCCGAATCCAACCGATGGACCAGCAGATGGGTTTCGATTTCCCTCGCGCCCAATTTCCATACAATTTTCGAAAGTAATCAAAATATTTGAAAGGAGTGTCACCGCCGCTGCTGCATGTTGTTAAATCAGTAGCACCCCTAAATAGCAATGTCATCGCTCTTTCATTAAAGAGTAATCAATCTATTTCATACGCTGACTGTGTCGGTGATTACTCAGGATGAGGTTATTATGTTTTACATGGGGGAATCTATCTGGGTGTATATTTACTGTTTATTTTAAGACTTCATTAGAGAGACAGACTGTGTTTACCTGTCAATCAACAGGTAACGCCGTGTTGAGCTGGGAGGTCTCAAATACCCTCAGGGTGTTTTTTTCCTCTCTTTGTTATGAAACGACTTTCCAGTGACAGTTTATCATAAAGTGAACTGAGAGATGATGCCGAGCAGGAAGCCTGTGGTGTTCTGCTAAAAACTGATCCCAGCTGCTCTGTTGGGGGGCAGAAAAATCAGTTTGTGAACCAGTTAATGACCTGAAGATCACAAAGAGGAGAGAGCTGCTCTGTTCCTAAAGATTGCAAGAATTTTCTGCTTTACTAGATGCAGTCATGTTTATGAGTCTAGACTGTAAACAGGACTGTAATTTGTTGAAAGCAAGTGAGTCACCAGATCTGATCTACTCCCTTTACATGGACCGCTGTATAACCTGTTTACATTTGATGCATTTACTGCATTTCCGCTCTCTATTTACCTTTTTTTGTGTACATTTTTGTAAATCCTTAGGAGAGATCCCTCTCCGGGCATGGGCCAGTAAAAAAAATAAAAATAAAAAAAATAAAATAAAATATATATATATATGGGAATAATGACAAAATGTGCAATTATGTGCAAACAAAAAGTGACATAAATATTGTTTTAAGACTGAAAACCAAGAGCTGAAGGGAGAAGTCCAAAACCTGGTGCCATTTATTGAGTGATTTGGGTGTGAATGTTGGATCGTTGGTTTGGTGAAGTTAATGAAATTATCAGACAAAGCTCCCATCTCCTAATCAGAAAGGTGTGTGGGTGTGTGTGGGAGGGGGAGGTTTCCAAAGCTAATCAACCATCAGACAAGCCGCTCTGAAGAACCATCCTGGCAGTTTAAACAAGCACGGGGAGCCACTATTATCAGTGAATTGAACTAAGAGTAGAAACAAAGTTCTATGGAGTTTGACTTCAAAAGAAATTGAAAGAAAGTGAAATAAAAATAAATTGAGTGTGTGAATGAGATGAGACAAAACTTAATTAAAATCTAAACCACAAAAGGGCCTCACTCAAATGAGATATCTACAGAAGGATAATTTAAAAGCAACGGAATAACAGCAGCACATCTCCGATAAGGGATAGAAAAAGAAATGAAATGTCTTTTTAAAAAAAAATCACACAATGAATGAATCAGAAAAGAGATAATGACTTTGTTTCTTTGTAGTTAGAGCAGAACAACCCCACAAAGAACACAATGACTCTGTCATGTTTCCTTGTGAGTGAAACAAACATTGTTTTCTTCTAATTGTGGTCCAGGAGAAACGCAGTCCTCTTAAACAGCTCAATAAACATAAATGTCATTGTTTAACATTATTTAACACATTTTATCAACTTGATTCTTGATGGCCTTTCTTATTCTTTGGAGAATTTGGTCACAAACACAATTTTAAAAATTATACGTTTAAGAAGTCTGCCTCTGAAAAAGAATCATTACTTCTGGTGCAGCTGTAGAACATGGTGAAATATAATTAATCTGCTCGTTAACTCTGACAGGTGTTTTTGAGAAGCATTACTCTCCCGTCATCCCAAATAAATGATGTCGATTTTTTGTTATTGGAGTTTTACAGCTTTAAATGTATTAATAAATATCTAGCAGGGAATTAGTCACACGGTAGGATTACAAACTGTACATTTATTTGTCTGTCAATTACTTTTTTCAAAATAAGTTTAGTAAAACAGATATTTATCCATGCATTGTCCATATACCATTTAATATTTTCCATTACATATTTTGTATAATAACAAACAAATCAGGGTCATTTCTGTATTTGTTACCACTTCAATATTGCATTTATACGTAAACAGCTGTAGGGTCTGTGTGACCCCTGACACAGAAGAAGAAAACACCCTGAAGCTATTTGTGCTGCGACGCTCGGGTTGTAACCCAACGTGATCTTAACATGCACCAGCATTATACGGCTTAGTATTAGACACTGAAAGAGCTCATGCTTTTTGTCAAAAGAGTCCTTTGGACCCTCCTACTTTTTTCACTTCCATTATACTTGTTTGAACTTCTGAAGACGTTTTTAATGAAGTAAAGCCAAAGTTAACACAAGACAAATTTTAAACCTGTTATGGGAGTTATGTTTGATAAAAATGCCAAGAGGAATTTGCAAAAGTGACTTTTTAGAGTTAGTTTGTGGATTATTTGGTCAAAAAGAGGTTTAATTTGTTATATTCCAATGAATTTGGATTACACTCCTTTTGTCCTCTCATTGTGTGAGTAACCAGAGTTGCTCTGTGAGGTTGCGATATCCGGAGTTGCTGTGATTTGTTAGCTTAAACAACTGGGAGAACAACTTTTCTGAACCTCCTCAGGTCGGCTTTCATTGTTCCTTGCATTCAACAAAGTGACCCTTCACCAACTGGACACACCCCCAACATTGGGTTCAAAGCTCCACCCACATTTATCATATTTAAACAGCAGCACCTGGCGAGGCTTTCTCATTCACCTCCTGGCTTCCTGGTTTAGTGGAACAATGGCAGTCGGAAAGGTCATGAAATACCTTCTCTTCTTCTTCAACTTCTTGTTTTTTCTCGGTGGAGTCATTATTCTCAGTTTGGCCACACACGTCTCGATCAACGAAGCAGACTACCGGATCACAGATGACCTCCTCCCGGCCATTCGCCTCCTGATGTTCACCGGGGCCATGACTCTGGTGTTTGGTTTCCTGGGCTGCTGTGGAGCAATCAAGGAGAACCGCTGCCTGCTGGCCCTGTTCTTCAAGGGCCTGCTGGTAATGTTCCTCATGCTGCTGGCCGTGGGAGTGCTGGGAGCCGTTTCAAGAACCACAGCTGCCCAGGAGCTGGTGAGGAAACACATGACGCAGCTGCTTCCGCTGAGCGAGCAGTCCAAGGAAGTTCAGGAGTCGTTTCAGAACGTGGAAAGGTCCGGGTTCTGCTGCGGTTTCTTTGTTGGACACATTGACTGGGGCAACTCCACAGTGGTGCCCGACTCCTGTAACTGCACAGACGTCTCCAGGAACTGCACGGTTTTGGACCAAAGGGAGATCTACTCCACGCCGTGCATGACGTACATCATGACGTGGTTGGACCGTGTGTCTGACGTACTCCTGGGGATCGCCTTTGCATTTGGCATAGTGATGCTTATGGGCATGGGTTTCTCAATGGTGCTGATCTATCAGCTCCGTAACGGGAGGAAAAGCATCATTTAAAACTGAGGCTCTGAGGTCTTAAAGGCCGGGTCGCCATGTCGGTGTTTCAATGCATTTTTACTGGTTTTAAACTCATTGTACTTTTTTAAATGTTTTTTTTTTAATCTTTGTGTGTATATATTGCAACTATGAATTGCATATTCAATGCTTTTAATTTTTTTTTTTTTTCAAATTGTATATAATTTTCTTTCTTTTTTTAATTTTTTTTTTTTTGTTTAACCAAGACAAAAGCTTTCTGTTTTATTTTTAATTCACGTGGATAATAAGACGGTCCAAAAAATATATATATAAATCTGTGTTGCAGAACTTTGTTGGGCCCTCAACAGAGTTTTGTTTGTTAGGCTGAGTGACGTTTGTTTAACACAATGCATGAGTTGTATGCAACATAAAAGTGCAGTTTTAATAAAGAAAACACCTTCACTTCAGATGTATAACTGTGGCTCTCCAGCAAAATTTACCATGGTAAGAGATCTATCAAAGGAAGTTGGGTGCCTGTTTTCTCAGCGTTGACTTGATTTTTCAACTCTTGAGTTTAGGTTCACGCAAAACACAAGGTGCATATATCGGATCAGGCTGCTGAAGAGTGTTCTATCTGATCAGGGCCTTAATCATCTTGTGACCCATTTTTTTTTTTTTAAGGGTTTTGATCCCATCTTGCAAAACAATGCACTTGACAGTGTCTGAATGCATCAGAATTAACACTTATGTAATGCATAATATAATGTTTGTCTGCAGTTCTTGTCATACTTTCAGTACATTTTCCTTACTTACTTCTGTAATGGCATACATGGCCTACTTCCATGCTGGCAGTAGTCACAGTACCTTTTGTGTTTGCATTTACATCCCAACATTTGTACACACCAATGGAGGCTGGATTAGAACTTTATGGAGGGAAGATATAAATGTGCACAGCAACAACCAGGTGTTGGTTGCAGCCGGCACTAGAGGGAAACATATTTAAAGAATGTGTTTATTTCCATTTCCTTCAGACATCAGTCTCACCACATTTGACTCACACAATAGATCAGGTTCTCCCACATGATACCTGAGTACCTTTGTGTTTGCATTTACATCCCAACATTTGTACACACCAATGGAGGCTGGATTAGAACTTTATGGAGGGAAGATATAAATGTGCACAGCAACAACCAGGTGTTGGTTGCAGCCGGCACTAGAGGGAAACATATTTAAAGAATGTGTTTATTTCCATTTCCTTCAGACATCAGTCTCACCACATTTCTCTCCCCCCCTCCCAGACCGGGTGTTATGGGTTATAACAATGTGCACTGGTTGTTTTTGTTTGTAAATGGGGAATTTTACTCTGAGGTCTTAAGTTATCCACAGGAATGTGGGTGGGGGAGTTTTTGTGGTAAGAACCAGGAGGACCATCTAGAGCAGGGGTGTCCAAACCTTTTGCAAAGAGGGCCAAATTTGATAAAGTGAAGATGCCCGGGGGCCAATAGTTCCTTCTGACATTTTTTTAACCACAAAAGTTACATGAAAATACACACTGTTATAAAACAATTTTCATTGTCACAATTACCTTTATTTTTCAAATGACAATGTAACCAAATATAAGCCACTCAGGCAGACGTGAACAACTCTAAAAACACAATTCTGCCTTTCATTCAGTCAGATAACATTGAACAAACTGTATAGAATACCTTGAATTTCCATGAGTTAAATATCTTTGCCTCATGAACATTTTAAACAGGAGTTATAAGTAATGCAAAGTGGTCTGTTATCATTAAACTTTAAAACAAGTGAATTTTGCCTTTGTCTTTTACAAGATCTTTCAGAAAGCAATAGTTTGTGTCACATCTACAGGTACATAACATCAACAGTTATAACACATATCTTATTCAAGAGTTTAATAACATAAGTGCCATAAGTCCAAGTGCATTAGTGTGCTTTAGGCTTTTCACTGTTAATAGTGACAGATGTTACCGTTCAAAACACTCAATTTCAGATTGATCAAGGAACAGATAACTTGCTGACACTAATGGTGTTTGACCATTAGTGTCAGCAAGTTATCTGTTCCTTGATCAAGCCAGACCTGGCCTCTTTACATAAATCTAGATTTATGTGAAGAGGCCAGGTCTGGCTTGAGAGCAGTGGTTGAGATGCGTAAAATGTCACGCAAGTGGGAGTCACTCATCCTTGACCTCAATCTCACAGTCTTTGATGAACGCACCTTCAGTAAAAGGTTTGCCATGTTTAGCTATTAACATGGCCACTTCGTAGCTGGCTTTTGTTATGTTTTCCTTTGACTCAGAGGATGATGCCAGAGCAGCTTGGAGTTGCTTCACTTTTTCAGCGCGGCCACTCCCTGTTAGCTTGTCGTACGTTGTAGCATGTTTAGTCTCGTAGTGTCTCTTTACGTTGAAATCCTTAAACAAGGCAACCGCCTCTTTACAAATTAGACAAACACAATTGCCTCGATTTTCAGTGAAGAAGTATTGTAATTCCCACCGCTCCTGAAAGCGGCGGCCCTCACTGTCAACTTTTCTCTTCTTTTTGCGGTCGCCATGGCAGCAATGATTTGAGAAGGGTTCGCAGCACGGATGCAGAGCCAGATAGCATTAGACGTGTGGTGAAAGGAGGAATTACATCTTTACATTTGTATGATTTATTTATTCTGACAGAGCTAGCGAGCCATAACTAACACATTATAAGACCGAAGCTGCGGGCCGTATGAAATCTGACCGGACTTTGGACATGCCTGATCTAGAGGAACCCCCCCCCAAATCTGCATCACTAAGGTTTCCTTTACATTCTCAGTTGCACTTAAAGACACTGTCCTTTCCATACTGATTATACGACTGGCTGCAAACTTTAGCATGTGAATCTAGGTCGTAAAGATTTATGACGAAACTAAACGGTGCGTGAACTCAGTTCCACACATAAAAGTGGGGGACCACTCCAACTACATAAATGAATAAGAAATGGAGTAAACTATTTCCACAAATAAAAATGATTTAAGATGGTTTACCTTCCATTACATCAATGTTTGGCTTTGAAGATACTTTTATTTGAACATTAACTTGATGAGTATTTGTTGGATGCCTTGTGAGAAGCAGCAGTCAATGACTCTGAGCGACTGGAAACACACAGCTGTAGCATTTGTAAACTTTCCTCCATTTTTGAGCTTTCGGTCTGTCCTCTAAAATCTGGCTCTGTTTATGGAAGATATTGATCAGTCTTGTTGAAATCATATTGAGTTAATTCAATTCTGAAACCAGAACAACATGTTCTGGAACCCCCCCCCCTACACCACCCTGCCTTGATACCAAAAATATCCTCTTTTTCCAGGAATGCAATGACCAGTTTGATGTTGTAATTACATTGTCAAACATATGATTTTTCAGGGAGTTTTTTCTTTCTCTGATTTCTGTACAAAGCTTTCATTCATTTGAACTGAACACTTCAAGTTGATCTTGTTTTCTGCCACATCCATGCCTCGTCTGCTTAGTTGGATGATTGCAGTGACTCACAGACTATTTACAGTATTTAAGGTAGCTATACTTAAATATATTGTCTTATTTAATAGACCTTATCCAGATTAAAATATAATTACTTCAATACAAAGGGGAGGCTGTTTGATGAATCACACAACTCAAACAAAATACTACTACATTATTCACACATGCAGATGATTAACCTATAAACTACACTTTCGCAATGATCTGATTATTGAACCATTGTGATGTAAAAGCAAACATTTGATCTCCTCACCTCATCATTGCATCCATCTTTTAAAGCTAACATAATGAGAGGTGAAATGTTTTTCTGAGGAAAGATCCTCACTTACATTGAGAAAAACAATATTGTTTTATTCACAGCATAACTTTCCCAGGGTAAGAAGTGTTAATTCAATGATTCATTTATTTACATTGCTGTCTTAATGCTGTCTTAATTTCTTTTTTTCAGATGTTGCCCCACTTGGTTGCTAATGTGTCAGCAAACTGTTGCTTATTTACATAAACAGCTGACACAAAGCAGCATTAGCATTCAATCGGAGTTGTTTATAGAAGGACTAAGCTCCTTCTACAATATAGCAGACACTTAAATTCAAGTTTACATACATTGTCATTGTAATCTTGCTTATGGGCACATGTCTGTTGATGGATATATGGGGGATTTGAACTTTGACCTTTTGGTTTCCAGACAGCCTGGAAAAAAAACCCTCAGACTATGATTTGTTTCATGTCTTTTCCAGCTCACAGAGCACCTGCAGGGAAAACAAATGATGTCTCTCCCAGTTTTAATCATGCGTGTGTCAAACTTGGAATTCCAGCTATTCCTCCACTTCATTGCTCTAATGAAAGATGAATTATTGGCGTAGTCGCGTTAAGCAACCGTCCATATCACCTGAGTCTCATGACAAAAAAAAGGTTATGTCTTTGATACCTGGACAGTGATGAATGTGGGTCAAAATTAATAGTTTCATGCCAGAACAAGATTTGCACTCAGTTTGGAAAAATGACGCCCTATCCAAAAAATGGTTTCTAGGATGAAGGGGAAATGTTTAAGGTACATTTTTCTCTTCACTTGCCTGGTTGTTTTAACCCTAACCCTCACCCGCTCTCATTTTCTTACAATTAAATAAATCACTGCTAGAACCAGTGGTGAAATGTAACCAGTTCGTTTACTCAAATATTGTACTTTAGTACAATTTTAACATACTTGTATTTTGCTTGAATATTCCCATTTTATATTACTCCACTACATTCATTTGACACTGAAAGTTTAAAATAAAAAACATACGATGTGCTTTTATGATATGATGCAGTATTAATCTACAATTAGTGTGCAATGACTCCACATTGCTGCAACATTAAAATCATTTGTTAGCGATTAAACAGAATAACATAATATTCTGCTCTGCGCTCATACGTCAGTCCCATCTATGCGATGTCGCCAAAGGTAAACACTGTTAGCGCTATTAGCACCGTTAGCTACCAGCTGCAGGGTCAGCCGTCGCCATGTTGAGAGCTGTGTGGAGGCAGCACCTTCAAGTAGAGAATCTCAGTACTTCTAAAATAATTGACACTAATTGCTGAAGTAGAAAAAAAAAGGAAAAAGGACTAATATTTTGCTTCGGTGTCTAGCTGGAATGGTCTCTTTTTCCCAGCAAGTCTTTAGTGAATGTCCCCACTGTGGCCCATCAGTAAAGCTGCTTACAAATACCTTCTGGGAATGCATGGTTGGCACACTTATTTATTCCAAAAGGCAATTGCATCCCCCCTGATACCTTCCTTCCTGCCACAGGCAAAGTATGCGTGGCCGTGTGCAGAAGTAAACAAGGACAGCTCAAAGTCTTTGCATATGTCCCACCTCTGAGTGCCTCGGTGAATGTTTTGTGAAGGTGAATCTTTGTGGCGCTACGTGTTTGGACTTTAAAGCAAACAGCCACTCCAGAAGTTATACATGGGTCACACAAATGTCTCGGTCATTGAAGTCCAGAATTTTCCTATTAACACTAAATTGTCTTTTTATTTTTTTTACTCCTTTTTAGCTTTTAGCCAAACACATTTCAAATCTCAACAGCTATTTAGGGGCTGGAAACAAGGTGAAATGACAGCGCTATTAGCAAAAAGAAATCAAGGCATTATAAAAAAGGTCATTGTTGTGGAACAAATAATTATTTTTGATTAAAAAAAAGCTGCATTTACTAATATAAAGCCTTTCGGGTACACAAAGAAAACCCATGAAATTATTCCCCCAGTACATCCAAAAAATAAAGCACTTAAATTACTTAGAAAACTAATTACATGGTTGTGTTAATTGTTTTTTACGATAAACATTTTTTTTCTTCAAATGTTAACAAACTGCCCCCTGCTAATTATGTTTAGTGTGCTTCATTGCCTCTGAGTGTGTTCCTCTAGTTTTCATATTCCACTTCATCCTGGCTCTGTGTTTTGCTGCTTCCCCAGCGATATATTGAGCCTGCTATTTGTTCTCCTCACAGAGCCAGGCTTTGGCCCACTACAAGGGGACCAAACATGCCAAGAAGCTAAAAGCCCTGGACGCTCCGAAGAGTAAGCTCAAAGGCTCAGTGGTCACCAAGGAAACCGCAAACCAGGAGATCGCCAAGGGCATCAACACCTCGCAGGTCCCCAACGGCACCGACAGGAAAGGTTTGTGTTTTCCTGCTAGATGCACATTCCACAACACATGTTCTTTGTTGTTTTTATTTCTGTAGCTGCTGCCCTTCTGTTGAGACGGAATGTTGGACCCAAAAAAAAAACCTCCAGGAGTTGGATGGACTCACTGTTGATTATATCAGCCCTGTGTTAGCTGCTCTGCCAATGGCTGGGTACTGACTCAAATATTGAATTTTCAGAGATCTCTGCAGGACACACAGGGCAGTGAGGCAGTCAAAAGAATGAGGTAGGGCCTAAGAATGCTTCAAACTGAATGCCAGTCGGATCATCTAATGTCACGTTCAGACAGACAACAGCATCGTATGAAAAATGTGGCTCCCTTATTACTTTGAATGAAACCACATAGTCGATGAAGCGGCAAAATTCAGGGTTGTTTTCAGTCCGAATTTCACTAAAATGTCTTAAACCCCTTCTGTGACAGCAGAATTAAGAGAGGTTTTACTTTCACAGGGAGGTCAAAACTCCAGCATGACTTTTAGTGTAACAATGTGTCCCTATAATACAGCTTGTATGATATCTGATATACAAGTGACTCCTCATTTTTGGTGCGTTTTCCTACGAAAGTTCGGCGACACTTTTCAATTTACGCCTGTTCCATGCATACAGTCTTTTCAAATTAAACTTCCATCTTCACAGGAAATAATGTAGTAATGATTTAGGCAATAAAACAGTTAAGGAAAAGATTGTGCTTTGAGTTAAAATGATTACGGCCGTTGCTTAAGTATGTCATTTATGTGAGAAATAAATCCAAATAAAGGGCACAAACACATGAAACACCGTTATTATTTTTTTATCAATCCATGCATGAGTCTTTTTGGTCTTTATACTTCCTGGTTCATGATTACATGGATTACATACAAATGTATTTTTAGGCTATCTACAAATTACATCGATTCATTTTCATGGGTATAGCTGCGACCACTGTATGAGAAGGCAGGCTTTTCATTGTGCCTTTAAAGGGACAGTTCACCCCAAAATCAAAAAATACGTTGTGTTCCTCTTACCTGCAATTTATCCATCTAGATTGTTAGCCTTAGAAATGTTTGCCTTCCCCCGAATATAATGGGACTACACTACTATTTTCTTTCAACCATAGTTCCTACATGAAACTGCTCACAACAAGGTCTGTAGAGTTTCTTGGAATAGCCAGGTCAAAGTTTCTGTAAAGTGACGTTGCTTTTGAGTCCTTTGTTCAATTGTTTGGGCGCTTTGAGCACAACAAGCAGATACAGACAAATGCCATATTGTCCCATTATATTGAAGAGAAGTCAGACATCTCTATGACCGATATCTCTAAAACTAGGCAGTCCAAATCAAACAATCTAGATTGATAAAACGCACTACAGGTAACAGGATAATTATGTATTTTTGATATTGGCTTGAACTGTCCTTCTACATTTGGCCATTCAGATCAGGTAAACTTGAAGCTGCAGTCGTTGTATGAAGAAGCACACTGAATTCTTCAATATGCTGCCGTTTTACGAAAACATTGCAACCTCCTATGTTGGATTTGTACTTTGTGTTTGTCTGTTATCCCATTTTTTTAATTACATTTTTTTGCCGGTGCATATTGTTTAGTGCTGACTTTGTGCAACTTTATATTCATCACGTAAAAGCCAGGTGCCTGCGTAAATCCGGTTATCTCGACCAGGTGTCTGCCGAAAAACATTCTTATTCTCGGTGGAATTCTCTGCTTAAAAACATGTTGGAAAAGGTAAACAAACATGAACAGCAACTTTCAGCACCTGATGGCAACCAGATGCAGATTATTTAAAATAGTTTTATCTGCTGTGTTTCGTCTTGGTTCTGCGGAGGATAACTTCTCTGGCTGCTGAGGAGCTCTGCTCTCTCGGCCTCCTCATATGTAATATTCCTTGAGCGGCCTGTTATTATGTCATGAAATTGCTCCAATGAAAGCCTTCCCCTTTAACTGTAACAATAGACGTTTTTTAAAGGAATTGGAAACACATTGAGCCGTCAGGCTCTGGAATTAATTTTTACCTCTGCCCATGCACTTCTTCCAATGTTCCACAAGTATTTAAATTAGGAGCACATTTCTGGAGCTCCTCGTGTACCGTGACCTATTTGTCAAGTCTGACCTATTCATGCTTGAAGCTTAAAGGTTGCTTGAGGTGAAAATTGAACCATTAAACGGTTGAGATGCCCAACAAGGTATTCATATCACGCCTCAGTGGGGATGTACAGGCGATTTTGGCCCATAAATGCTACAAATATTAACAATGTTCCTCTGCTGAGTTCAAAAGTAGGTGAGAAAACAGTATTACCAAGTACTTAATTCTCCATATTTAACCTCACATGGGTCACACGCTAGTCTATGTAATTTCAAGAGCTTCTCACCTGGCAGCATTCTGCCTCGCATCCCACAGAGTTACTAAGCTGCTATATACAAACGTCAAACCGTTAAGTGGAGCAATTTGCACTTAAGCAACCCTTGAGCTAATTCCACGCTGCAGTTTGTCGACATTTACCGTAAATGAGCTTTCAGGTGACGTAATGAGTTCTTTGGCTGACATCTTGGAGGTCTCAAGCAGCAGTGGTTTTGACACCTTGGATGCATTTCTAAAAGTATAACTTGGATAAAAGCGTCTGCTAAATGACTGTAATGTAATGTAACTCCGGTAAATGTACAACTTGCAAAAACAGATTGGACAGCGAGTCCTTCTCCCCACAGCGGTCACGTAGCCTCCCACTGCAGATTCAGATCATGCAGAAAAGAAAGGAAACAAAATATTTAAAATATTTGCTTAGAAAACTTGTCTCTTGGACTAATGTAGTTGATGACCACTGTGCTAGGCTATCTAGCTACCACTAAGCCAGGTTTGGAGACCAAAGGTGTTAAATGATTAAATAAATGATCATAACATAAAAATTCAGACAGAAATATTAAACTATAAAATTATCAAATCGGTGTTTAAAATGAAGGTCATTAATGTGAAATGTTATTTAATCCTGCTTCTTTTCAGATTATTGGAGGCCTATCTGTTTTTATTTCACAACACAATTCTCCATAAGCATTGTTCATTTGATTATCACACGTCATCACAGAGTCTCAGACAAAAGCAACATTTGTATTAGTAGTTATTCCTGGCGAGCATCTGCAGAAAGTTAGCATTGATCAAAAGACTTTCAAAAGAAGATGGGTTTTTTTTCTTAAGAGTGCATTTCACATCACAAATGTTCAAACAAATCAGCAGCCAAAAAGTAGTTTAGTAGTGACACATATGTGTTGTGTTGAATCTTCACTCCAGCCCGATAGATTTGGAATGAAAAGGTTATATATATAATATATAATATGCAGTTAAAACATCAACAAACCAAACCCATACATGTTTAAATGTAAATACCATTAAAGGCATTTGTCTTTGAGTAATTGTTTTTTATTATCGCCTTGACAGGAGATACTGATAGAGAATATTATATATGATACTATCTAAGGGAGGAATGAGATTATTTTCATATCTTAAAACCAATTAGAGGGGCAATTTGGTTTAAATTTGTTATTTTTTGGCGCTTGCATCCATATTAGGTGAACATTGACATTAAGCCTTCTTTATATAAACTCCCTCTATGAGTGCTAAACAGTGATGATGGGATTCAGACCTCCTCTCACTGTACCTGCACCATCTGTTATGGACTCTACAAAGAACGGACAGTAAACATACACTTACACAACATACCAAACACATCGTACGCAGGCAGAGAACTCAAGAGACCTTAAACAACAAGCCTTCATAACCAAACAGACCAAAGGCTATTAATCATCTCAGTGCCCTTACGAAAAAAACCACTGCATCATCTCACTATGGTATCTACAGTGCACGGGGGCGGCGGTTTGTCACAAGCGGCTCTGGGTAATGAATATTAATGTGCTCGGATGTCAGAAGAATGAATTGTCGAGGTGGGTAAATGCTGCATTATCTGTAAGGCCGAAGTATTTGAAGGTTTATCAGTGGCACCGAGCTCGCTCTAATGAAAAGCGGAGTTGAGGGAAGAATAATGGCCGCCGTGAGAGTAGGCAGAAACAACGGGGAGGCAGATCTCGATTTGATTTTTTCCTGAGTGGGCTTTCAATGGGTTTGTTTTGCTCTGAAATTACCGTCAAAAAAAAAACATATCATGACTGTAATCGTTTCATTCCAAAGCACAAAATATCCGTGCAAAGAACAATGCAAGGTTCGCTCATTTTCTTTGTTTCCGATTGTTTCCTGATTGTGTCATTCAGGTGTGTTTTCTTTAACAAGAGGATTGATTACATCCTTAGTAATGAGTATTGCTTTCTTTTTGTGGCCGCTGTTATTTTGTAAGAAAACACTGTGAAACATCTAAAGCTGGTTGAATGAATTTAGAATTCTTTCCCCGCTGCGTTAAATATTTGATTCAAGTGAACTAATTCATTCAAAGTCGTCTCAAACTCAGAGTTTTGAAAATGTGATATCGACTCGGTTAAGTTCAGGAAACCGAAGATATTTAGTTTAATCAACACCTAGTATTTGCACTGAAACAAGACACCGACAGATTTGTTTTATATTTATGTATAAAATCTTTTTTTTACTGGTAGAGTGAACTCTCAGCAGTACATTCATTCAACTTATCGTCTCAAGTCGAAATGCTTAAAGTCAATTATTAAAGGAACTGAAATTGAAGATGTTGATCTAACTTGGAATTAAAAAAGAAAAAAAAACTTAAATTTAACTTATACAATAAGGTAAAGCTGTGTTGATTCCTGGCATACTATGATCAGTTTTTAGTATATCATCACAGGAAAGTCTGAGCAGCAACAGAAGCGAGCAAAAGAAAAACTGCTCTGTTGAAAAGTTGCAACACAGAAAACGACTTAAGCAACGAAATGGAAGAAACTGTTTGTGGAACGAAACTGTTCATTTAATCCATCTGCTCCGGGCGGTTTGAGTTGATGTGCGAAGAAAACACAAGTGAGGTATAATGAGTCTGTTTGTAAAGCGTGTAATCAAAGGTTCGATTTCATCAAAAGGCACTTGTGTCTTTGAGCTTGTGTCCGTTCTGAGATGGACGGACAGTCGGACGCAGCGAGATGCTATAGATTAGCGGGGTGACTCAGCGGCCGCCTGTCAAGTTTATCTGTGTATGTGTGTGTGTGTGTGTGTGTGTTTGTGTGTCCTTGCAAGTGGAGATAGAGCGAGAAAGGCAAAGAGGCGAGAGAGAGAGAGAGAAATGCCCACAGCGCAGCCCGCCATCTCTCAGTTCCAGTCCAGTGCCTGAGGAAATGTACCCTGATATTAGCTATTAAAGAGCAGATTGTCAGGGGAGCCATGCCAGCACTGACAGCAGCTGTACAACGGAGCCGGCTGCAGGGAGGCAGGAGGCTAGCTAAGGCTTTTCTCCCCTTCCACACACCCTTTTTTTCTCGCCGGCACCCTCCTCCCCCCAAAATCCCCCCAAAAAACGCCTTTGTGCCTAAGTCTCTGTAGAAGCACGGCGGGTCGTAAAAAGCGCTTCCAGATGGGCGTCGGAGACAGCAGCAGACCTGATGAGTGTGTGATTAGATTGGCTCCGTACCTGCAAATGTTTCTCATTTGTCGGGGATTTTTTGGGATGTGCAATGTGCAACCGTAGAAAACTTCCCAACAGAAATTAGGAGCGGATCATTTGCTTTTCGGATGAAATTGGAAAGAGATAAATCAGTGTGAATTCAATTCGGTGACTCCTGGCGCTGTTAAATATCAGAGATAATGTCGCCCTACGACACAAAAAAAATAATGATTGCAGGCGTCGATGCACACTTATTTGTGAATGCAAATTTCTCACCTTATCAATCTTCTATTCTAGGAATATTCAACCGTGACTCTTTTCTCATTTACGCACTTTGAATACTGACAAGAGAGGAAGAAAAAAAAATCATAGACGTCGAATGAAATTTGACAGAACTCAAGAGCCTTGAGGGATTTCTGTCCTTTAAGTTGTGACAGCATATAATAAGGCCCAATCATTTTAATTAAAGAGCTTAATCCGGCTTCATTGAGAAAGGTAATCAGATCCCTGGGGAGTCCTGTGATTGCCTGAAAGCCTAAGTAGAATGGAAGGATTTCAGAGCGGCGTTTCTCGCCTATCGCCAAAGCAAATCTCAAGGGGGGGGGGGGCGTTCGAGAGAAGCCGAGGTACAAATGGAGGAAAGAAAGAAAGGCGATGTCCTGTCTCTATGGGTTCACGGCACCTGTCCTGCTCTGCTTTTTCCTCTTGATTCTCTATCTTTGTCGCCTTCAACACTTCCCACCCTCTCAATTTCTCGCCCTTTGTGTCTGATACTCGATTACTCTCTTTCAATGTTATCTCCCTTCTCTCACCTTCTCACGTCCCCCTCACCTGCCTCCCCCTTCCCCCCCACTTATTTCACACACTGGATTTTAAGTTTGCTCACTTTTCCACTTTCACTTTCATTTAACTTTTTCCCCCTTTTTCCAGCTCCATCTGTCCTCCTAATCTATCCTCTTTTGTTCTTGTTTCTCATCCTCTCCTTTCTCTCACCTGGCCTCTCTCTATCTCTTTTCTTTCTCCTCCCACCTTGCTGTCGGGGCCCTGGCTCGCCCATACCAACTTTAGATTGATCACAGTCATTACCTCCATTAATGAGAGGGGATTGAGTTCTTAACTGGGCCTCGCAGAGCCAGTTAGGTCACACTGACTGGGGATATGGATTACTGGAGGCTTCCCAGAGTGCACGCCGTCCTAGGCTAGCCAAAGTACACTTTAATCACCTGCCCCTCCATCAGTAAATGGCTCTGTAATGACACCGTGGTAGATGGGTTCACCCCAACACAAGGGCAAAGACACGCATGTCTTAACATTGGATGGCCTTCCCAACCACTAAGGCAATATAACACGTAGGCAGATGAAGACAGAACCTTTCTCTCACTTGGTCCTTACTCTCATTAGAATTAAAGTACTAATACTGGAAAACATTCTTGCACACAAAGGCACTTTCAGTCAAGAAGCCGTGTATCAATTTTACATCTGTATGTTTCATTAATGAGGTATTTCCTTGACATGTTTAGCCTAGCTTAGCATCAAGAACATGGCCATCTTTGCTGTGTCAAAAGTGTCTTCTAAAAACTTTAAAGCTGCGTTTAAATTCAAAGGAATAGTATGACATTGACCTACAACGTTTCACTTTATTGCTGAGATTTAGATGAAAAGATTGATACCACTCTCATGTCCTTTTGTTGAGTGGGGCGCTAGAGCCAGGAAGCTATTAGCTTAGCTTAGCATAAAGACTGGAAGCAGTGGGAATCAGCTGGCCTGGGCCTGTCCAAAGATAAAGAAGATATCTATAGCTGACCAGTTATATCTTGTTTGTTTGATATGTAAACAAACATAAATGTTAAAATGACAAGTTGGGGTTTTACGAGATGTAATTTGTGTTTTTGCGTATTTATCTTGCAGCCTTTATGCTAAACTAAGCTAATATCCTCCTGGCTCCAGCATCTCAAACACACGAGCATGAGAATGGTATCAATCTTCCCAACTTACTTTCAGCAAGAATGTGAACAATTGTATTTCCCGAAATGTTGGCCTATTCCTTTGAATGATGTGTAAACAAATTGTTTGGCAAAGCAAACTCGCACATAACAAACTGAGCAGATTTCATCCCCTGTTGAAGACTGTGAGATGCTGTTAAAAAGCTCTGTAGAAAGCCAGTAGAAAGTTTAGATAAGATGCCAAACTACTGTTTCCAGGTTGAAGAATGAACACTGATATTAAAAAAAAGCTTAATATTAAAAGCTTGTAAAGGCTATTTCCCCCTCCTTTCAGTGTTTGTTAGGCTAAACAAAATCATGGAGCCATCTCTCTACTGAATTCATAAAAATGAAATTGATATTGATTTTCACACTCCACATATCAGAGAAAACAAGCAGAATGCCAAAAATGTTAAAGTACTCTTTAAAAAAAGCACCCGAACCATTTACCCTCCCCAACTGTTGTTTGCTGTTCAAAACACTGGGTCAATGTTGAGTCAGTCTTCGTCGGAGAAACATTCTCTTTGTGAGAAAATTATGAAAATTATACTTCTCCGCTCTTGATAAATGAAAGAGGAAAAACGAGTGACATCTACAGAAAGAACCGAAAAGCAATCTGTTAAAGGTCAGCAGACAAAAAAACCTGGAGAATCTCTCACAGCTACTTTAAGATATCTCTGGTTGTGCGCTTCTTTTAGCTCGCTCGCGGTGATAAACATCTGCCGAAAGCAGTTCAATGGCGACTCGCAGCCAAAAACCTGCCCACTCACATGAATGCCAAACCTTCACTTGCACTTTTCTGGATCCAAACTCGGCCCGGTGACCGTGCCATTGAAAAGCTGCCCAGAGAAGCAGGTGTGATGGCAGCTTTTTGCAGCGAGTGAGTTAATCGCTGTGATTTCAGGTTGTTTTGATGCCTGGCACCACCACCGGAGCCGACTGGGAGTAGGTGGTTGCTAATTGCGGGGGGGGCAAAGAGGTCGCTGCCGCTCTGCTCGTGGCATAAACATTATTCATCAGGAGTGACAAGGTCAGCCACATCATAAATAGTTCACAGATTAATTATTGTTCTTGTGGTAATGGCTCGGGCTTGATGGGACATTGTGATGTAAAGTTACACCTGGTGTCATTGATGGCGTTTAAACCATTAGGGTTTAAATGCAACATGAAACTTGAAAAGGTGTTCTACTTTGGCCGAAGTTCAAATGTAATTGTTCTTTTTTGTACTCAAAATACTTTCATTGTAAATCCAAGCATGGCAGTTTTAAATTGTGTAGATTGGAAGAAACGGGTAGATTTTCTGGCTCTTGCCTGAAGCGTATTCAGCCTCAACTCAAATTAAACAGAACATAAATTCAGCACTTCTAATAACCGAAGTCACTGATCCCCCTTTTTCAGAGTCCAGAGCCTTTAGATAAATGTTCCAGTCATGGTATTGAGTGTAACAGCCTGGAATAATGGCCTTTTCATGCCAGATGTTCTTCTTTAGATCAGTCCAAAGGCAGGGTTTTACTGAAAGCACACGCAGATTTACAGGTAGAGGACAATTAGTCATAGCTGGAATACATTGCATCACCGATGCTCAATCCTCTGCTCGCAACAGTAATCTAGACGACCTTGCTTAAGGTCATGTGATGGAAAGATCCTGTTAGGGACTGTCTGAATAGTATTAAAGAATTCCTGCAGCAACACTGACAGAGTGAAAAGAGAAGCTTGTTCACCCCACCATGTAATCCAGTTTAGAATTTTAATATAAAGTAATATGTATAAATGACTTTGTACATTTGAAATTTGCAACTTGAGTCTTGAATTTTTGCATGGCTTGTTGTAAAGTAGTCTTTCATTGAGGGCACCAATGTAATTTATTAAGTCCCAATACCAATACAATGCTTGTGGTATCAGCAAATACAAGTACTGATCCGATACCGTTAAGTGTTTAATTAATAAGGTGTATGCCTCATTGTGTGGAAGTGACTGGGATCATTAAACCCTTTTAATGCATCGACAAATTGGTGAAACTTATACAGGAATTAAAATCCCAGTACTTAATGTATATAGTGTAGAAACATAGAATTGAATTGAATAGATCGGCCCTATCGTCACCAATAACCATTCAAGATATGTGAGTCAGCATCTTCGCAATAATAGTATTGATATCGGCACATCTCTAATCTCAACTGACCTTGGGGTCTTGTTCACGAGTGAAGGATAAGTTGGAGATCGAAAGGCCGATTGGTGCTTTGTCTGCAGTAATGTGGAGACTGAACTGGACTGTTGGACGAAGCTTATAGTTTTTTACAGCACTCCTGATTTAGCTAACCATGTTTCAACCTTCAGCTATGGTCATGAGCTTTGGGTAATGGTTGAAAGGAAGGGTCGCGTAAGTGACAAAAAAGAGTTGTCTATGGAAGAAATGTGGAAAAATATGCATGATCATATTAATACTGTGATAGCCTGTTATGCCCTTCCTCTCATAGTTTCTGCTGTAATGAGATTTTTCACTGAAGTCCTGTTAACGGAGAGTAGAGTTACAAAACTGATTGCACTTTTCCACCGTTCTTCTCTTCAGTAAAATTGTCACCACCACAACTTTCTCCTCCCGACAAAGCTTCAATCACTCTGGACACATTTTGTTGAGGTCAAAGTATTTGGTTGACCTTTTGCAACCTTTTTTTTTGTACTTCAGTGTAGTGCGTGCTGCTATGGCTTGCTCAGATACCCGAGAGACAGCCCGTTGGAAATAATTGCCTTGCTCTTGCACTTTAGTTGCAAAAGTCCTGTTAGAGTAAAGGAGCTCAGACATCTTTAAGGAGCTCAAGAGGAGTAGAAACGCTGCTCTCTTGCTTTAAAAGGGGTCAGCTATGAGGGTTCAAGCATCTGATTTGGATTCTTCCTGGAGGCCTCCCTTTGGAGGTACTCCAGACATTAGCAAGTTGGAAGAGGCCTCATGGATGGCCACTAGAGAGATTATACATCCCATCTGGCCTGAGAACGCATCACGATCCCCAAGGAGGAGCTGGAGGGTGTAGCTATAGAGAAGGACGGATGGGCTACTTTGCTTAGTTGCCTCTGCAGCCAGGTTGGATGGAGTATCTTATCAAGGTGGAAGATTGAAAAAATGTTGGGCTTTATGGTTAATAGTCTGGGCAGTTGTGGGAGTCAGTGCTTCAAGTGGGCCGGTACTCATCAGGATGCAGTGCAGACACTTCGTTTAACTCTTTGATGTACCGTGATTTTTCCTTGTGTTGTAATTTATAAATACATTTTCTGTAAAATAATGAGTGAAAATAAATAGTGTATTGTCATAATGTATTTTTTATATGTTTTTTTCCTGAATCTCCTCTATTCATTTACATGATTTGATTTTACAGGGCAAATGTTTTCAGAACAATTAAATGTTCAAAGCAAGGTTGTGCAAAATTATGAAATTATTATTATTAACATTATAAGTTTTGTCTTTAAGCTTTTTGGGCGTTAGTTATAGAAAAAGTTAGGGGTCCAAAATGATATGAAATTGCACAGTTTTTAAATAATAAGGACCCTTAAACCCAGTATCTCCTAGAATCCTTTATGCACTGAAGAAACTCAGACTGTAATAATGAGATAAGATAAGATAAGATAATCCTTTATTAGTCCCGCAGCGGGGAAATTTGCAATGATTGCTGATACCGACCGATGAACTTGCCAACATGTAAATAAATGTTGTATTGGCACTTATTGTTTTTCCACTTCAGGCACTGATGAGAATTTGATTCATAGGGTGGACCCTGTTTTGGTTGTTGGTTGTGTTTATGTTGCTGATTCAGAGCAGGCAGGCCTGCTGTGTAAATATAGCTAACACCCAAGTAAAAATAAATCTGGAGCTTGACCAATACATTGACACACTGCTTTAGAGAAGTTTCTCTCAAATACCATCATAGCTGTCATTTAGTCTCTACTTTTTTGCTCACAAACTCTGACAAAAATGAGGCATTCGTTATCATATAGTGCAGATGTCCTTTTGTTTTTGTACATTTTCTCACCACCTGCTTCTGTTCATTACTTTAAAACAGTTGGAGTCAGTCAACTGTGAGAGGAGAGCGTTACAACAAGTAGAAATGTGCCTCAAACCCATTTCAAAGGTTATTGGATGGAAAGAAAAAATACACAAAGCATACATTTACATACATTTAAAGCATTTAGCTGATTCATTCAATACCACAGCTTGAATAAATAGACAACATTCACCAGAAGCGCTTTACTGATTCTTCTTGTGTAAATGATGTCCGTAATGCATTCACCACAGGTTATAACAGAAACATACCTGCAGCTCCAACCCTCTAATGTATTTTTTTAACCTTTGCCAGAAGTGAACCCACGTCGACAATGCAAACCTGGAGCAGTTTTTTTTGCGGCGGCAACCTATAACACCTCCGCTGGGATAAATGAGACCCATATATGATGGCTTACAAAAATAGCATGACATGATTTACTATTGATTTGCTCTCCTGGCTGGCTGATCTTCATTTTGTGACAACGTAGTGCGGAGAACTCAGAGGCATTGGCATCGATCAGGCGGTGCTCCCAAAAAATTACATTTTCGTATATGTGGCAGCAAGTCCTTTGTATTCCATACACCGACGTGTGTTGTTGTTTTATGAGTCAAATATATTGATCGACTGCTGTCTTCATGCCTTAAAATATCAGACATTTCTTTCAGATCACAGCAGCTATTTGTGTGACATATTAATGATGGAATAACAGTGAATTAAAGGTCAGCTTATCTTGCAGAGCTGTCTATTTCAATAATATAGATTGTGTTTGTTGGATATGGACTCGCATACCATGGCATATGATCAGTTATCTCTTGAGTATGTCACACTCATCTACTTTACCATCATAAATATAAACCTAGGATACTTGTAGGGCTGGATATTGTTTAAAAGATGACGATCCCAGTGCCAATACCAGTAGCCTTGGAGTTATATCAATACCAATAGAGTACTTCATTCGATAGCCATCATGTAAATGGAAGCTGTGTGTGTCCCACTGGCTAGCTAATTGCCACCACAATGCCCAACGATCAAAGATGCGGTTACCACTGACAAAGACAAACACGGGTTAGGGTAAGTGTAATGCCCACCCGCCGGTTCCCACCAGGTTAAAACTGTTAGCTCTGCCAGCACTGTTAGCTTATGGCTGCTGCTTCAGACATCTCCGTGTTCAGAGCCGTGTGCTGGCCACCACGGTTTTATGGGCTGTATCTCATGTTGCATTAAATTGATGACCGCTTGCATGATTAGCTGCATGGAAAACCATACAAGCAGTCTTTTTTTTCTGGGTGTTGGTGCACAAAGGATCAATTGCAGGTGTCGTTTGACTGGAGAGGTTTTGATATTGGTATCACTGGGTATCCCAGTTCGTCAAGCTATGACGCTTCACTAGGGTCGTAGTAAACGCCTAGTTAACGCTAATTTAAACACTTGCTTACGTCAAGGCAACAACTGAGGTTTAGGAAAAATGTCATGGTTGGGATTAAAATGAGCACGTTAACTAGATAAAAGGTCAATTATGTAACATAAGTATGTAAAAACATGTAAATTCAAAATAACTCAACAACACTTTGGGACACAAACACTGGTCTTCTTGGTTAAAGTCCTGTGTTTGTTTTATGCAGTTGTGTTTCGAGAAGAAATTAATATGTTTTGGTAGGGTTGGATGATATATATAAAACTCAATCATGAAATGTTTTTCCGTATTGATATATATCAAAAAATAAATTAAGTCACAGTATCTGGTGACCACAAATATTCACTTAAGCATAAGATCTCTTAGAACGAGATTCAAAACATGGAAAATGACCAGGAATTGGGGGAGCTGTGAACAGGAAATGTATTTTTTTAGATCTTTAATCTTTTTCAGATCTTTTTATAAATCTTTATGAACCCCACATTGGACAATGTTTAGAGCCAGTTTATAATCAGATAAAATTCTAAATTTTGCATATCTTCTCCTTGTGTTTTGTGTTAAATTTTGTTGTGGGGTCTTTTCTCTAAGAGCCTTTCTGCTTGTTGCATACAGACCTAATATCTGCTGTTTGAGGCTGTTAGTGCTTAAATTCTGTTCCCTGGAAACGTTTATGTTTTGTAAACTTATTTCCGTTGTGGTCTGTCCGTCTTGCAACAGTTTTTCATATTTTGTCATGTTTTCTAACTGCAGCATATTTCCTAAATGCTGCACAGACGTTGTGAAATTGGTGAAGATGTTTTCTTTTATTTGCCGTGCCCAGTCCTACTTTTTGCTCTTCTTCAAAAACTCTTTGAATGTGGTTCCATCAGTGTCTTTTACTCAACATGTTGTGCAAATAAACAGAATAACTGTCTTTTATACCAACTCTCACGTAATCCTACAAAACCCAGCAGTGAAATTTAACTATGGTCATAATCTTGCTTTTAAGACCACATTTCAAAGTCTGTAAAGAACACCTGTTGGTTGAACATTACATGAATAAAACATATTTGCCCCTCATTGATGAATGGAGCCATATGATTCAAAACAAATAATCTATTTCCTCTCTGCAGATGGCATTCCTGGAGCAGTGCCCCTACCGCTTTCCCTTGAGCTCAGACCGCCACTTCCCTTGGCATCCTTGACGACACTCACGACGCCAACGCCGGCACCTGTGGCCTCGCCGATAGTCCAGAGCACCATGGCAGCCACCGCCCCAGAGACTACCTCAGCAGCTGGAGGGGACTCGACTCTCGACTCACTCTCAGAACCAGACTTGGAGCCCGAGGTGGAACCGGAGGCGGAGGCGGAGGCGGAGGCGGAGGCGAAGGCGGAGGCGGAGACAGACGCGGAAACAGAGGAGGAGAAAGCTCGACGTCTTCTGTACTGCTCGCTGTGCAAAGTGGCGGTGAACTCTGCATCGCAACTGGAGGCTCACAACAGCGGTGAGAGACGTCTGAGAGACATTTTCTGCAGATTTTACCATCAGTTGACCATTTTTAATAATTATGAGGTATTTGTACAGAAGACAAAACACCTTGGCATCCGCATCATTTTAATTTCCAATGTTATCAGTCGATGGAATGTGCATCATCAGTGGTTATCACTACAATTCAAATACTTCAGATGGGCCAAACTGCATCTACCACGTTGCGAATTGAAACAAAACTACTTTGGTTTAGTTTTATGAAACGATTGCGGTTTGGGTTAAAATAAGTAGGCACGTTACATGAACAGTACGGTCAAATAAGTCAAAGTTGACTTCTAGTTTACATGGGACATAAACAGTGGTCTCCTGGGTGAAAGTCCTGTGTTTGTTTGACCAATCCATCACCAGCAACTGCCACTACATCGGGTGTGTTGCTCTGTATACTACATGTCCTGACTTCCTCCTTTGCTCCCGTCCAAATGACTAAGGCCACTAAAGGTCGACATCGTCTTCTTGTATTCGTATTGGTGATCAACCATGTGAATAGATTGTTAACGGCCTTTTTAATCTACTAGTAGCTGAAGCAGGGACCTTCCAACCCAAATCTATGAAGCTGATAACCTCTGATAACACCCATTCAATCGGCTGATAACAGAGGTCCCAAGGTCGAAATCGAACCCCCCGGCAGCGAAAGGAAGTCAAATAATCCATCAACAGGCACACGGCAGACACAAACACACTGACATCTTCTCCACATTCAAGCACAGCAGTCCACACAAGACCTGAAAGCTACAGACAGCAAGGCCATGAAAATGGTCCCATGTTACCCTTTTATTACCGGCAAGCTGAGCCATTGTTGTCAGCAATTCCTGATAAGTGGGTGGCTGAATTTCCTCCAGTGTCTCAGCATTATCCATTTGGCTGTTGGAACAGTGAAGGAATGGATGAAGGAAAAGTCTTCGAGTGCAGCGGTTGAGTCCAAAGGTGACAGTTTTGCAGAGACTTAGACTTATTTGTATATAATATATAGAAAATAAGCAGAGTGATATAACTCTACCAATCGTATAGTTCTATTCAAAAGTTTCTATATAATAGAGCCATTTCCATTCTCGGGTAGGGGACAAGGACAGCATCTTTGTAAAAAAAAAAAATCTATCAAAAAAGGTCAGGGTTAGGGTTAATTTCCAGAGGAGTATTAAGAAAAAGCCAGCCAACCCCAAATAATATGTTCAACTTTACCAAACTAAAAACAAAAAAGAAAAGCCTTTAATGCAGTAAAGTTTTGGCCTAGGTTGAAATATGAAAAATAACTGCGCTGTAGTTATGTAGTTATGCGCTGTTCCTTTTATTATCATTACCTAGAAAAGTATTTCCTGAAGAAAATGTGTGTGAATGCTGCCATCCGCTGCTGCTGCTGTTGTATCGGCAGGGAATCGAACTAGACATAAAAACCGGTGTGTGCACATGAAAGCCCGGTCACTTAAAGGCCGACCTAAACATCAATGCTAACAGTGCCCTGCAGGGACATCCAAAAAAGAGACATTTGCGGGAACCATGACATTTTGCGTGAACAAGTTTAACAGGGTTCTCCACTTTGATCTGAGTCGTTGCAGTGTAATTTACAAGTCGACCCTTTCACACTGACCTTCATATTTCCCCACCGTGAACCTCTGATTTCACTTTTCCCTTCAGGCAGCTTCTTTTAGGGTGAAGTTACTATTTACTGACAGCACTGCTTCCTGTTTGAACCTGCAGGTACGAAGCACAAGACGATGCTCGAGGCCAGGACCGGCGTGGGCTCCATCAAGTCTTTCCCCCGGCCGGGGGTCAAAAGCAAGCTGGCTACACCCGTCAAATCAACTACGGGCCTGCAGAACAAAACGTTTTACTGTGAGACGTGTGATGTGCATGTCAACTCAGAGACTCAGCTAAAACAGGTGAGAGGGACTGAACTTCAACTTTCATGCAGACTGAAGCTTTAATAAATACATTTTAATTGTTATTTTATTGTTTACACCTTCCATCATAAAAATTGTAATGATTGACAGGAGGATAAAAGTGGAATTTTTATATAAAAAAACAAAACAAAATAAAAAGAAAGACAAATATACGTAGAATGTCGATGTTTCTGAACCAAAAAATATGTTTCAAATCTGCGTTTTATAACAGCCTTTTATCACTCTTGCAGAATCGCACAATGGAACACGATTAACATTGTGAAATGATTTTAGGAAACAAAACTTCTTGGTTAGGATTTAAAAAAAGGTCACGGTTTGAAAAAGGTTAAAGTATTTAACCTAACAATAATACGTAAGAAAATAACGTACAAGCTGTGATGTAACAACGTAAAGTTACAACAAAACTTAACAATGAAACGTCACAATGTAACATAACAACTTAACGTAACAGGATAAGTAGCATAAAAACATAGCAACCACCTTTAGTGGTTAAGTCCACATTGACTTTTGGTTTCACAGAAAACGAACAGCAGTCTCCTGAGTTAAAGTCTGTTTGACCCAATCTGGCTTTAGTGGAATTTCTTGCTTGTTATACTCATTTTAATACCACGTAACTTTTGATAATGGTCGCTGGGTCGCTTATATGATGTCGCTTGATGAACTACGTCTCTTGCTCAGAACAAATAAAACTATTTCATCCTTCAACATACTCGTGGTTTGCAGAAACATACTTTGCCAACATGTTTTTCCTGGCAACTGGGCTGCAGGGACAATAACATATTTCTCTCGCTTAGTTTTTTCACTGCATAGCCTCAATATGTCATCAAGCACCCAGCTTACTGCGTGCATGTGTCTGAATGTTTCAAGTCCTCTGCTGTTCATCTGTGAAAAAGACTCGCTTGACTTCAGTGTCAGTTTTAACTTATTTATTGGATTTAAGATGAAAATATTTTGGATACAAAGATGCATCGACCACTAGTAATGATTTGTCCTTCTCCTCCTGCTGCTCTGCTGTCACAGCAAAGCGTTTCCTGTCTGAAGTCTCTTGGTGAAGCATACACAAGGCCAAGAAAATTGGGTTTCTGCTGCAGAAGTGAAGCTAACCAAGTTTCTGATAATCCCCCTCCTCACACAAAGCAAAGGGTTTCAAGTTGATATGATGTTAAGGAAATCAGCCTAGAGATCTGACAATAATCTGATGTCTGTGATATTTTACTCAGTGTCAGGAATGTGTCTCTTAGTGCTTTAGGGCACCCCACAAATCGTCTTTTCTTGTAGCAGCTGATCATTCTGTCATGGGGGGGAATTTCATCCACCATTCTTGAAACCCACTTGCTTTTGTCTGAGCCAACCTTGAGATTTCGCCACGGAAAGAGATAGACTTTTGTATGAATATTTCATGCAGTAGCTTTTAGTGAGTACTTCTAAAACAGCAGTGATTCTCTGTGAAAAGGATCCAGCGTGGCAAATTTCAGTTACAGCTTTAAACCAGAGAAGAAGTGTGATTGTTCAATCCACTGCAAGGACTCGAGAAATTTCGACAGTCAGAATTCTGCTTTTTGTTGTCAACGTGTACCCGCATTGAATTATTTATTGGCGTGAGGTTACAGAGGATTTCTGTGTGTTTCATTTCAGTTATCCTGTATTTTCTTTTGTTTATTCAGATCCACTGGTCTCTGGTCTTCAGAAAAGCTTTCATATCACTTCTCATTCTCAACAGTTTTTAATCAATTGGCGAATTCTTCTGCATTGTTCAGCACCATGGCTGTCTCCAGTCGCGATAAAGCTATAATACTGTCCACCTTGAGAGAGGATGTGTATTTTAGTGCTGCCCTCTCCTTCTCTGTTGGTCAGGTTCCCACCTCAACGCATGATAAGCTATCTACCCTGAAATGGCTTCCAGCCTGAGGCCGAGGTAACAGGCAATAAAAAGATAATGACGATTTTCACACTTTTTCTATGAAATATCCAGAGAAAGTTGCAGTATCTAAAAAAGCACTTTGTCAGCAGATTGCCATGAAACTGGTTAAAGTTTCCTGTTGACCAGCGAATTTGTCTGAAAAGCTAACTTGAAATCTGATGATTGGATTGCTGCAGATTTTCATGACGCCCTGATGATGCACACAGCTTTTTTCTGTCCTGGCCCCTCAGTGGTGGAATGAACTCCCCACTGACGTCAGGACAGCAGAGTCACTGCCCATCTTTAGACGCAGGCTGAAAACTCACTTCTTCATGAAGTACTACCCGGAGCCTTCCTCGTAGCACTTAATGCATTCGTATTAGTTGTTGCACTCACTGTATTCGTATCAGTTCGCTGCACTTATTGAATTCGTATTCGTTTACTGCACTTATCCTATTCGTATTAGTTTGTAGCACTTATTATATTCGTATTAGTCTGTTGCAATTATTGTTTTCGTAGTAATTTGCCTCTGCACTATACTTTTGCTCTGGTTTATGCTCTTAGATGCTTGTTTAAGAAAGGAGATGCACTTATGACTTCTGGTGACTAGTAGTTCTCTTGAATACCTATGTTGAATACACTTCCTGTAAGTCGCTTTGGATAAAAGCGTCTGCTAAATGACTGTAATGTAATGCAATGTAATGATGGATCTAATAGTTTTTGTAACCCCTCCTGATCTTTCCTCTAACACCAATATCTGGCCACTTGCACAAAAGAAGTATCAAAAGATGCTTCCCACAGGACTTTGGGTATGAAAAGCGCAATATAAAATAAAGATATTATTATTATTATTATTATTATACTTCCTGTAAGTCGCTTTGGATAAAAGCGTCTGCTAAATGACTGTAATGTAATGCAATGTAATGATGGATCTAATAGTTTTAACATGAACCATTGATCAGGGATACTTAACTTGCTTTAAAATGTTTCATTTTCAAATTAACTAACTTTAATTAACTTTACTTATTAGCTAAATTAACTTGGCACAAGGTTGGCCACTAGTTTTTAGCACTTGAGGACATTTGAGGATCCTCTGGTATATCAGTCTATTCTGATGCTTTCCATGCATGTATTTGGGTGTTTGGGGTTCAGTCTCATGAAGCGATATTTTAAAAAACAACTTGATGGAATTTCTGATTAAGAACAAACATCCATTTTGACTAAAGGAGGAATATATAAGATGTTGGTGGTCAAAGGTCACTGTAACCTCACAAAAGACGTTTTGGCCATAACTCAGAAATTCGTCTGCTAATTATGACAATTTCCCAACAAATGATGAAGTGATGGACAGACATGGATGTCATTTGCAATTTGACTGGTTTTCAAAGGCAAATTTGGTAAATCTAGTTTCTATTCTGTTTCTGGCACCTTATTAACATTAAAAGTACAAAATAATCCCATTTTGAATCAATTCATTTTCATTGTAAATTAGAAAATGGTCGGCGGGCCACCTGGCACAGTACGTTGAGTATCACTTTTATTAGCCACATCCTGTATTTTGAAAGGGTGGCAGGAGTGAGCAACTCTGTTGCCATGGCTACATCCAATCCGTCTAACAAACTGTACACTACAGGTTGCTGCCATCCACATAATGTAATCTCACAACGTAGCCAAAAAGAGAAGGTTGAATCCTAAATGAAAGGAAGTGTAGCTATGTGTTTTGATGAATACAGGAATTATTATGTCACTCCATGACCGTTTTTGCTGATTGATCTGCTTCCTCACTGATGGTGAAGTTGTTTTCCTTTCACTCATTTTGGTTTCTTTGGTTGCAAACCAGAGGGCTGTGGCTATTTAAAAAAAAGAAAGTTCGGCAATCATAATTCGGGGTCGTGGATGTTCACAAGAGCCGGCATCCGGACTGCTTCTCCTTGGCGCTGGTCGTGTATACATTGGAAACAATTGACGCAAAAGCTTGATTTCTTAATTAACCATTTCTTCCTTCCTTATTTTTTCTGCCTTGACTTTCCTGGCTGTCTTTTGAAACCTTTGGCCTCACAAACAGCAAACTGTATTGGTTCATAAGTATTAGGTAGATAACAATTTTCATTCAAGCTAATGTTGATTTTAGCCATGTATAAAATATAACATATACACAGAAATGAAAAATGATTAATCTTTTCTAATCTGTTTTTACATTAGTTTTGCATTATTTGAATGCTACAAACCACAGCAGAATGACACGCTGAAACCATATTGTGACTCAAGACCTGTCTGCCTCATTTGAAACTCGTTTCCTGTCTCCTTTTCAGCATATCAGCAGTCGGCGTCATAAAGACCGAGCAGCAGGTAAACCAGCCAAACCTAAATACAGCCCCTACAGCAAACCGCAGAAGGGCCAGACCAAGCAGCCGGTGAGTCATCGCACGTCTCAAGTCATCTTATCAGCAACAAAAGTCCTTGTGTCGACACAACAATCACAGTGACTGCAAGTTCTGATAGACGTATCAAGACATGAGCTGTTATTGTCTCATAATTGAGACTGTGTTCGTTGTTATTCTCCTGTTGCAGTGATATAAAAAGAAAAAGTATGTGCCAAGCCCGATTAAGTATAATTCTGTCTTGCTTACAAAACTGCATGCAGAAATTTAGCAGTTTATTGTTTCTGTTTTATCAGCAAAAAAAGACCCTCCACACGTCTTCTTTAGTGTCTTCAATCCGCTTGACAGCATCTAATTCAATGAAATGTCAGCTTTCATAACCGCATCGCCGGTTACCTGGCTTTTATTAAAGATCACTGGCAGGGAACAGCGGGATTTCATTTGATATTTTATTGACAAAAACGCCAAGTATCAAGGCTCCTCCGAGCCAACGCACTGGAGGCGGAATGCGGACTGGCGTCGAAAAAACTATTTATAAGTAATTGTAAATGTCGGTTTTAACTTATTTGGAGTGGCTCAGGGTGTGGTCTTCTGCATCGCGGCACAATTAGTGTCAGGCAAGTTTACAAACCGCAGAATACGAGAAGTGAACTGAAAAGGAACTTTTTCGAATACTTTCCCTCACAGCGATTATTTAACTTACCTCGCTGTCCTCTGTGGCGAAACCCCCTCGGCATTCTTTGCGCTCCAGGCGAGTTGTTTTTTTTTGAGTGCCACATGACGCAGGATCGGCAGGACGCATGGAGGAGCCATGTGGATTCAATGTGGGGAAGATATAAAAGGAGAGTCTGAGTTTCCATCCAACAGCTCTCGGAAGACGGCATTAATCACACCCACTGTTTTGCCGAGACAAAGCGCGGGGGTTACCAGTGTGGGGGAAATGACTTTTTCTGAAACCCATCATTGACTGAGTTAACGGAGAGGAGCTTCTTTGATGAGCGGAGAGTAAAGAATGCCTCCCGTAGGGGTTACGATGCCTGAGTCAGTGATTGATAACCCATGACAACGGCTGCCGTCCCGGTGCTGTGAGACCGTAGATTTTCCATTACTGATACAGAAGATTAGGCCAGATAACTTTGGTGACCTTTTCATCCTATTAGGTTGTTTTTGGAGGTTGGGCCAGTCTGTCGTTTCTTTTATTTGCTCTTTTTTTTATTCTCCCTCAATAAAAAACGACATACCTCCAAACTCACTCTTGATGCAATTCTTCAATTTCTAACATCCAGAAAAAAAGGACTTTGACTTTAGAATAATTACATCACCACTGCAAACACACATTAAAGAGGTCTGGATTTAGCTTCTTTTTTTCCCCTAAATGACTCTTATCTAAATTGCAGGTACATTGTTAAGTGATTGAACACTTATATATAATATAAAGGAGTTAACATGTCTGATGCTGATTTCTATGTGAGCTCTGGTTTCTCACAAATCCGCTGCAACACTTTCAGCAATCAGCGGCTGATTTCTGGCACCTGTTTGATCCGCTGACCCCCCCCCCCAACTCTCTCTGCACCGGCTCAGCCTCTGTGTCCTCACTTTTCTGTTTATTCATGTGACTAATGTTTGAGAGGGACACCACCATGTTGTGTTCTGTTGATCCAGGATTGTAAAAGCGAACAGTCTGGATAAATCATGACAACAAAACAGATAAACTGCAATGATTAACAAAGAGCAGACTAAAATAAAAGTGTTTTTTTTGGGTGTTTTTCCTTAGTGTTGCTTTAATCTGAGGCAACACTATTATTTGTGATATTGGGCTATACAAATGAAAATTTAATTGAAAAATGAAATTGATTGAAATTGTGGTAGGAAAAAATAAAAAGGGCAATCCCAGAGCTCAACGTGATGTCTTCACATTGCATGTTTTCATATTAAATTTACATTTAAAGCATTTTAAGTTTTGACTAACAAGATATTTTATCGATTAACTTTTATGTTAATATCATTAACTGGCTAATTATGGCTTGGTATCAAATGTCCTGTCAGATTTTTTAGGATCAAATAGTTCCCGATCTGGCTTTTTATTTAGTTCTTAACTATAACACCTTGTGTTTAGAAGACATTAAATATGATCAGATGTTGACCTAATTTTGATAAATGAAAAAAGGGCTTTGTTTATATTTCACAAAGTGAGGAATAAAGAAGGTAGCTGTAGTGTTGAAAGTATCACAAAGGTATTTCTAGCCCAGGTAAAAATATCATTTTTATTTGTGGAAATATTTTTATGCTAATTTCTGGTCTTTTTCATGATGTGTTCACACTATTTTGTCCAAACTGTTTACATACAGACTGAACTGACTGTATTTTGTCTTCCTCCACCAGATAAAGCTGACCCTGGGTAAAGATCGCCAGTGTCCGTCTCTCACCACGCAGATCATACCCGCTCACCTGGCGGCAATGGCAGCAGCCGCCGCCGCCGCCCTCGGCAACGCGTTCACGCACCGCACCAACCTCGCCAACAACCTCGCCAACAACCTCGCCAACAACCTCGCCAACAACCACGGCCCCCCTGCCCTCTTCCAGACACAGACCCTCCCCGCTGCACTGCTCCGCCCGGCCCCCGGGCCTGTCAGGACCTCCCACCCACAAGTCCTATTTGCCCCTTATTGACCTGTTTGACCCGAGGGGCGGTTCTGCGCCGCCTCCCGTCAAGGACCAAACCATGTGCTTCACCCAGAACCAGGCCAAGGAGTCGTGTCTGCATCTGCACTCCGTCTATGCATCCGGGGAACACCTTCTCACCTCTCCTCACATGGATTATCCCACATTTAAAATTGAACTGCAGCCTCCCATGATGGATTTATTTCTCTAATCCCACTGAAAACTACAATATACGTGCTTTCTGTGCCATCCTGCAGCCCACAGCTCAGACCCCCGGACCTGGACCTATATTGAACCGCAATAATATATAAGACTAACCCCCGTGAACTATGCAGTGTCATTATTTCATGATGCGAGGCACAGTTTGAGCTAAACCACAGTAGGGATGTGCTTTTTGTAAAGATACAGCGTGGCACTAAGATCATTGCTTTACTGGAGGATTACTGTTGCTCGTGATTTAAAAGGCTGTTACTGATCTAAAGAGCGAGCAAGGCCCTCCTCTGATCCTGTATGCACTTTAAGCCCCTCCTCTGTTGATGTCGACATTAGCTGGCTAGACTGTGTTAGATTGTTAGAGTACGTGTCGTGACGTGTGTTTTTGTATCCGTCCTTGCAAATCTGTATGTGTGTGCAAGCGCGTGCTTCTGCATGTGTGCTTGATTGTGTGTATTTGGATATGTGCGTGTGTAGGTGTGTGTGTGTGTATGTGTGTGGGTGTGTGTGTGAGCTTCCCATCCACCGTAGGCCATGCTAGTTGATACCCAGCACACATCGTCACTGACCATGTCTCGGGCCAGAGGGACCACAAAGGCTTGTGTATATTAATTGTCAAGTGTGTAAAAGGTGAACAATTTCAAATAAAAAGAGTCCTACTTTGTTAATGCTGGTGATGTGTAGTTCAGTAGTTCAGTACAAGTTCAAATTATAATTTATTATATATATATACTGACATGGAAATCCAAAAATACAGTACAGAAAATATGCATCTCTTACTGTGAACTTAAGGATCACGGTTCACTCTGTTTCAAAATGTGCATTCATAGCAACACTTATCACAAAATTGTGTTTCACTGAAGCATGTACACATTCAGAGTATTTAATTCAAATTCAGACTACAGCATTAAAATTCCCATCACAACTCCATTTCCACTACGAACAAAATATGCTTCTCAAGGATGTGCACCTTCCTTGTTTGAATCACAATGTGTGCTTGTAAAAGAGAAACTAGCCTATAATCCTGATGTAAATAATACATTATTTAACATTGTTTAATGTATTAATATTGGTAAATTCACGTTATGTTACTGAATGACAGATGACCTATTGGAATAATAATGCAGCAGATTGTTCTCCAGCAGCGGCTGATGCAGTGAGTGGGCAGAATACATTAGCAAGTGGACCAATATTTTGTGTTCAGATATATACATGTATTTGGGGGAGAAACCTAGTGTGTAATGTTATACAAGTGTGAAATTACAGGCATAAAAGTACACGTACAGAACGTCAAAAACATCATGACATAGTTTATTGAGTTTTAAAAATTGGGCGTTACAAACAGGAACATTTTTGATCAGTCCAGTGTTAGATAACATCTTTAATAGCTTGCAGCATTAGATGCCGCAGGTGTTTCAGTTTAACGAGTGACCGTGTTATCTGGTGACTCTCATCTAAATGTGTCGTGGTTACTCAGAGCGATGGCAGCTGTTGAATAAACGAACAAACATGTAGAAGTCCTTCTAAAAGCCTTCAATCAATTTAAAAGACAGACTCATCTATAATCTATGCAAATCATTAACATAAGCTACCACGCTAAACCACGGACACTTTTAGCTGAAAGTCACCAGGTAACAGTGTTACTCGGTTAAACCGAAACACCTGTTGCTTTAAAACAGTCGTGATCCTGTCGATATCCTGTAGAACTTGACTTTGTTTTTTGAATATCCCTACATGCAAAAACCAAAAATTTTGATGCTGTTAACAGTTTGAATTCAGTGTTTAAAACTTGCTAACTCGTCCTTATGGCTGGGGCAAAACGCCTCTCCATTTGCCAACATGAGCATGCATAATTTTAAAGACATCAGCTGTAAAAGGGTCTATTTTGTCCTACATCCCAAGTCACAAATATACATTTTTTATTTGAGAAACGTCTTAAGTAAATGCCTCAAAAAGCTGGGCACTGTAATTTTTTGTAAACGTTACTCAAACAGGTTTAAAGTGTTTTTTGGGGGGACTATTTTCAGCCATGGATTAACACACATTTGGTGCTCTAATGAGTATTTACAGCAGCAGGACAGTGGGATTGGTGCTACAAGGTTGATAAATTTGGCTACAAGGTTGATACATTTGGCACAAACGTAATTAACAGAGTTAGCAACACATCTTCAACTGATTAATATAGCCATGATGGAAAACAAAATCTGCAGCCACTAACCTGTTTATATCAAAAACAAATGTGACAAAGATGCAGTATACTACGGTAATTACATGCAGAGGATTTAATAAAAGACATTCACTTGGCAGACAAACATCAGCCCATAGATAAAAAAAATCACTGACACTGATGCACGCATGCACATGCGCACACCATTAATACATCCATGATGTCTGACATCTCAAAGCTCATATGTCTTTTTTTCCATCCAGGAAAAAACATCACTGACAAAAGAAGGTCTGAGCGCCCTATATCTGACATTTTTGGAGGGACCCCAATTCTCCACAACACCATAACTCATGCGGTACATATTTAACTCAGTTGTTCAGTCTGTGAACTTTTCCATGAACCTTTAAGCTTATTCATCCATCCTTCGTTTGTAGCACATCTACCCCCCCAAACTCCCTGAGGCATGAAAGATGGTCGCGCAGCCAGATGAAGGAGCTTCTTCCCAACGAAGCCCCTGCTCGCTCTCCAAAACCAATACAGAATCTCTGGCCCCCATCTCGCTCACTGGAGCAATGATCACAAACATCTGTAAGTGGGATGCGGAGCCTCTCTATCTGCTGTTCAGGAGAGCCATCAGCAGAAAAACACTGCCTGACTTCTTCGTCATCAGCGGGGAAAATGCTATGAACAGCTGGATGTCCAACCGAGCGAGCAGTGGAATGTATTATACGCCGGAGTGTGAGTCAGAGAGGAGAACGACTTAGTTCTCGGCTCCAGTTGATGACCAGACTACTGAAATCAAGTGAACCAAAGTTAAAGCTCCTTTCAAGACAATGAATACAATAATGATGAAATACACTGATATAAAGTTCTTGTAAAAATCAATAACCAATAGTGAGTGAGAAACAAAAAATGATAATGCATGATATAAAAATACTATTTATCATATTCATGAGGCTATGGTGCAACAGTTAATATTATTTTTGATACATAATTAACAAAGGCTATGGTCAATAATTTAGCATTTATTAATTTCCGAATGAATATCAAGCAATGTAGGAGTAATACATTAGAAATGCCTCAAAACTGAAACAAGATAAAATGATAATAAAGAAGAAAAGTGTAATATCTTATGGTAAATATTTTATAATTGGTCCAGTTAACAGATTCTTAGTAGGCTTAGCAAAGTTTTAGAATGAAGAATTACAAGTGTTTGTGTCTGCGATAAACTGAAAGTAAGTGTAGACTTTATGCTTATTGCGTAATGTTATGTATGAATGTTCATTAACAGCAGTTGTTTTACACTAGTTAAGTTGCGCTGTTATGTTTTTGCATTATTATTTAAACACCATGATGTTCTTTCTAACTTTAACTAAATGGTTTTGTTGCCTAAACCTAAGTAATGGTCTTAAACCATTAACAGCGTGGTTTTGTGCATTTTTGCAAGTCTGAAACAAAGCAGTTATAAAAAGTATTTGTGATTTGCAAAAATGTACAATGTCAACCCATGGCAACTTGGTTTCCAATAGCTCAAACATGAAGTGATCATTTTGTCATTTTCATTTCCTAACACATAGTTTAAAACACTTTGCTGCGGAAAAATATTGTGGGAGAAAAGTAGAATCATTTATCATGTCCTCAAACAGTCAAATAAAAATTCCCCGACTTTAAAAACAAATTGTTGCTAAAATCGGTAAATGAAATAAGCAAAATATGGTAACACTGGTGATGGTGCTCAAAACCCACAAATTATAGGTTTGTTGTTATTGTTCTCATTGATGGCTGCTTTCCCAGTTGTAAAAACATCTGGGTCTATAATGGATTTGGTTGTCGGATTAAGATTGGCGACTTCCTGTGTTCTTGTGCATGAGCCAGAAAGATTGTGGCAAAAAAAAAATAAGCCACGTCAATAGCAAGAAGCACAGATGAGGTTGATGCAGCTGCACAGGCTGCAGTTTAGTAGACTAAATGAAATAAAGATTTTGAAATTTGCCATATTTTTTTGATTAACTTAAAAAGGATGTTGACTGTTCCTTGCTGCTGCAGCATCCATGATGCCTGTAAATAAAATCTGATCGTTTGGAGCAAAACAACAGAAACTCTCCCAGGCAGAACACGGCTAACATCAACAGGATGTCAGTCTGAGCGATGGCATGAAATCAACTGGAAATGCAGTCTGATTATCAGGCTAAAATTATCGTGTTTTCAGAAGCATGACTGGCAGAAAGTTGAGATAAATATAATTTAGACGGGCTGGTAGGAAAACAAAAGGAGGAGGGGGAAAAAAATCATATTTACTAGAATATGTTTATGGAAAACGTAACTGGCGAAAAATAATCTTTTTCATGTGATTTATTTTTAATGGGCAAAACCTGCATGTCATTATCATCAGGCCTGGTGAAGCAGCTCGTTATGATCCTGAAGTATAAAAACATGATTATTTTCCGTCAAGTCTGTTGTCACGGATCTCGAGTGTTAATTATGTGACATTTCCAGCTCCTGTGATCCAATAAGTCCCGTCTTAGATACATGTGACATTTCCTTATTTACCGTGACGAAGAAAGAAAACAATAGAACAATGGAATAAAAGCAGCACATTGTCAACTTATTTCCTCCTGAATATTAACAAGCACTGTTCCTCTTTTAAAACAAATAATAGCAAAACAAAGTCTGACAGACTCTTAGTGGAGCCCTGAACTGAACCGAGGAGCCCACGGTAACAATAAAGGGTGTGTCCCCATCTGTTTTTGAAATACTGGCCAACAGATAACCTTTTACATTGTACACATAAAACTCAGTAGAGAGTGAATGAATTGCTAAACAGAACTAGAGCAATCATAGCTTTAAATAACACAGCTCAGTGTTATTGGAATGCAAGGAAGATAATGATGACATGCTATAGATTTATGATGCAGGCTATCTGCTTGTGTTGGCCAAATTCCATATCAGATGCGTCACCTCGTTCTTCTTTCACTGTAACAAGAAAGAGGTTGTTTTTCCATTTTTTCATTCACAGACAGTTGAGAAAGGAAACCCCTAGAGGCGGCAGCGCTCTGGCGGGATGTTGTAACAGATACTCGACATGAGCTGCACTGACAATGCCCTCGGGACTCCTGGCGGGGCCGTGCAGGTCCGGGCAGCCCGTTTCCATGTCCCTGTGAAAGCTTTGATTCAACGTCTTGATAAATGCCTCAATCAACATTCCAGTCCATTAAGGCTTTGACATTTTAACTTTATCCGGACGTTTACAAAAAAAAAGCCTCGCCTGCGGGGCAAAGATCTTCTTGAAACATGGTCCCGCTTGTGAATTTGACAGAACACCTGCATTACAGGCGCCCTGGTTTAAGTGTCCTGTGTGCTTTTTACAGAGGGCTTTTAGGCTCCAGTAACAAAAGATAAAGATTTAACGAGAGGGGAGGCACTGAAAGGTTTTGCTCACCGGTTGTTCTCTGAACACTGTGGCTATTTTTTCAAGTGACTCACTGAAGCTCAAAATAGGTTTAGAGCCGAAAGGTTGAGAGTTACTTAAAGGACACACACACACACACACACGCATGCACGTATAAAACACACACACACACGCACGTTGTATACACGATCACACACACCAACATACATTTTCATGACTTTTGGAGACATTACATTGACCTATATTCATTTCCTGGAGACTTACCCTAACTCTAACTGTTCCTTGCATATATAGTTTATGATAAGGAGGGCAAGTCCCCAGAATGTGACTGTGTGGATAGACTAATGTCCCCACAAGATATGAAAAATAAACACATACACACACAAACACACAATGTTGTTTTAAAACACTTTTGAGGACATTACATTGAGTTACATTTATTTCCTGGAGACCATACCCTAACCTTAACCTTAACCTAACCTTACCAACAATTCTTCACCCTAAAATGTAATGGTTTATGATATGGGGGCATGCATTTTGTCCCAATAAGACAAAAATGATGTTTCCATCAATTTAGAGGACATTACCTTCACTTACATTAGTTTCTGGATACTTACCCTAACCCTAACAGCTACTTGCCTAATCCTAATCCTAACCTTAACCTAACCCTTGACCTTAACCTTAAACCACGTTATTATCCTTAAATGTAATGACTTACGTTATAGGGACGTGCATTTTGTCCCCAAAACGAAAGGCGAGTCCCCACAATGTGACTGTATAAACAGATCTATGTCCCCACAACATCATTAATACAAACCCACATGTACACACACAGACAAACACACAAACAGATGCATAATACATCAACTCACAAATCTACCAATCAACACACATACACACTCAAATCCCTGTTATCTCTTTCAGAGCCTGTTGGGAGATCAGGTGTTTGGTTTTGTGTGTGTGCCTGGTGTGTGTGTGTGTGTGTGTCTGTCTCTCATACTACTGGACCTGTCAGCCCGATATTTTCTGTGCTCATTTATGGCTGTTTTCAAAAGGAGCTGGTTAGTTTGAGGTTTTTTACTTCTCACTCCTTGTAACCGGCGAGAAGAGGCCGCAAGTGATCAGCAACTACTTAAGTAGCAAAAGGCATCTCCTGTAATCTTCTACGCTAGTTTTGGTCTCATTTTGAAGCATTTACAGATTTATTCAATACTCAATATGTTATGAGCTACTAAGGTTGGGTTAGATACAAGATGAATAAATCACAATTTAGTTATCTTTGCCTACTGAGTGCACTTTTCTAGTTACTAGAACTAGAAACTGCTGTGGTAGATCTGTGGTGAAGGAGTATAGGTCAATTTGAATTTTACAAAAGGAATCCTTATGTTGTTCAATGAAAACTTAGTCAGATTATACACAAAGTCAAAAACACTGGGCCATAGCTTTCAAAGTTTTAACAGTTTTAACAGGAGATAGCTTTGTGCCTTGCTACTGATCAGCTACGAACTTAAGTTACTGTATTTTCGAGGGTTGGAGAGAAAGAAGCTTAATATGTTACTTCTCTTAGTTTCCTTTAAAGAGCATTTAAACACTTTGTTTAGCTTAAACAAGTACACTTCACATATTCAATTTGAACCCATACACAGTTCACCCACTCTAAGGGTTTTTCAAACACTGAATTATTGTTGAAGCCTCAGAATCAGAAAAACAAAACTTAACACTTCCTAGGACTAAAAGTTGTAGATTAACATCTATAGTATGCAGTAAACAATATATAAGGCAGATGGCGACTTGAACGGAGGTTGTGTTTACCATGTTTACAAGAAGAGTCCATATGAATAAAGGAATGAATGAGGTTTTTCTCAACTTTTTAAGTGAAAGTTAGGTCACAAGTTGGACATGCTGATATTTCTAAAAATGTCAAGCAGGATTACTTTAAAATTTATTTGAAAAGGCAAAAGGACACAAAATCCCTTTTTATTGTCAGTCACCTGGCAACGGTCTTCTCTCGACTTCAGCCACTGAAATGCTAAGCACACTATGAACTTTACGTCCCATGTCAGAAAAACAACCTGAAGGATTCAATTTGAAAGCAGCAAAAGTAAGAAAAGAAACTAACTGTTTCAGCAACAAAAACATATATATTTATATCCTCATACATCAGATGGAATGATAACTTACAAAAAGTTGTTGCTAATTTTTTTGTTCTCCTGTTAAATGGATGCAGTCTTTTGAAAATAAACTTTCATCTTCATTAGAAATAACTAATTGTCCCATAACCTTAACCATGTGTTTTTTTCTGTTACCATGGTGACAAAGGTCCACTATAACCTTAACTATGTATTTCCACACAACTCAGAAAACTAATTTTGTTGTTCTGGAGGGCTTTTAATTTATTTTGTTGTTTAATTTGGAGGACCTGTTTTTGTTATCAGCACACCATAAAATACATACTGCCTGAAATAGAGCTTCAAATATTATAATTTATTGTCCTTAGGCAGTTAGTTTGTCCAGCCATTTTGATGACATATAAAACAGAAACACATGAATAGGACTAAATATAGATAAAATAAAGCTATTTGAAATGAGGGTTCCTTCCAGGTTTCATTCGTTTAATAACTAAAATATGAACAATAATCATTATCAGTCAGGAAAGTTGGATTAGTATACTTGTAATTTTGCCTTTAATCCAAACTGAATTGTCGCTTCATGTCTTCTTGTATCCAAACTAATTTTATTTTTTTTCCATAATTTGACAAAAAAACAGAGTTGTACCTCAGTGTGATTGAGTTTAATAACGCGCAGCTCCCTGTCAGACGCTGTCTTGCATCTGGCTCTTGAAAACTCTGGGACTCTGCTAAGAACAAGGGTACATGAACAACGAGAGCAATCCAAAACATTTCAAGGACTTGGCTGACAGCTGTTTTATCACAGTGCTCATGAATATAGACAGCATTGCCTTCTCTTGTTATTGTGACTCACACTAAGCAGCTGACTCAGAAAATCATTCTCGCTATTTAACTGTTCATCTTCCTTAGATTCTGATATTGATTGAAGATGTACCAAAGTAATTTTCTTTTGCAGTGAAAGTAATCGTTCGAGTAAAGTCCCAAAACAAGACGTTTAAAGGAACAGTTCAACATTTTGGAAGATACACTCATTCGCTTTCTGGCAGAGATATACATGAGAAAACTGATACCACTCTCATATCTGTCTGTTAAATGTAAGCAGCTGGCTATCTTAGCTTAGCACAAAGACTGGAAGCAGGGGGAAACAGCTAGCCTGACTCTGTCCAAAGGTTACAAATTCTACCTACCGCCAAGTTCATGGTTTTATTGTTTCATTTTGTTGACAATTTTAGAGGTTTAAACAGAGGGAATTTTACATTTTTCTTTAAAGCCTTAAAAAAACAGTTTTCACCATGTTTTTAGAAATTAAAATATAATAAAAAATCAGGCTATGAATGATATATGAACAAACTCCTCTGTAAAAATATTCAAGACGTAGACAGGAATGAAACAAAAACGTTTGGTGTATGTAAGTGCTACTGAAATGAACAATTCTGGCTTTGAGAAAAAAACTAATTTAGATAAAACAACCTGTAAAGATAAGGGTAAATAATTTAACTTATAGATAGCACCCTGAAATGAGACAATTGTTAGTTGCAGCCTTACAAAAAACATAGTTGTAGCCATTAAAAAACAATCAAATATTTTTAGGTTTTGAATTAATACAATTGAAACATTACACTATCTCAGTTAGTCAAAGGTCAAATTAAGGCTATTAAATCCAAATGGTTTATAGTGAGAGTGACGAAGAGCAAAGAAATGAATAAAGAATGACTAATTCACTGGAGGAATGAATTGAGTCATTTTAAAGCATAGAAAGAAAATGAGTACTGAAAACATGAATACTGATGAATGATGAATAATTTTATTATTTAAAATGTTCTCTCCAGACACTATACAAACATACGCCCGCTGTGGCTGTAATATCTACTGCGTGAATATTCAAAACAAATGAATACGAATAAATTCAGCCCTTTTATTCAGCCGGTGCTCTCCTGAAAACCTCTAAATGGCGTCTACTGTATAAAAGTTAACAGAAACTAACAGCGTTAATAGTGAAATATGCATCCCTTCATGTACACTGTACTCATTAGCATGCGTTGATTAACACACAAATGCACCTAACCTCTCCCTAATCTCCATGCCCATATGACGGGCACCATCAATTATTGAGCCATTAATTATTGGCTCAAACTGATGTCAGTCAAGTGAGACGGACACTTTGACCCTGATTAATAACACAGAGCAATAAACACACAGCAGCCATGATCACTGGTGTGTGAACACATTTGAGAGGTGCCATAAATTTCAAGGACAGCGAACTAGTAGAAGGTGAGCTTCCATGACAACGACTGGCTCATATATCAGAAGGCATGATGGGGTAAATACTTACACGGCTCCATTCCATTTCAAGGAACCAAATAAGCATCCCCGGTAAAAGGACATTAACGCCTTTTAATTTGGGTCATATGGAGGGAACGCATCTGTTGAAAAAAAGAGTTGGAGAGATATTGGATGAGAGATTCATTGGTACTATGCAAGCTGGTGGTGGTTTGAAAGATCACAATCTCTTAATATAACCTTCCTGGAGCCCTTCAGAGTGAACGCTCAGCTTAGTGATTTTATCTTCTGCTCAGACTTATTGAGCTTATTTCAGTCTGCTCGGTTAGTAGAGAGCTGCACTGAAGCTCTCAGAGTTCATGCTTTTATTCCCTTTGGGGCCACAGACACTGAGGTTCATTTACATAAATGCGGTACTTCGTATAGAAGAGTTATACTTATGTAAGGTAGATATCCTAAATTATTGAATGTTACATTTAATGTTTGGTGAAATGATGTGATATTCTCTACTTTCTTACGTGTAAAGATCCAATAAAAAAGACCAACATTAACAATAAATACTAGAAAGTATCGTCTGTGCATCCAAAGCCTGATAGATCAAAGAGCTCCGGTGTCACAAAACTATTAAAAACACATTAGTGAGCCTCACCATTACTGGGTAACATGTTAGTTCATGTCACCATGACTGTGGTTTATTTTGAGTCAAATCCAACCTACAACGTCCTGCTGCCAGAAACACTCACTAGAGTGCAAATGTGTATCAGTCCACGGCTAAAAATAGTTCCTTACAAATACACAATTCACTCCTGTTTGAGTCAAAGCTTAAACAAAAGTGCCAGTACTCCACTTATTCACATGTTGGGATGTGAACAGCCCGCTAACAGCAATGATAACAGTAAATAAAAGATACTAGGATTGAAAAAAGAAGAAAGAAAGAAAGAAAGAAAGAAAGAAAGAAAGAAAGAAAAATCAAAGGTTTTAGACTTAAAACTAAGCAATTTCAAAATCGAAAGAGCAGGAGTTTCATTATATTTGTTCAAAATAAAAAAAGTTATGCCGAACAGTTAAGTATGTTTATTACAAAAAGGACATGAACATTGTTTCGATAAATTATTCTCACCCCACCCGTCCCCCATGCCGAGTCATGCATCAGCTCGTCCAGATGCTCTCCACCTTGTTTTTTATGTTTCATAGAGCTTATGAGGCGTGGAGCAAAATCGCTTACGCTGGGCATTATGATTTTGAATCAACCATAAAACCTGACACGTAAACAGCAGAAAAGAGTACCGGTAGCTCGTGAGAAGAACCAGTGTGTAAGAAAGAAGATACGATAAACCAGTGAGTAACGGCCACTTCGAGTACTGTTTTTTTAGTCAATGTTTCCCTCACAAAATAGTTTCTCCTCTTCATATTGTCTGTGAAGATATTCAGTCATTCAGGTCGTGGTGTGACTATGTTTCTGTATTTTGTTAGCAATGTGGAGACGTTGCTGAAATATAATTAGAACGCTGAAACATCCCATTAAAATAAATTAAATAGGATGAGTAGAATAAATTCTGGCTTGTTTTCTCAATATCGACTTCAATTCTGGGACTAAACAGTCAAACTTGTGAATAGATATCGCGGTTTCTTCGATTCTAGGTGGACAAACTTCTCCGATAGATCACAAACCCGTTCATATTTGGCAGGCTGCAAGATTCTCCACAACGGGCGATTGTTTAGTCGTCTCACCCGACAACCTGCACCACCTTTCAGGAGATGAAAACAAAAGCAGCAGCAGGTTAGAACTGCAGATGTAGTAGTGCTGATGTCGCCTCCTACAGGCAAGTACATTTATACTTGTTGCAAATACAGAACTGGGACAACCTGCAGACAGTGAGGTAATTTATTTATATATAAAATTCAGCTTGTGGTTGTAAAACACCAAATGTTAGGTTTTATTTAGAAAATTATCCAGGATGGCTCTGTTGAGATTTAAATCCTCTTTTCCAACGAGGTCCAGGCCAAGATGGCAAAACTAACATTTCACAGATAAAAACACAAAAAAACGACTTAAAAACACTGCATGAAGTTAATACCAAGTTAACTTAATACAATTTGCCTTGATATGTTGGTGCATAACAATAAACACAGTAAGAGAATATAAAAAATAGAAGGCAGGTATTGGGAAAGTCAAGAATAACAAATCTGAAAAAGAAAATAAATATTTCAAATATATCTGTATTTAAAATGAAAAAAGCTGTACTGCGAAGGATTGTACAAAAGTTCACAGTATAAAATATCAAGAATATGTGCAATGTACAGACGTAATAACCCAAAAGATGTGCATTGAAATAAGGCAGATGAGTCAGATGGAAACATTACAGCGGTCATTGCTGTTTTTGTAATATCAGGGTATTGAATATCAAAGGACAATATACAATATCAAAGCCTTGTTTGAAGATGTTATTTTTGTATACGCATATCACACCATGTGACCTGTTTACTATCAAGGGTGTGAGCCACCGGAGAGCTGGGTGGATTAGATAAGCATCGGCCACATAGTGATAAACCACACAGGCTTATGAGCTGATGATGCTGCGGCCTGTCGCCATGGTAACCGCATCCTCTGCCCCCCCCCCTTCATCAGCCTGCAGGTCGGACGTGGATGAAATACATGTTACAGCCTGAAGCTCTGGAGTTTAAAGTTTGCAGAAGTGTCCCCCCCCCCTCCCTCCTCACCCTCACCCCTCCATCAGCCACTTCATAACATCACGAGGACAAAAAACATAGCGGAAATGTTTTCAGCCGGACAAGTTATCACTGTAATGAGGCTGTCACCGTGGCGACGTCCCAGGGTTACCGCCTGACAGCCGGGACAGGTGACGGGTGACGCCCACTGTGGAGATCACAGCGGGCAGCGGGCAGTGACTTTCAGGAGCTCCAACCTTCTGTTGTTCCTCGACACATGCAATGCAGGCAGCTAAGTGGAAAGGCTGTTGTCTACCTTAAAATAGTGTAGGCCTACAATCAAAATATAGATTCAGGCTTGGCAGTTCACAAAAGCTTTTTATATTTCTAAAAACAAAGAAAAAAGTCCTCTGGTGCACAGGAAGTCATGTATTTTATATTTCTGGCAGCACCAACAGCAATTTGTTTGAACATTGAAATGTGATAAGTGCAGAGAACCAAAACTTGATGAAAACATGGCATATTATCACCGATGTAAAAGTACTCAGTGGACTCACTTTCCTCCATATTTCCCTTTTTTCTGTCTGTGCATTTGTGTGTTAATTGCTTTATCTGTGCAGGAATTGCATAGAAAGACTTAAACATATGCATTCAGGCCATCTTTAGTGCAAATGGTCCCAATATAAACATGTTTTTTGAATTTCTTTATCGCTAAATTGATTTTCTTTTTAAATTGAACTACTCTGTTAAAAAAAAAGAATGCTCCATCATCCCTCTTGCAACTCGCTCAACTCAAGATTTGACATTTTTATGTAGCTGAACCGATAAACCGATGTTCTGTGAAAAGTGGTTATCACTCCAGCAGGTCAATATTTTAAGTGCAAACTCTTCAGTTTTTTAGGAGGGTGTATGATGGATGTTATTTTCTGGGCTAACATTTTTTCCAGAAATGGTTGGACTGAAGGGAATACTGTGTTAGCACAGTGCACTGCTGCCCCCACGTGGCAACAAGAGTGGAATGCATTTGAATGTACTGAATCATAAATTTCAATAAAGCCAGTTATGATTTGTAAATTGAACACGGTTTGAGGAGAAATTGGAAATAGGTCGTCTTTATATTTATGGAGTATGAAGTGATGTTTCAGCACCTGTCTAAATTAATCAAAACTGCCGTGTCTTGTGAATTACAACTTGCCTATGAATTAAATGTTATTAAATGCAGCTGCCTGGATGTATTTCTGGATAAGCCAAAATCAAAATCATGTGTCTCAAGCGTCTCAGTTAAGTGATTGACCCAGGTGTGTGTGTGTTTTTCACAGCACAACTCGTCCCAGTTTGCAGTACAGCACAGGTGTTTCTGATAACATTAACGAGGGCTCTGTTTGACTCAAGTGTCCCAGTAAAGCATGAGAATGTGACTGTGAGCCAGCAAGCACAACACCAGGACCCTGAAACTGGAGCAGCTAAAACAAATTAAGTAATCATTTATTATGTACAGCTGTGGTTTTCTGACTGTGACATGTCAAAATGTCTTCCTTTAAAGTTACTATGAGGAACTTTTAACTGTTTATGAAACTGTCTAAATGAAATACTGATGCCTCTATATGAACTACAAAATCACAGGTTGTATTGCAGGGCCTGATGGAAGGAAGGGAGGCACGGGAGAACCAGGACCAGGACTGAGCGAGGCAGACTGTCACACCCTGCTGCAGTAAAATTAGAGGTTTTCTAAAGGGACTCTGGTGCATAAAAACAATACTGTGGTGTCCACAGGGACCGCCAAAATCAACACAAAATGAGAGTTCATTGTAGTAAATTTTAATCCAAAAGGTCAATTAGATTATGTGACGAAGTGAACTACATGAAATAAACAAAACCAAACACATACATATTGATATACACTGTGCTTAACATCTTTAAAAATCCATTGCAAGTACTAAATTTGGAAATTTGTATTTGACGATCCAGAAACGGGCTTCGTCTGAACAGTTTTTGTCCCTCAACATGCTAATCATTTGACATTTGCAGACATGGAGACTGTCTCAAGTGTAAACTGGAGCTGATCTAATGAAAATAAATAGAGATCTGCCCTGAGATATTATTTGAGCAAGCTTTTATAGCATTGCTTAATCAGTGTAAGATGATGCAAAACTCTCTTTGGTAAACGCCTTGCTGTTTTACTCTCAATTTCCATTCAGAGGGCTTAATGCCAAATTCCAAATCCACATGACATTCAGTGTTTGACGTTTAATAAACAGTGTTGTCACCTTCTAATGTACTGCTGAAGGAATAGTTTATACACAAAGTGATTTTCCACTTCTACCTCTGTCAATGAGTGTGTATAGGACCAGATTTGTAACTGAAACACTCACCATCAATTCTGACAGACAGCACCGTTTCTGACCACAGGGAGAGTCCAACTTCAGCAATGAAATCCTTTGATGTGTCAAAACTTTTCTCACTTTACACACCTCGTTTGCAGGCTTTTGTCAAAAACACCCACTGCACATTTTTGTTCCTACTTTATTCTCTTCTTTGGCAGGCTGCAGACAGTCACTTCCTGCACGGATCAAAAATTGATTTTGTTGCCAGGGAAACTGTTGAAAGGTCTGCAAACAGCTGATTTCAGTTTCAAATACGCTTTTGTATCTTCAGACAAACTGAGACTCAACCATTATTGCTTTTCATAAAGTTATGGTGCAGAGCGCGACGAGTGGTTCTGTGCATTGAAAGATCCGTCTCTCGGTTATTCCATCTGCTTCAACATTCAAATAATAATGTCTTTCTTTATTGTACACCTTTAATGATGAGTAACAGTGAGAAGAGCTTTTTAGCCTAAAACCAGCTTTGCATTTGAGTTTTGCAAGAATGTGTCCTACAACGTGAATATGAGAAAGCGTTTACACAATTCTGGCTCCCTCCACGATATTAAATATTCGCCAATAAATAGCCCTCTTGTAAATTTAGAAGCATTTTGTATCATACTATAAAACACAATAGCAGTATCATACTGAAAACAGCAAATACAGTAGAGCAGTTTTACTGTTAAGTGCACTAATAGTAAAGCTGTTTTACTGTGAAACTTCTCTTAACAGCTAATTGCGATACATTATTGGCAAAAGTGTTGGAAGTTAAAGTTAAAAAACAATGAAACATTGTGTGAGAAGCCTTTGCTGCTGCGTTCCATATGATGAACCACATTCAATTTAAATTCAATATGCTTTATTGGCACGAATGTAACAAGGACAATGTTGCCAAAGTGTCAAGTCACTAGAGCAGAAATTACATTTCCAGGATCAGTTTGAGTGGCTGCACAGAGCCGGTCTGCCTTCATGACAGTGGGAAAGATCAGAGGTTATAATCTCCCACTGGAAAAGATTGTCATCAAAAAACTGTGGTCGGTTTTCATCTTATGTTTGAACTTTTCATCAACGGGTTATGATTTCACTCTTTGGACAGAGGAGATGAGCAGCTCTTTCGACGTAGTGACTCATAGGATCCAACTAAACATTTGTTTTAAGTTTCTCTGGCAACACGAAGCTGCGCTGTGACGAAAGAAAAATGCCATCCTAAAGTTTCCTTGTGCATCTCTGTGGTTGGTGGTTTCTAAACAAAATAAAAGGGAACATTGTGGGAAAGCAGTGAACCACGTAACTTATAATGAAATGTAGAAAAATGTCTGTAAATGTCATTAATCTCATGTAATTGTAATCTTTGTGATCATACTATAGATTTGGGAAATGGGCGTTTTTCCATACGATGAACTAAAGCTTTTTAGTAATGCAATAGGATCCAATGGTGACCTGCAAAGTCGAAGAAGATTTGCATAATTTCCTAAATGGCTCCATCATCCTGACAGGGACAGTTCAACCAAATTACACCCACAAATGAACATTAAAACAGGAATTGAAAATGTAATGAATCATTTCTCAGTTCTCAAGATATTGACTTATCCTGCTTTGTACAGGAACATTGTTGATCCTGTAAATGTTTTTCCTTCTCGTGAATTGTTAAATTATATAAATGCCAAATGCACATTAAAGTCCTGGCTACTATTCTTCCAGACATTTTCTATGATCTACTTTGTAATATCTCTCACTGATGTTTTGAAAGCACCATTATGACAGGCCCAGCAACTGTAACCAAGGGGGGAGGGGCTTAGTTTTGGGTCTCTGGATCTCTTTGAGGAAAGAGATGTTACTTCTGGTATAATGTTTCAATGCTCTTGGCACCTAAAGCAAACTCACTTTCACCATTAAACTGACTAAATTACATCAGAGATTTAAAAAAAAAACAATTGGTGAACTGAATCTTAATATACAGTACTGTCTGTTCTTGAGGGACATCATCAAGCTTACCAAGAGGAGAGGGAGAGCGTGAGTTTAATCGGTTATTGATCCCTGCAGCCTCAGGACTCCTCTTTCCATCGTCTGACTCTTGCCTCCACTGTTGTGTGGGCAGATGAGGAGGCTGTTAACGAGGTTGTAAGGACTATAATAGACATGAGGAGGAGGTCATCTCTGCAATGAGATTTTGAGTCTTGGCCAAACATGTGATCAGCCTGGTATGAGCGATCAGAGGAGTGTGTGTGTGTAGAGTCAGGATGGAACGCAGCCAAGAGCTGGGAGAGGAGGACGACGGTGGAAATTCATGAGAAACATCAGAGTTCAACAAAGTAAAATGGAAAATGAGGTTAGAAGAAGAGGGTGCATCGACTTTACACTTTGAAAGATGTGGGTGTTTCCCAGGCAAGAAGGGTCGAACAAAAAGCTGCAGTCAATTATGGGAATTGAAGGAACCAGTATTTTTCAAGCTCGAGCGATTCTAGGGAGTAAAAGTGGGATTATCTGGGTCCCTTCTGCATCGACTTTAACCATTTTAATTAAAAAGAACTTCTTTATAGAGGTGCTACACTAATTTGTTTGAGTCTTAAGTTCATAACTTGTCATTAAATTGTGAAAAATGCAGATCACACTGTCAAAGTATCTTCAAATAGCTTTTCCAGAACCCCAAATATATTCAATTTACAATCACGTGAAGCAGATAAATGCAAAATGACATGTCTTCTCTTGACTTTAGGTTGAATTGCAGTGACATTTGGTACACACATTAATGCTCCTCTAATTTTTCATTTAGCACCATCACAAGGTCAAAATTTTCATTTGTTTATGACAAAACATCTTCAAAACTAATGACATTCATATCAGCTACAGCCAAAATGTGTGCTAATTAGCAAATGTAGCATGTTAACTTGATAAACATGTTAAAATTACCTGCTTAACATTGTATGTATGTACACTGCATGTTAGCATAATACAGCTCCACAGAGGCAAGGCTGTGGACTCTTAGGTCTTAATATCAAAAAGTGATTAATTGTCTTTCAATCTATTAATCATTGCAGCTCCAGTTAGAAATCCTCAAAATCCTCCTCTACTCCAGATTTTGTGGCAATAAAAGATCTAAGTTTTGGTCATAACACTCAAGGGTTTTGGACTTTTAATGAGTAACATTTGCTTTCAACAAAAGCATAATCTTAACTTCTCCTACCTGTAATAATAATAATAATAATAATAATAATACTTTCATTTTATATAGCGCTTTTCTAGATACCCAAAGACGCTTTACATAGGGCGAAGACAAACAAAAAAGAAGAACACAAAGGAGCAAACAAAACAAACAAACAGAACATTAAAAAAAGAAAAAGAAAACTGGAGAAGCTGTGGGGAATGAGTCATGTAGTGGAGGGTCGGGAGGGAAAGGGAGCAGGGGTTAGCAGGTGAAGGCGAGTTTGAAGAGGTGGGTTTTGAGGGCTTGTTTGAACGATGATAGGGTGGGAGCCTGACGGATGTGGATGGGGAGGGCGTTCCAGAGGGAGGGTGCAGCAACTGAGAAGGCCCTGTCACCCCAGGTCCGGCGCTTGGTCCTGATGGTCTTGTGATGTCACTTTGTCACATTTCAGAGCAAAAAGCCATACAAGAGACCTCTTTATTGAATTTATTAAGTTGTATTCAGACACTCAAAACTGATCAGCCCATCACTAGTAATGCTGTTTTACATCATTAAAATTCATTAAGCCGTAAGAAGAGACCACCAGTAAGGTTAATTATGCTACCTGCTTATAGCTGTAGGTTAGCGAGTCCAATACAGTCCGTCATATAAAATCGAAGGGCAAGTCATTAATTAAAACATGATCAACACTGTGCAATGCAATAAAAGTTCCTTTCAAACATGACCATGGACCATTTCTGAGAAAAGAAAGTAACAAGACACCAGAGAGGGATTTTGTTAATAACACTACATATACCAAAGAAAGACCACCACTGCTTAACGTTTGACCAGTTTGTGACACGGTCTAGGATGAGAAGATGAGAAGAAAATAATAAAATAATAATAGGAGACCTATATTGAACTGTACAGTTGTTCGGAATCGCTAAACAGTTTCCTTGTGAGCTAACGAGCTCTGCTAGCTGTGCTAAAGGAGGAAGAAGACAACATTGCACCCTATAGTAACATTTGAGTATATATTTTTTTTTTCTCCACAATCTTGTGACAATGGGTGGTAGTCCAATATTCTGCATTCTAAAAACATTCCACCCCCTTTGATTGAGATCACCCAAATCTACTGGCCTGGACAGAAACGGATTAACGAAGACGAGATCGCGTGTTCAAAGTCTTTGCAGCTCATAAAGCAGGACGCTCAACAGTCGTCACATTTCCTGTTCATTTTTTCTTTTCCATGTGAAGCAGTATCCGTGTCAAAAATGTGACTCCATGCCGCGACATGAAAGCGTTTCGTTTAATAGCGTAGCAGAAATTTAGAAAATTCCCGTCATGTTTTCTTGTAGTTGTTGGTTCCTGATGTTTCGACACTTTACAAAACAAAACAAAATGTTTTCCACACCACAAAGACTTTGTTGTTGATGTGCAGCAATGTGGACCATATTGCTCTACAGATGGTTGCTCAAAAATAGGAAGCCAGATGTGTATTAAGGTTGTTTTTTTTCTTTTCAATACTCTCAAAGACTTTTTTTTTTTGTGTATTTTACAACTTTTTCAAAAACTGGACGATACCAAATTTTTTTTTCTGCCTTTTCCATAAGGAGCCTTGGATGAAGATGTCTTCTTGTGTAACAGATGTGAGGAGGGAGGGATTTCAGTTCATTCTTGGCACCGTCTCAGAACATCGATGCCTCACAACAGGCACCTCAAGATGGGAACAATTTGGTTTTCTTCTGATTGTGAGCACAACATAACTTAACAGGCTTAACACCATTCGCACCCAGTCGACCCAGTGAAGTGACAAATGAGGCTACGTCTTCTCATCAGCAGATCACACTTGGAAATTCACACATTCACACACTCGTAGGGTTTTTCTAGCTCCCCTCGCTCAATCTTTCTTAACGTGGGTAAGTCTTCCAACTGAATAAGGAGATAAAAATGTGTTTTAGGCGTTGTAGTGATACATGCATCCATTATACTGATATACACTTCTTAAAAAAAGTTTAAAAAAAAAGAAAGAACATCAACAAAAAAAAAAAAAAAAAAAAAACAGGTATTAGAAATGCAGCTATACAGAGTCTTTTAGCTATTCCAGGGGGAGTGAGGGTGACGGTCCGGGCTGACGTCAAGGAGCCAAGGAGCCCGATGTCCAGATGTTCAGTTGGGAGGGAGGAGGAGGGGGGCAGATGAGGTGTGTGTGTGTGTGTGTGTGTGTGTGTGTGTGTGTGTGTGTGTGTGTGTGTGTGTGTGTGTGTGTGTGTGTGTGTGTGTGTGTGTGTGTGGAAGGGAAGGATGAGCAGGAAGAGTTAGTTACTGCAGCAGGAACGGCTGGTGGGCTGAGCCGTCTCCGTCAGGTCCACGCCCCGGTTCCGCCCGCTGCTGGCTCCGGCCGCTTGAGGCTCATTCTTGGGAAGCTTCTTTGCTGCAATGACATGGCAACAAGGTCAGTGATGACGTCACCAAATCTGTTCTTAAGAGTAGCTTTACACTTAAACCTCTGTGTTTGAGTTAGTAAATTACATGTATAGTCCCTTCATTATATATTTGAATGTTAGGTTGTCAAAAAATGTCTTTATTGGCGTTCGTTTGTACTTAAATCCATCTGGTTGCAAAAAAAAAAAAGAAAAAAAAAAAAAAAGATGGCAGAAGCAGTTAAAAACAGTTGTGGTTGGGCAGGCTGGACTGGGTTTGAATGCATGTTTTGAATGTGTGAACGGGGCATGTTCAGGCTTAAAAAAGGTGTTAATTGGCTCTCTGTCAATTCAAATTTTTTAAACATTAGTGCAGTTTATGACTAGCAATAAAATCATAAAACAGATGACTAATGCTGGATGTTTGAGGCTGATACATACATCAGTATTTGAGTTATTGAAATATGGGTTCACTTTAATTATGTTTTATAACTTTATTAATTTATGCTATCAACTAGAGTACCATCTACTGAATTGTTTGTCCTACTATTATATCTGTTTTTGTTAGTTTTTTTAAATCACATTTGGTTTATTTTTTTTGTTAAATGTTTTGTCTAATTTTACTTATATTGTATTATTGTTGCTAAGGACCCCCTCGAAAATGAGATGGTACGTCCTAATAAAGACTTTCCACCAAAATAATAATTTATTATTTAACAAACAACCATTTAGAACAAAGATCCCTTTAAAAAGGACCTGCACACTCACACAGGTGTTTTCAAATTAAATTATAATAACATGATGCCACCAAACTCAACGCCCTGACGAAAAACAATAACTGTGCCAGTTGTCCCGCCCTAACAGGAGACTGAGGGAGCTGTCAATCAAAGCACCGTCTGTGTTTCAGAAGAAGTCTAATCAGGCAACACAAGTGAAAACACCTGTGTGGGTGGAGTATGGGAGTCACACCTGAGGCTGACTGGACTTCTTTGTGGTTGCTGAATGCCAGAAAACAGTGTTCTTTAAATTCACATGGAGCTCCAGCTTTAAGATGCTGCATCCTCGTTCAGGGTCTGCACTGAGTCCTCTAGACCAGCTGAAGACCACGTCTCTTACCCAAAAGGACGAGGTCTGACCAATTGCACCAATATTTAAACAACCACCAGGAGGTTTCCAGAAAAGAGTGGTAAGTACCAGTTTTCCTAAGTGAACATTATGGGGCCGTGACATTTAATTTCAGTTTTAACCCGGCCTCCATTATTTATATCCTGCTGTGGCTTTTCCATCAGTCCAGTCAATCAGTGACAGTGATCACCTGCATGCAAATATGTGACCATTTTTCTAACTTTATGGGTTGAAGGGAAACAGCCTGAATGCATTAATATCTGCTCACAGCAGATATTAATGCTGTGTTGTAAAGCTCTTCATGGGTCATTTCATATGATAAAAAGAGAAAAGATATAAAGAGACACTCACCAATGGCCATGAATATCTCGTTCACGTTCATAGAGGTCTTTGCTGATGTTTCCATAAAAAGCAAGCTGTTATCGTCTGCGTATGACTGTGCATCCTATGAAAGTGAAACCAACATGAGGAAATGATTAAATAGAAAATGGGCTCAGTAGATTGTTTCTGGTTCTGTTAACACAGGTCAATCAATAAGAACAAACCTGGAAGTCCAGCGCTCTTTTGTTTGCGAGATCAGCCTTGTTCCCAGCCAGAGCTATTACAATATTTGGACTGGCTTGTCTCTGAAGCTCTTTAACCCAGTTCTTCGCCCGTACAAATGACTCCTGGCAAACAAAGCAGGGAGGGATTGGGGGGGAATTCAGTTAGTGAACATAACAATAAGACCCATGTGATGGGAAGATGGGGACGACAGGAGACTTCCCAGGGTGGCTGGCAAGGCTTTTGCTTATCTTTATGATCTAAACAGAACAGGGGGATGTTAACATTTAGCTTTTGATTAAATATGACACAAACACAGTACAGTAAGAGCATTTTGTGGAACATGGGGGGGAGGCAGAGTGACATCATACTGCCATGAGGAAGTTATGCAGTGTACACAAGAAAAATAAACTTGAGCTTCATGCCACAGTGTTTCTGAAAACTGAGTTTGAACAAAATTGCTTGTGGCTTTGTCTTAGAAGATGGTGCATTCATTCTATTTATGTGACTCTTTCAAGTACAACTTACAAATAGAATAGAACTAAATCAGCTGCTACCTTTAGTTGCAGCTGTTTTCAGTTGAAATTGACATTTCTAAAACTAAATTACACTTATTCTTGATTATATAGACTATGTGGAGGTTAACGATTCCAAGTCCAATACATTCTCTTTGTAACGCAAAAATCTATCAGCACATACTGTAATTATACAAATCTTTGAGTGTAACCTTTGGGCTAAAGAGACTGATGTACGTATTAGTTCTACATTTTCTAGGTAACAGTGTTGTTCAGCGATGACTCATCTCTTCATGAACACTTTTAGATGTGGTTTTTATATTTAGCATCGTTCTGATGTTATTCATGTCTCAAATGTCAGTTATTTATTGGTTGTAATGTGTTTTCTGTCTGTTGGTGTGGAAACGATGTCTATTGTTGTCTGTGTGAGATGATTTGGTAGCAAATGAGTTTCCATACTGGCAATTAATAAAACATTCTAATCTGATTTTCATTTGCCAAGAAACCAGCTTGACCGCTGCTAAGAAACTTTTTAAGCCGAAGACCCCCCCCTCTACCTCTTCATCATCCAGCTCCGGTTAGTGAAAGCGACGCCGGTAACCCCCACCACATGGCATGAAACCCTGGAACCGGACTCACCTCATTTGTTATGTCGTACACCACGATGGCTGCCTGGGCACCTCGGTAGTACATGGGAGCCAGACTGTGGTAGCGCTCCTGACCAGCTGTGTCCCAGATTTCAAACTTGACCGTCGTGTCGTCCAAACATACCGTCTGAGTCAGGAAGGCAGCTGCAGGTGCACAAAGCGGAGAGAGCGATGACAAATGTGTCTACTGGAGATCCACGAATCTGTGACAGCGATAATTTAAGACCAGTGCTGGAGGCAGGCACACACACGCACACACACGAGGAGGATTATCTGGTTGACTTAGTCCACATTTGGAAAACAGGGGCCATAGTGATATCAAACATGTTTTATACTGATAAACCGGATGGGTGCTGAAGCATTAAGTAGGGTGGGTTTTATCTTCTATGGGTAGATTAATTGACAGCTAAACTCCCAGTCCACATCCAGTCAGTTACACACATTCACACTGGAAACAACTTCACTTTTGCCGTTCTTGTGTCCAAAAACTAGAGTTTTAATCAACCACATGAGATCTAGTAAGCAGCATGTGAGGCCAAGAAATGTAAGAGTATGTAAATAATAACTGACTGCTGGACAAACCAGGAACTAGATAAGGACGTCCAGGAATTCACCTAATAATTCCTGCAGTTCTCTGTTCCTATTGGCCATTTTCACACTCGCAGTCTCATCAATCTCTTCTTCGTTTACCTTTCTTCACATGTGAATCCTATATTGTTTGACACTGTGCTCTTTTGGGGATGTTAAACAACTTTTCTACCCATTTGCTCTGCTCTTATTTCGTATACTCTGACACCACATATGCGGATTTTGCCACATTTTGTGATCTGTAAACTGGCCGGGAAATAGGACTCTTGTGACAGCTATTTGTTTGTAAGAAGATGATCTACATATTCAGTGCTCATTCCACTGTGTGACCCATTGCAAGTCTCCCTGTGACAAGAAGGTAAATAAAAGCATGGCAGTCCTTGCATGCAAATTTGCAGGCTAGTTCACAGAAAAAAACAGCCACATCACGGCCTTACAAGGACGCATACCTCCGATTGTGCTCTCTTGGAATTCGTGAAACTGCCCCTTGACGAAACGAAGTACAAGACTTGACTTCCCCACAGCCGACTCGCCTAAAAGCACAAGTTTGAACTGGCAGATCTTGTTGCCTGCGTTTGGCCCATTGGGTCGTGTAGCTCCGCCTCTACTTGCCATGTCACACTGCCCGGTCTCTTCTTCTGGAGGCTGATTTACTGTGGAAAATATCTGAGCAGGAGAGTGAGAAGAAAGCAAAGTGTCAGGGTCACATCAAAAAATTATTAATTTATGCACCGTCTTGCTGGCTGGTCTGTCAAAGCACTTTGTAAACCTTGTTTTTAAAAGGTGCTATATAAATAAAGTTGTTGTTATTATTATTATAATGTCAGGAGTTGACTTTGGTTCAAATGTGAAATGAACAATATAACTCTGTTTATTATTAAATTAAGCTATATATTGTCTGCAACTACGAATCATGGTTACGACAAACAAGGTAACAGGAATAACTTTCTTAAATGATTTAGCTTTTGGTTGCATACAGCAATGGGAACATAGTTATCTTATATATCATAAGGTTAGTATTTTCTCTGCAGGTGAATGAATGTTAAACATAGAGGCCATAGTACAGAAAACACCACAACTCTACATGCAGACTTCATTTTAATAACCTGGTTTAATGTACAAAAAATCAAAATAAATAAAAAAGGTATTGTCAAGCTCATTAATGACCTTTTCAAATGATTTGTATTCAAGTAACATACCTGGTTAATACTGCAGCTTTAAATTATTACAACTCATATGTGTGCACTGTTAATTTTGGACCATTCTAGATATAGTCAAGAATTCAAAATATATTAATAAAATACTTTATGTGACTTTTTAGATTATTTTGAAATACATGATTTAAGGAATCATCTACCAAAAAGAAGAGTCATTTTAGTTTAGAAACTAAACTGTTTATGCACATTTTGTTTGTAGACTGGTTGAAATATTCAGGAATTTCAATGTCATAGTTTCACGCTGTTGTCCTAACAATATTTCATTTAAAACAAAGTGTCCAAACACAGAGGCCAAACATGTAACAGTTGATACAATGACCACGGAGGGGAAATCTACTGTAGGTAACTCCACACAAAGTCAACAAGAGTTTCACATTACCAGCCACACTGTTTTCCCTCTCCACACAATAGTTGGTTGCCTGCCATAACAAGCAAACAGGTATGTCAAAGGATTCGAGGGTTTAGCTGAGTCACTGTTCCACCTGACTGTAGCCCCAACATTTGGTGCACCTGAACTCCCGCTTCCAAAAGGTTGCCAAATGTTTCTCACCTGTACTAAGTTACCGGCAACATCTAGAAATGTCAAAGTTGACAAACTGGTGTAACTGTAACGACAAAACCCTCTGGCAGCTCCTGCTTGTTGCTTTTAAGTTATGTGAGGCAGAGCTTCACAAAGGGGGTTAGAATCGTATGGATCTAATTCAATTCATTTCAGTTTATTTTGGACAGCCCAGAATCACAAGTTACAAATTTGCCTCAGAGGGCTTTACAATCTGTACACATGCCACACCCTCTGTCCTTCCCTCACATCTGCACAGGAAAGACTCTCCTAAAAAAAACCCTTTAACAGGGAGGAAAAAAGGAAGAAACCTCTGGGGGAGCGACAGAGGAGGGATCCTTCTCCCAGGATGGACAGAATGCAATAGATGTCATGTGTACAGAATGAGCAGCATAACAGAGATACAACACATTCAATGTATATGACATAAATGATTCATATAATAAGACTACTTATAATAACAGCAGCAATTATTATAGTAGAAGATTATAATTATGAAATAGGGAATAGTAATATTAGCTTTGCTTCCACCCTGAAGCCCTTTTTGCTTTCTCGCTTTGCAGGTTTCCATGAATGTTGTGGAACCTGGACTGTAGTCGTGCCTTCTGCTGTGAGCCGACTGACACCCACTGCTACTTCCATTATTATTAATCACATTACTATTACTATTCCCTATTTTCATAATCATAATTCTTCTATAATAATTGCTGCTGTTATTATAAGTAGTCTTAATTTCTTTTCTCCTACGTTACTCTGCTTACTACTCTGATTATATGAATCATTTATGTCATATATACAGTGAATGTGTTGTATTGTTCATTCTGTACACATGGCATCTAATGCATTCTGTCCATCCTGGGAGAAGGATCCACAAATTCTAAATGTTAAATACTCACCTGCTGTACATAGTAAAGTTTTCATTCCTTTTGTGTATTTTTATCTTGTATATTGTTGTGAGGCAAAATCTGAGCACATGTGGGGAAAATGTTTCAAGGAGAAGTTATGGACAGTTTTCTACACAATAAACATAAACCAGACAACAACAGGATCTGTGTCTGACTTGGACACCAACCAAGAAATTAATATTGAATTGAATTGAATACAAGAGAAATGAAAAAGTTAATAATAATATGTAATAATATGTTGCTGTTAATGCGTGCAAAAAAGGATACAAATGGAGCACATTTTTATATGGGTTGATCTTATTGCTATTATGTGATGACACACACACGCAGTGCAGATGTTGTGTTGTTGTGGCTACATTTAACCCAGCAGTGTGATCACATGCAAACTTTAAATTTTAAATACTTAGTTTTTCCTGAGCCGATGTGAGGGTCTAAGAACAGAGGATGTCGCATGTGTACAGATTGTAAAGCCCTCTGAGGCAAATATGTTATTTGTGATTCTGGTCTATACAAAATAAACTGAATTAAATTAAATAATAGTAAAATCTGAACACATATGTGGGTGACATGTTTCAGGGACAGTTTTCTACACAATAAACATCAACCAGACAACAACAGGATCTGTGTCTGACTTGGACATGTTGTGTTGTTGACACCAACCAAGAAAAAACAAAATATACCAAAATATAACATATATATATATACATATATACATATATATACATATATATATATATATATATATACATATATATATATATATACATATATATATATATATATATATATATATATATATATATATACATATATATATATATATATATATATATATATATATATATATATATATATATATATATATATATATATATATATATATATATATATATATATATATATATATATATATATATATATATATATATATATATATATATAGTTAACCACAAATAACCTGTTATGTTGTTGTTGCAGCCACTGCTAGCCTTAGCAACAAAGCTAACTAGCAGCATGTCTCTAATGTAAACACACACACACATATGTATATATATATATATATATATATATGTGTGTAGTGCCAGCTCAGATCTGTCCATGACAACAGAGGCTCAGGGTGTGTACAGCTAGTGACAGCTAGCCTAGCATTAGCTGTGTGACGTCCACGCAGCGCACTCCCTCATCCCGCAGTCTGTCCCCCGCACTACAGGTGAGTAAACACAGGTAATCTAACCAGGTACGGACCCACAAAGCCTCACACTGCCAGGTAGCAATGCTAACAGCTAACTAGCTCGGCCTCTGCTAGCTGCTAGCTAGCTGTTAGCATCGGGAGGAGCCACCAGCTAGCTAGCTAGCTAGCCTGCTAACGCTAATATCAGCTACTCACCTCACAGAGAGCTCGTTATTGTGACCGTGTCTCCGGGGGGCCGTCTGTGTGGCACTTCAGCGTCCGTTCAGAGGGTCGAGTATCCGGGCAGCAGGCTCCGCGATGTGTCCCTCTCCCACTTATGTCAACTTCCCCTTTTTCGCATTGATGACAGATCGGATGACTGGAATTGACAATCCCCCTACGTAGTGGCGCTGCGGACCAATCACAGTGGAGGATTCCATTCCCTACGTAGTGGCGCTGCGGACCAATCACAGTGGAGGATTTCATCCCCCCAACGTTCTGGTTACCTGGTAACCGTTCTGGTAATGCGTCATTCCACAAAAAAAAACTAAATTACATAGAAAATAATAAAAATGCTTTAAAATATTATTATTAGTATTATTCTTTTACAAAACTAACCCACACTGACAGTATAATAATTTTAAAATTCACAAAAAACTATTTTAAAATATTTTTTTAATTCAACGGATTTCATCCCCCAACGTTCTGGTTACCTGGTAACCGTTCTGGTAATGCGCCTTTCCACAAAAAAATAACTAAATTACGTAAAAAAATGCTTTATTATTATTATTATTATTATTATTATTATTATTATTATTATTATTATTATTATTATTATTTATTTATTTATTTTATTTTACAAAACTAACCTACACTGACAGTATAATGATTTTTTAAAATTCACAAAAAACTATTTTAAAATATTTTTTGCATTCAACGGATTTCATTCCCTACGTAGTGGCGCTGCGGACCAATCACAGTGGAGGATTCCATTCCCTACGTAGTGGCGCTGTGGACCAATCACAGTGGAGGATTCCATTCCCTACGTAGTGGCGCTGCGGACCAATCACAGTTGAGGATTTCATCCCCCAACGTTCTGGTAACCTGGTAACCGTTCTGGTAATGCGCCTTTCCACCAAAAAAAATACCTAAATTACATAAAAAATATTAAAAATGCTTTTAATTATTATTATTATTATTATTTTATTTTTTTACAAAACTAACCCACACTGACAGTATAATAATTTTTAAAATTCACAAAAAAGTATTTTAAAATATTTTTTTTGAATTCAACGGTCTGGCGTTACTAGGCAACGGGACTCCAAACAGGTGCACCACTCAGCTAGCTGAAGCATCTGTTGATACCTAGCTAGCTATAAAGTTGTTCAAAACGTTAAAGTGACATTTGCAGGTACTTTGCTGCTTTACTGCTACACGAGGTTAAATATGACAGACGGATATACCTCCTACCTGTTGAAATACACAGACAGGTGTCCAAACATACCCACGGTGAGTTAAAGATAAGGTGCTAACTAGCTAATGTTGTGTTAGCTGTTAGCTGTTAGCTGCTACACCTGAAACCTTTATCTTTAATGTTTCTGAACAAAAGGCAGGGAAGCCTATTGTTGAAGGGGACAGAGCCAAGTCCTGCTTACAAGAGGAGGAGAGGGTGAGTGTGTGTGTGTGTGAGTGTGTGTGTGTGTGTGTGTGTGTGTGTGTGTGTGTGTGTGTGTGTGTGTGTGTGTGTGTGTGAGTGTGTGTGTGTGTGTGTGTGTGTGTGTGTGTGTGTGTGTGTGTGTGTGTGTGTGTGTGTGTGTGTGTCTGTGTGTGTTGCATCTTTCTCTAAAGAGTGCACACATGTATCTGTTTTATCTCTGGGTGCTTTTGCACAACTGAAGAAGCATTTGAAGTGTCAGACAGCTTTAAAGGTGCTCGTTCATTTTGTCCTTTAATGCCACATCAACATTTTTACTCTCCAGGCCTCCACCCCACCGGGGGTAAGGAAATTCCGCACCAGCAACCAGCCAGAGCCAGGAGCTATCAGAGTGCACCAGGGGAGGGCAAATGATCCAGATGTTGCCAGCACCCTTGTTCATGGCATCAGCACCAAATCTTGCCTCACTGTGAGTACCATTACATTACATTATATTACATCACAGTCATTTAGCAGACGCTTTTATCCAAAGTGACTTACAATAAGTGTATTCAACATAGGTATTCAAGAGAACTACTAGTCACCAGAAGTCATAAGTGCATCTCCTTTCTTAAACAAGCATCTAAGAGCATAACATACATAAGCTGTGCGACACAGAAGCACACACATCTGATAGTGGGTTAACGCTAAAGAGGCAACAAATACGGTTTTTAATACCCCAAACTGGTGGGTTGATATGTTTTTGGGCCAATGCCAGTGGGTGATTTATTACTCCGCTTTGTGAAGAGATTCTGGCTCTCAAAACGTATATCATACCCAAATTTATTAAGATGCTCTTGATTAATTACTATTATTAATGCCTCATTCATAATCTGTAATTGTTGGTGTTAAGATTTAGATTTGTGGCCCTGTAATGTGTTCCGTATTTGTTCTGGCCCAAGCTGGCTTTACCAAGTACACGGTTTAAAGCATACAAACACACCCAGAATGTGGATATAACCTATTCATTTTTTTCATGATTCCAACAGAGCAGAAGCTTGCTAAATCCTCCCCAAAAGACCTTTTTCCAGCAGAAGTTGCAAAAGCTCAGTGAAGCAGCGTACGCCTCCAGTCAAAAGGCACCGTTGGGGAGGTCACATGAGCTGCATGTTGGACTTCCCGCCTTGTACAATTACAATACTACATATGGTGTGAAGACAGTTAGAGGTATGTGATTCGTCCAACAAGGTCATGGCTGATACAATTTATAAGAAACGAAGAAAATAGTCTGTTAAGACACAAATACTGTAACATTAATATGCAAATATTCCATAAAATATGGATTATGTTGTAGGTCTATAAATATTTATAGTCAGAGTAAGAATGGTTAGTCTGTTCTTATTTGAATTCCTTTTTGTTTAGGGTTGGATGTGCGTGAGATTGTTAACCCTTCAAAATCAGTAGAAGAGGTGGAGAAGGAAGCTCAGGAGGGACACGAGACTTACCTTCGCACCCACAACGCCTATTTTGTTGGTAAAAAGAATGGAAAACATTATATTCTGCATAACGCCTTTACTTTCACTACCAACAATCTATTTGTTGAATTTTGTTGCTCATTTTGAAATGCGAGGTATGGCTTTCACCCCCATCAAATCACCTTGCTCTACTCCAGGTGAGAGGATTGATAGGAAGTACGACTGGAGTCACTACAGTAAAGACAGCAGGTTTGGGATCCTCACACCTCATTTCAACGACGGACGTAATCTTGGCAAAACCCTCCACTGGCTGGGGGAGACAAAGAAGTAGGTACTGAATAAGTAATACCTTTTTTTTTTTTTTTTTACTTCCAAAACACTTTGTATTTATTCCTTCATTCACTTTGCTGTAGGTTTTACAATCCAAAGACTGCTTGGAAGAGATCTGGGACCATGGAACAGATGGCAACACAAATGGGAAAAACGACGAACAAAGTGTACGTTTTCTGTCACACTTTTTCTGACCAACTCTGTGACCTCTGACTGAACTTTAATAAGTAATGTTTAACTTCATTAAACCCATCTTTTCAGGAGAGGATATACCTTGACTCCTCCACCAGATCACACCTTTGGAAAAATCTTGCCGCCGGATGAATTTGGTAGAGTTTATGTAAAAAAAAAAAAAAACATAGAAACTGGAGCTTTTTTTGGTTCAAGTCATCAAATTACACTTTGTCCACTTCCTGCACAGGTGTTGGAGCTATAATCCACTCTGCAGAGCCAGGCCAGTACGCGAGAGGTAGAGAACGACAGCGCAGCCTGGTCAACGCAGTGCAACACCGCCTGAAGAAGGTCAACTTCCACAACTTCCCCTCCTTGCTGCAGGCGTTCAGACATTATGACAAGGTAGGTTGTTGACCAATACTCTGATGGACATTCAACCCATCTCATTTAAAGTAACCTGAAATTATTGATGTCATTCGTTACCTGTGTTGAACAGGTCAAAATGACAGTTGCAGGGTTTAAGATAAGGGTGTCAAGACATGTGATAAAGTAACAATGCTATTATAAGTATCCCATCTCAGTCTCACAAAATACTCAACGACAACAATATGTTTTTGTGAATCACCAGGCAGGCAAGGGAAGGATTAACAAAGAGGACCTGCAGGCAGTGTGTCGTCAGTTCCAGCTGGACGTGAGCAGGCCGGTTCTGGACGACCTGATGGACTACTGTGACACAGACAAGGACGGACTTATCAACTTCCTGGAGTTTGCTAACTTCCTCAACTGGAAGGACAAGATGCCCATCAACAGTCGAGAGCAAAGCCTTATGACGAACGGTCAGTTTTGCGTTGTTATGTATCAAAGTCTGCTTCACTTTCAAATTTTTATTCTTTCCCCTTACTTAGGTATCAGGTACTTAAATTCAAATGCAGGGGATTTATTATTCATCAGAATTTTGCAATAATAGATTTAAAAGCCTGAAGTTTTCAAGTCCTGGTAGTTCAGATGTAATCTTTTGCAGAAGGATGATGCTGAGGTTACATGAGGAGGCTCATTTTCTGGGACATTTTCTTTTCATGTTGTCTCCTGCAGAGCTTCAGACCAGCATGGAACCAGACAACAAAGAGAGGAAGCCTCAGTCAGAATCACCACAGCTTCCTGTCTCTCAGGCCTTAATTAAGCCTGAGGACCTGGAGCCCATTAAGCCAGGCAGCTCACTGAAGACCCCCAGGACCTTGAGGCGACCCAAGGCAGCACCAGACCACTTCGTGACCTCCTCCACCCTCGTCGGGTCCGTCAGTGATCCGCCTGCATCCGGTAAGTCAGAAATAGAAATGTGTGGTAATGATATGCAATAGTTTTATAAGAGCTAATTAAGCATATTTATATTTTATTCACTCTCATCTGCTAAGAATCCTAACTCATCATGTGGTCTGTCTTCACATAGACGGCCGCATCTTTGGGATCCCGTCTGTGCGCTCCGACCTTCCAGCTCCACAAATAAAGAGAGTCAGTGACAAAAACAACTATGGCGATACATCCACGGCTGCAGATCTTCTGCATCCGTCAGTTCACGCCCTTCGGGGTGTTCACGAGAAACACTTCTTCTGTCCTCGCACCAAGAAAGAGGTACGGACGCACTACGTCTATGACGCACTATGACAAAATAAGATTTACTGTAAAGTAAAAGTAAATACTCTATCCAGGGTTGTACATAAATGACCTACGGATATCATGGACATTTCTTTTTCTAGGGCTGGAAAAGTAATGTAAAATAGTGTTATAAATATTTTAATGCAGTTAAATGAATATCAGTTTTTAATGTGTTTTAAAGACAGACAGGTCATTATAACTCTCCAGCTGCTGCAGTGTGGCTTCAGTGCAGTTAGATAAAAGTAGGCCACATTTGAGTGAAATCGTTTTGTTTTATATTAACGTTCTGATCTTCCTCCTCACAGATTGCAGAGATCTTCAGGAATGTGGGTGTTGATGTTTCTGAGGAGACGTTCGAGGAAGCCTGGAAGCTGGCGTCCTTGAAGCATCCAGCCGGGGAGGTTTGTGTCGAGGTTTTCCGTAACGTACTCAAGGAAATAAAAGCAATGTGATACTCAAGATATTTTTACCGGAACAGTGTTTCCTCATCGCTGTCTAAACAATATCCCCGCAAGCCGGACAAAAACATTGTAGCTGCAAAATGTTTTAGTTTGATGGGAGTGACACGATTAAGACTGGATTTCTGAAGCTCAAAATGGAGTAAACCTCCATCTGAAGTGCACAGTATCAGTGCGGTAACTATAAGTTTTCACATGACAACTGTAATGTGAAATCTCTGTATTTTAAACCGCCATTCTCAGTAAACTAAAGTCAAGTAAAAACGTTTTTAAAGAGCAACAAAAAGACACTTCTAATTCATATCCTAATCTTTTTGCATTTTGTTTGCCTTTGCAAGTGGGACACTTATTTTTATACATCTTGAGCAATACAACACTTTTTGTCATTACATTGTTGTTTATATAAACTCAGCTACTGGGGATCTGAATGAACAAATTCAGCTTTGCTTTCTTTGAAGTTATGCATTCTTACTCCCAACAAACAAGTTTAATTTCAATCTTTTTTGCGTCTATTTGAGCTGGAATGAGACCGAACTAAATACTGAGAACAACATCGTCTGCACGTTATTTATTTCAGCTTTTCTCTTCAGCTGACTTAAACTTTTATTCCTCACTGTTACTTTATCATGATCGTGGTTATATGTCTTTTGAAACAATAAATGCAAAGAAGGGGAACAAATAAAACTGTAATAAAAATGAACCCTTATTTAATGGGTACAATCTGATTATGATGACAAAAGCTTCCCTTTGCATTACCTTGCAAGGCAGCCACCCAAAAGAGGATTATGTAAAGTGACGTACTGTCCCTGATACACACTTTTCAATATATGGACTTCATTCTTAGTCGGCATCAAGTTGCTCTAATGTGATGACATGCTGGAGAACCGGCCTGCTCCTTCAACAGTGTCTGCATCATAAGGGAACGTGTTTGATGTTTTAGATGCAGTGTTGGGAAGTAGCCATTAATGCAATAAATAAACCTTCACCTGTCAGGTGTATATGTGGGTTTCCATCTTAAATACAAACAAACCAGGTTCATATTTCCACAAATCTTTTCACATCAGCAGGGAAATAAAAATAACCTCACATATTGCTGGAACAAAGCAGAATGTGTTTATCATTATCTTTAATATGTTCTGTGATTGACTCTAGATCAGGTGTGCTCTTGGTATTTAAATAACAGATTGTGTTTAAGTATTCTCAGTCTTGACTTGTTTTGACTCAGACTGTCTTTGTTCTGGCCCGAATATTACAACCAGGTTCCTGTCAAAACAAATTAGAAACTAAAAACAGACACAGGAAAAAACCTCCTGCACATGAGACCGCATAGCATAAACAAATAAATGATTAATAGGCTGAAGCTGAGATAAATATTGAAATAAAAAATACTATTTCTTAAAGTGCCTGTTTTATTTAATCTCCCTGCACAATAAACAACATACACTAAGTATTCAATTAGTCACCACACAAAATATTAATAACACCGCAAATTCAGAGATAAACATGTCAGCAAACAAAAGAAGTGTTTCTATTACATGTCTGTTTATAAGAGTATCAATGTCACTATTAAAATTAAAATCACGCACAGCAACAGATTATTTGTCATGTCAACATCTCATCTGTCTTTTGTTGGAGGCAACATGTCATCTTTTGTTGGTACACCTAAGCTGCAGTGAGCCAGTGATAAATCTTTAATTGATTGCTTTGGACTAAACAATAACAGCCAGTGTGACTGTTTCTATGCCGGTGAAAGACCTGAGTAAATACTCTGATGTACGTTCTCCCTGCCTTATCATTTGTTCGGTCAGAGTTTGATTTCCAAGCATATTTATCTTGTGATTCTATTAATCAACCATGAAAGGGGAAGTCTGACACAGATAACATTAATTTATTGCTTTTTGGAGCTGAGACACATGCAGACATTCAAACAGACACAGGCTTTCAAAGACGTACGAGGAATTGTTTGCAATCTGTTTCGCTAACCAGATTAATGAAACAGTTTGGCACGCAGCCTCGACTGATGCACACGTGTGCAGATTACAAAACAGTGAGATAACTAATGAAAAATACCATTAGCTTTTTGTACATTCACCACTTGTTTTTGTTTTCTCGTTAATTTCCATTAAACTGAGTGATGCACAGGCGTGGCAAATTGTTTAATGTGCTCTCACCATATCCATGAGCATATTGACATGTGCTAAGCTAACCGCACTCATTTAATCTCATTAAGACTCAGCAGAGATGCTCCACTGGAACCCAAAAAAAATAAAAACCCACGCAAACTTCCACAGACCACACATTACTATGCAGCAAAATTAGAATAATCCTCAGCGTATTTCATTATGCATGAATTAGCGGCCGCTAATGACAGAATCCTCTGTTTGTCAGATATGTTGTCAACATTAATAACATTGCAGCACGCTTAAACAGAACGGGATGACACGCAGCATTCAGGAGCCTGTCAGACGGGATGTTTTTTGACAAGTGACACGTGTCTGGCAGTGACCGTGGGCTCAGACACCGGCTGCGTTTGGGGAAGTTTAAAGGGCTGGGGAATCTTCTCGCTTGCAGCTATGGAACACAACTATTTTCACTCGGTATGAGACTCGTGTTGTCGATCCATGAAGTGCTTTTTTTGATCGCCAAAAAACATGTACATGAACATACGCCCCCTCCTGCTTTCTATGGGGGACTGGATTATCTTTTTGCTTGTTGCGACAAGTACCTTATACATTAACACTAATACGGTTGGTCCTTTTTATATATGTCATGTATCACATGCCCAGAATACAGTTATGGAATACAAGGGCCTAAACGCTAATGCAGAGTCGGCTTTAACATTAGCTCAATGATGTTGAGGTCAGAAACGGTTGTTAAAGTTAGGGTCTGTACAGAAATGATTAAGGTAAAGAAACCAGAATGTATCTTTTAATTTCCTTCTAACTAATATGGTAAAATAAATTTCATTTGTGCCATGGGAGGACACAAGAAGCAAACAATGAGCTCCATGAGTGAGGAGAATAAAGCCTAGGTTACGGTCGCTGTGGTGAAGCAGCAGGAGGCAGAAAATGACGTAATCACGGACTGCGCATCTTGCACGAAGGCTCCACAAGTGGCACCTCATGCTCGGAGCTCTCCAGACATGCCTGTCACAAATAGTTAACTGATAAAAGCTCTACTTATACGTGTAGGGAAAATACTAAGAAGGCCAATTCATTTTTAGATGCTTTAGAAACAGGAAGTCTTAAAAATATTGATTTGAGTAAATATTTTGCAGCCAAATCAAATTCTTTACAGGATATTCAACCTTTTGTCTGTTTTTAATGCATGTAATAATTGATTTCTTAATTTCTTTCCAAGGCTTTTAAAAAGTTCAATACAGTAGTCCATGAATATGGGATATGAGTTAACAGTTATTACAATTCCTCCTCGGCTTTGTGGAGGTTGGTTTGTGTTCTTCACAGTACGTTTTGTTTTGTTCACCCTATTGCGTTTTTGGAGAATAATGCAATGAACAGCGCGATGATTGTAAACACCTTTTGTGCGCCATCTGCAGAAGCGTGAGTATAAACAAAGCTTGTATTCTCACCGCCCTGGTGAGTTGTGAGCATTAAAAGATAAAAGGGTCATGGTCACTTTTTGGTGTCATGTTCAAGCATTTTATTGATGCAACACATTGGTTTGACAAACTCAACAGGGTTCATTCTTGACCTTGAAACAGTGGTTTGACAAAAAAAAATTAAGGGTCACTTATCAACTTTCAGCCGCATTCCTTGGCCTTCCTCAGTGGATAGTTTATCATGTCACCGACAGTAAGAATGGAGCTTGACAAAAGGTGTTTGTATATATGGTCACTTTTGTCACATGACCTTACTTACTTTAGGTCACAAAAAACAGCGCCAGCACCATGACAGCAAAGCAAACCCTCCTTCTGCAACGGAAGACCGAGAAATGTGGTTGAAAGCCGGTACAGACCTGGAGTGAGGTTTTTATTTATTTGGCAAAACACTGAACAGTAATTCTTCCTCCAGTGACCTCATCACTCTGTTCACATACTGTGTCTAAACTAATATCTTTCTACGTGTGAATCAGAGGAAAAGAGAATTCACTGGAGGGCTTTGAAAGCATCTGAGGGTCTGAGAAGAACCTTCAAGTACTGAGATAATTTATAAAGTTCTGAGGTCCTCCGGTGTTATGGCTCTGGGTCCCGTTTCATGAGTTCCTAATACACAGTTCTTCAGTCTGCTGCTCGCAGATGTCCAGTTTAAAGTTGTCTTTCATGGATCTGTAAATTCAGCAGAACGCTACTCTCTCCCGTTGTGTCCTGGTGACGAATAACCTCGTCGTCACTCGGCCAGTTTCCAGTGCCAGTGCCAAACAGTCGTGACCGTCCAGTCCGGGGACGCTCCGCTCGTCAGCTCTCGGTGGAATCTGGAGGGAAAGGGGTCGACATGCCACTTAGCTTGTTAACAATCTGACACTATGCAAAAAAAAATTACAATGCACCAAAATCTATATTGTTGCTAATCATTGACATATCCCAGACTCTGAAAATCCCACCCCCAAAAAATTCACCCAGTATTTAGTCGATGGAAACTCAAACATTTTTTGTGTTTTTCATTAAAAACCACACTCTCATTATGTGAACAGACTGGCATTTAAAAGGTTACAATCCCCAAAATGAACACACTTTGGTTGTTATGATCAGGACAAATTTTACACAGTGAAAGTGGAAAATAATATGAATAATTATATATTTTTATTTCTATTGACACCAGAGCAATTTGTTTAAAGTGAGGCACAAGGGTTAACAGGAGCTATGATAAGTTTACTCTCTGAATACGAACAGCTCCCAAAACTGATGGAAATCATGTATAGAAATTTCAGTAGAGCACCCTGAATCCTTTTTAGTAGTAGAAGTGCTTAGAAAGTGCTGAAGAAAAAGACAGATTGAGTTTTCGGACCATCTGTTTTGAAACCTGGAGTGTATCACGACCAGGGTCGGTCAGTTTGGGCTAATATGAACGTAGCGATGGGACTCGGAGAGATGCTGGTCTCTGCTCGCCTCCACTCGAATGCTGGAGCAGTTTGTTTGCAGTCAGGAAAGCAATCGACGCCTATAAGGATAATCTACTTGACTTTATCTGATGCGTTGTCTGAAGATCAAATGTCGTGCAAGTGTTTTGCGGTATGCATCGATCAAAACCGATCTCCGACGGTGATCTCCTGAGGTGGCACGTCTTTTAATAAGATGCATCTGGACATTGTATTCTAGTCACAGTCTAGATGCTTACTGGAGTTGGCCATTTAAGCAACATTAACGTATTGAAAACAATGAGCAACACCCTGCTAGTGCTCCAAAATGTTGAAGAGAAGAAAAGTGTTTTGAGGCAAATCGTCCTTGAACGTTGCCGTGTGAACACAAACAAAACCGAGAAACAAATGCAACAATCGTAGCAAATTAGTCCCTGAATCGTAACAAAGCAAAACAAACCGCAGATCGAAAAAACTCAAACTAAGTTCTGCTTCTTGTTTCACCTTGAAAAACAATGAGGTGAGGATTCTGAAAATAGCTTCCTTATCCTGCCAAACTGTTTTGCTAGCCTTCGGGATAACATTTGAAGTGTAACAGGCTTTCTCAGGAGGGGGATTTCAAGACCTGAAACAATGGGACAGAGAATCTGGCTAACTAGATAGGTGGGCATTAGGTAGAACCGCCGGCCCGTGTGGTCCAACAACTAACCGGATTACTGATTGGAAATGGAAAGAGGCTTTGACTGTTACAGGCACTGGGAGTGGAATTATGTCGCCCTTTCTGTTCCAGCGGTGAATCATCTATCAGTGGTTCTTTACACACAAATCAGAACTGAAGTGTTGCCGTGACAGAATTTAACATTTACATTTTTTTGACAAGCAATCAGAGGTCCTTTTTTTCCCCAGACAGAAACGCATAACATTTCTGGCTTCATGTAGCTGTTAGAGAGATGAAAATGGTGACCGTTGCATTGATTTCCCTCACGGCGTCATTCAGTCACGGAGGGACATTTCAGGGAGTTTATTAGACATCAAGAACGAAGACGGTGTCTCTTGTTCTCTTAGAGGATGAGAGCTTATTTTACAATGTCAGACGGAGATCAATCACGGAGAAAGACAAATCGTTACGACGTCTCTCGTACTGCGTGTGAAGCGCTTTTCTGGATATTCAGAATTTCATTCATCCAGTTGGCGTCAATGAAAACTTTTAAAATGTAAATAATGGGACAGCTTGTCTGATTATTTTTAGATTTTCTTATTTGGATCTTTTTTTTAGCCCCAGTTGAGCTTCACAGATGATGCTTTCCACATATGCTAAAAAAAAAAAAAGATAAACAAATATGAAAAACATCTAACTCGCCACTATCATCTTTGTAGCTCTCTCACCCACCCAACAAAAACAGACCATATGTTGGAAGGCCTGCAGGTAACTTTGAGCTTTTGCCAACATATAGTTAAGTCTCCAAGTAAATATTTATACCTATGTTTTTAATTTATTTATTGCAAGGCCAACAGTGATTTTTGGCAATTAACATCTGAACAAATTAACGATCAAAAATGAGCTTAAAGCAGGAACAGTTTCCACTCTGCATGAAATCTTCTAGATCTGAACATGATAAAGCTGAACGATGCAAGATTGGAAAGCAAGATCTGAGTGCTTACTCATAGACTGCGGTCACTATTCTCTTCTGTGGGCCGCCGTCTTCACTGGGGGCCGCTTTGAAGATCTTTGTGCCCTCGGGGTCATCGGGCCCTTCATATGATGACAGGAACCAAAACCTCATGACCACGAAGCAGAACTTTTTACCTGTAAAGAAAAAGACAGAAATCAAAATCAAGCTCTGAAAACTGACATTATGAGTCCATGAAGCCTAAGACATTTGACCAATATAATCAATTTCAAGCAGTTTGCTCGGGTTACGGAAGAAGGAAACCCCGATAGAATACGTATTGCAAGTCCTGAAAACACTTTTGTCATCCGGTGCTCTCAACCTCGCTTGAGGACGGATCGCACCAAACTCACCCTGTTCATCAAAGACGACAGACACGTCCTCCGGCAGCATAAATATAATGTCGTCCATTGTGACGGCGAGCTGCTGCCTCTGAGCCTCGCTGAGAGACCTGCACCTCGTCTGAATGTAGTCTATCGTCTGGAATGACAGAAGAGGTCATCAGAACAATAAACACTGACAGCGATATTTAATCATTGTATCCACACATTGACTATTCTTATCGTTACACTCTTTGTGATGAATTTGCACCTACTTATTTGGAGGGTTTATTACATAATAATGTACTCTGCTGTGCATTGTACAGGGATTATTTGTCAGAAAAATCAAAAGGAAACTTAATGGCCACCGACGCACCATGGGTTTGTGTATAACGCAGGCAAAATAACGCCTTTTTTCATACTGTATTCTGTGTTTCTCATGATTTATTTAAGAAAACAAAACAAGCAAGCAAACGAAAAAGAACAAAAAAAATCCTCTCCTGATCTGGTAAAAAAAACAAAACATAGGCCCACCCAAGTGCATGCTGGTCCTGTAGCTGCCTACTCCTATATTAAACCGCAGGTGCCAAAAGTGTTTACCAATTCATAAACAAACAAACCAAAAACTAAGTATACTAAAAAACAAAAAAAGAATTCAACTGAATGAATGACTTTCAAAAGAAAAAGCTATCTAAATATATATAATATATATATATATACTAGTATAATTAAACAATACTAATTAAGAATAAAGTAACTAAATACTAAAATCAAATAAATAGCTTTTGCAAAAAAAATGTATCAAGACATGCAAGTTTTAATATAACTGGCAGGTAGAAAAACATTAACATTGGATTTGAATATACTGTATATCTCCAGTTTGTGTATATATATATGTGTGTGTGTGTGTGTGTGTGTGTGTGTGTGTGTGTGTGTGTGTGTGTGTGTGCATGTACAGTATGTCTATGATGTGTTACCTCAGTGGACACAATGCCCACTAGTCTGTGGTATTTGCCGCTGGACATCAGGGTGGAGACGTGGACCAAAGCCTGAGACGGATGAAGAACAACAAGGTGATTTATTCAAACCAGGCCGGGAACTTTTGTCTATGTTATAACGCCGGTAATAACAGGAAAAAAATCTGACTTTCAGACATAAGTCTTTCTAGTGGATTGTTCTGGCAGACAGCAGACAGTTTGCCTGGTAGTCATACATCAATTGTAGAAGTGAGAATCTCCATTTTCTTTTCCCCGAGAACTTTAAGAACTCAGCTTTTACTGCTCAGAAATAACGGAAATATGAGCATTTACAAAGCTGTGACTGTAAAAACTCCACCTGCTGATGAAGATCATGTAATATGATCGAAAGCTCCCGTACAGCTACTAAACAGACCTTGAGGAGAGACTGCTTTCTCAACTGGAAATATTTAGTTTAAATCACCTGGAAAGTGTAATTTACAATGTAGTGGCTGATGTGCAACTATGCCATCAAAACCCATGCATATACAAGAAAACAATATTGAAATTTGAATAGCTGTCCACTGTAGTGACCTCTATGCATGAAAGGGTTGATAAACATAGTTTTAAGACTTTGAAGGTGTTTTTATCATTTCATATTAATAGATTATTACACATGTGAAGATAAAACAACTTTAGTCCACATGTTGTAATTACTTCCTTCTAGTTTCCTCATTTATTATATATATATATATATATATATATATATATAATATTTCAGTTACTGTGGATTCTTTACTGTTTTTTAATTGCTCATTTGCTTATTTATAATACTTATTTTGAACTTGTTTTTTTACTAATTCTCTTGTTTGCACTATCCTCTCTGCTGCTCTTATTTTATCTTAGACTAGTATGTTTGGCTTCTATAAAATATATGTTATGTTTTAGTTACAGTACCAGTCAAAAGTTTGGACACACCTTCTCATTCAATGGTTTTTCTTTTTCTTTCTTTTTTCTACATTGTAGATTAATATTGAAGACATCCAAACTATGAAGGAACACATATGGAATTATGTGGTAAACAAACAAATGCTCAACAAACCAGAATATGTTTTATATTTTACATTCTTCAAAGTAGTTGAATGAGAAGGTGTGTCCAAACGTTTGACTGGTACTGTATATTGAGGAGAGACTGCTGAAATATTTAGTTTAAATGGACTGGAAGTGGAATTTAAGAGATGAAGTTACTGTTGATAAACATAGTTTTAAGACTTTGAAGGTGTTTTTAATCATGTCATATTAATAGATTATTACACATGTGAAGACAGTAAAGAATCCACAGTAACTGAATATATATATATATATATATATATATATATATATATATATATATATATAAATAAATGAGGAAACTAGAAGGAATGAATTAGAAGATGTGGACTATATTTTTAATAATCTATTAATATGAAATGATAAAAACACCTTCAAAGTCTTAAAACTATGTTTATCAACAGTAACTTCATCTCTTAACCCTTTCATGCATAGAGGTCACTGCAGTGGACAGCTATTCAAATGTTGTTTTCTTGTATATGCACATCTTCTACATTATTCCTTCTAGTTTCCTCATTTATCTTATAGACTAGTATGTTCGGCTTCTATAAAAACACAGTCAGAACCTCAGTTTGTTATGTTTTACTTCCATGTACAGAATCACAGGAAACCTTCAAACCCTTTGCCACACAAAGCAGGACAGTTCTTGGTGCTGATGGAGCAGAGTGACCCGGATGTTCACCACCTGTAGTTACCTGCTTCACTCCTCCTTCAAACTCCACAGAGTCCAGGTCCACCTCAAAGTGCAGGTCCACCAGAAACTTGATGACTTTGCACCGCATCCAGGTGATGGGGTCTGGGATGCCGACCACAGAGAGGGAGGGTCTCTCCGGCTGCTGAGAGCCGAACAGTCTGAAGCTCTGTGCGTAAAACCTCTGTGCGTAAAACCTCCGTGCGTAAAAGCTGTGCATGCTGCAGGTCGGACCCCGCATCCAGGTGCAGATCCCCGGGGAGCATGCAGCGAGGCTCCGGAGCCTCTGGAGCCTCTGCATCAGGCACCGGGGGTGTTAGACTCCAGCACCGGGGATGCACCCTCCATGCTCCCTGTTGCCTTTGGGAACCTTATGCAACTCACCCCCATGCTTTACCCACAATCCTTATCGAGACAGACGTAAACACACATGACTGCTGCCTTCAGGGGCTGTTGGAAATGTAGGAACATTTATATAAAACACTTTGTTTGTTGTTTTTCTCTTTCACTTCTCAGGGTGGTAGAAGGCTGGTGATTCTGTCTTTGGCTTTTTTTTTATTTATGATAAATATTGAGTTTATTTTCAATATTTGCATTAGGTTTTAATTCAATTTAATTCAATTTATTTAGTATAGTATGTCTCAGAGGGCCTTGCAATCTGTGCACATACAGTACCAGTCAAAAGTTTGGACACACCTTCTCATTCAATGTTTTTTATTTATTTGTATTTTTATTTATTTCTACATTGTAGATTAATATTGAAGACATCCAAACTATGAAGGAACACATATGGAATTATGTGGTAAACAAACAAATGCTCAACAAACCAGAATATGTTTTATATTTTAGATTCTTCAGAGTAGTTGAATGAGAAGGTGTGTCCAAACGTTTGACTGGTACTGTATGACATCCACTTTCATTGGACCCTCACATCAGAACAGGAAAAACTCCCCTTAACCCTTTCACGCATAGAGGTCACTACAGTGGACAGCTATTCAAATGTTGTTTTCTTGTATATGCATGGGTTTTGATGGCATAGTTGCACATCAGCCACTACAATAGCGCTCACTGTAGTGACCTCTATGCATGAAAGGGTTTAAAAAAACCTTTAACAGGGAGACAAAAAAGGAAGAATCTGTTAATTCGTCTTGGATTAACAGATTGCGTCTAATAGTTGCAAATATTCAAATGTTTGTGACTTTATATGTAGGTAAATACAAACAGATTAGATACAGTGTGTGGGGGCTGTTATTTCTAACAGGATGACTGTTTTTCTACAACATATGATTCAACAACGGCAGCAAAGCCATGTCAAATATTAATATAATAGCTTATTTAGGCTGCAATTAAATCCCACTCTCTTCCATCCATTTTTCTGCAGTTTTCATTTAAATTGAAACCCCAAAAAGGGTTTCACAGGACAATATTTCTGCTGATTTCCTCTCTTTATGATTGAGTAAGTTACAATGTACAGGCAGCACTTAAAGGCAGCACAGTTGCTTTACAGACTTCTCCAGTAGAGGGAGATAAATATCCATTTATCCTCCTCACGTCCAGTGTATGTGTGTCACAAAGTATAAGAGTGAACTAGAAAACAAACTTTATGTGTGTCTGTGCATGTATTATCACCACAACAAAAGGGAACATTTAAAAAGTCTGTGATGTCTGCACACACACACACACACACACACACACACACACACACACACACACACACACACACACACACAAGTTGTTACTATGGGCTGACAGTTTCCCTGTCTTTTGTGTTTTTTTCCTGTGCAGGTGCCCAAAAAAAATGATTGTGTGAAATTTGATCAGCAGACCAAAACATCATTAAGTCCACGCTGTTCTCTGTGATTACAGGTCAGTGCCGTTTCCCCCCGCCCCACCTGAAGTTCTCCCCAATTTATCAATAATTACACTTGGTTATTTGGAATTATGCTCTGACACGAAAACCTTTTACGGCGATTTGTCACAGTAATTCTGATGCTTTATTTATTTGTTTATTTTTTTTACATCTGCGAGTCAAATGCAGCAAATTATTAACGACTTCCACTCTGGAAGAGATCAATTGTTGGAGAATCTGCAGATAAATGCACAAGCGAAGAAGAGTGTGAGTGCAGGCTGCTGTTTATAGCACCATAATAGAGACCAGAATAGAGTGAGGAGGAGGAGGAGAGAATTAAAGGAGTGAAGGTAGGAGGGAGGACAATACAATGAAGTTAAAGAAAAAGATGGAGAAAGAAAAAGACAACTAGGAGAGAAAAATACTTTAATGCATCCGCTCCACACGTTTGTTTTCCCACGTGAATAATTAACACTTGGTCTGTCTCGTGAAAGGAAATCGTCAACTGTCACAATAGAGACACATCTGCATTCATCTTCACAATCCAGAAGGAAAAAACACAGTGTTTGAGATTTTACTTTATGTATTTTTTTTTTTGGTCATTAGTGCTCCGAAGGCTAATGAATCAAGTTTGAATCAAACTTCAGAATATAATAAAACCACGAGTTCAGAACCAGCATACCAGGTCAATCACTGTCCCAGTCGGGCTGCAGCTATAAGGGCACTGAGGTCACGTCCTCTCTGCTGTTTCTGGACTATTCTATTCTGTTTTTCCTAAATGTTCATATATTTTAATGTTGCTGTTTTCATGAAAAACACATTCAATAAAAATTAAAAGGAAGGCATTCTGTCATTTTCACCCAAATTTTGATTCGTGGCAATGTGGAAAATACTTTAAAGTAGCAGTTAGACCATCATTTAGAGGTAACATTAATAGAAAATATACATTAAAGAATTAAAATGTACAGATTTTTGGATGGTTGCAATGAGGAGCATATTGGAGTCTTGACTCTTCGGCCTCGACTGCCGGTGTTGATTCTCCACTTTCTGGATTTCCTGCTGGTGTTGTAGTGTAAACGTTTCAGGCTGTGAAGGTTTCCCGGTACTCTCCCTCTCAGTGACTTCTAGACGTGTTTCCAGTGTCGTGGAGATGCTGCTTTGGTTATTCTTTTTCCTCTGCTGCGCCACTGAAAGGCACTGTTGTCCACGGCCGAACACGATGAAGATGTCGTGTTGAGCAATCCTCCAGAGTGTTTCAGAGGGCAGGTCACTGGTGGAGCGGATACGTTAAACCTGAGTTCTGCTCTATCAATAATCATGAGACAACTCCATCAATAAGAGATGCTGCTTACTGGATAAAATTACAGCTTTTAAAGGAAATCTGAAATTTGGATGCATGGACATAAATATGCAGTATATGACGTTGCAACTTTGGTGGTCATGCCGGGTTTGGAGCCTTTAAAAGGGGTCGCAAACTGAATCTGAGGGTCTGGAGACGGAAGATGAGAAAGTAGAAAAATGATGATCTTAAATAACTCCTCATTTTCTGTGGTGTACAATATTTACTGTGTCCTTATTCTGAGTGAGAAATGCCTGCAGTAAAATGAAGCTGCAAGTGTCCAAAATTGTAATTTACTGCTCACTAGTGGGTAAAGTAAAGAGTGTCTTTTATATATTGAACGAGGGAGTGATTTTGGAGGCAGCCCGTCATTTTCTTTTTCTCATTTTCCTCCTAATCTTTGTTTTTTCATGTAAATTATTGCAAACGTTTTCTCAGAATGTGTAATCTGAAAGGAAATATCAGTCTTGTGCAACAAAGAGTTGCCACCTGTGACACAGAGGGCCACGAGTAGACGGCCTGCTGTTTGCTTTAAGGGTCAGAAGAAACCACAAATGGTTTGGAAACATCGTGGTAAAAAAAATACGTCTTTTTTTTTTAACAATTCTCTGTTCTGATTCCAACTTAACATATTATTCAAAATGTTCCACAGTGAAGCGACAATGGCCTCAAAAGAGCAGATTTTAATTTTCGCCTTTCTTCATTATCAGGTTTATTAAAAATAACTTGCTCAACTTTTTTTTCTGCATGTTGTTTTTGTAAATTAGAATTTAATCTGTGCTACAGGTATTGTATTTGGTATGTGTGTGTCTACTGGCAGTGAGCCACACACAATAGCAGGCACAGGTGTTGACCAAAAAAAAAAGAATGAAGATGATAGAAAATGGAAAAGCAGAAAGTGATTAGAATTATCACTGTAGAATGATTTTGGCTTCTCTGCAGTGGAAAGAGCTTTAAAAAGAGCCACAAAGTTTTATGTAAAATGATGCATGGATATTTCCAAAATGTACGTTTCTCCATTTCTTTTCTTTGCTGAAGCTTTTTTACTAACTCTCCATTTCAAAAAATGCTTGTTGATCAAGAGTACAGATATCTTTGACTCCAGTGTGAGCTAATGAGAGAAATTAGCACAAACGCTCTAAAGTAATAGTTCCTGATGATTTTTTTTTTTATTATTTTCACTCGCAAATTATTTTTTTCAACTTGTTTTTGAATCTATGCATAAATTAAAAAATCTGTTGAAATTTATTATTCATCTGAGATGTGATTAATATGCAAAATTATGCAAATTAAGATGCAATTAGGCTCCAATTCTCTAGTGGAATTTTCCATTATAATTTAATACAAAGTAACAGAGTAATTGGTGTCACGTGTAATTACGGTTACTCAAGTGCACTTTCAGGCATGCAAATGATTTCGCTATATGTTGCAAATGTACCATGTGGTGTTTTTAACAAGTTGGGGAGAACACAATGGGTGCTCGGTTACCCGGTGGGGCTGGAACAAGGTAAAGGCACCGGGGTGTTTTTGTTTCCAAATGAGAGGAGTTGGAAAACTTTCAGCGCTCAGATTAGCACCAGTTAACACTTCCAGTTACTTTTTCCCTTTTCCTCCCTGAATGTTCTCATCCGTCACCGATCGATTAACGAGAGGGAACTGGGTTTTTCTGGATGTGACTCGGGACTTTAAAAAGGATAAAGAGGGGCGGTTTCCAAACATGAAACGTGTTGCTTCAGTCGACACGGTTAGCAGGAAGTACGACACCACCTCCAACCTCCAGCCTCCATTTGTGTCTTCATTACAACTCTGCCCTGTTTGATCAGTGACACTGCAAATGTCACATGTAATCACAAAACATTATGCGAGGGGGAGTGGAGGGGTGGGAGAGGAGGAGGAGGAGGGGGGGTGACAATTACGCTTCAGCTCGGCGTGACAAACTCTCCAGTCTGCGTCCGGGCTGCAGAGAAGAGAGAAGCGATTATGTAATTGATATCTATTGAGATAGAATGAAAGTCCTGTAAACGGCTCGCAGCGAGGAAAAAAAAAAAAAAAAAAAAAAAGAAAGTCTCGCAGAGCAATTCCTCCTTGGGAGGCAAATTGATTTTAAATTGTTACATGGCTGGTTACATGTCCTGACATCTTGCTTTGCTCTCCGACACACACACACACACACACACACACACACACACACACACACACACAGATACACTTGTACGCACATGCTCATGCAGACACACACCCTCTGCTATCTGTCTTGTTCATGATCAACGCTCAGAACAAAGACATCCTCCCTCCCTCCTCCCGCCTCCCCCTCTCCTCACCCATCCTCTCCCTCTCTCTCCCTCTCTCTCTCTCTCCGCCTCCACTCTGTGTGCCTGCCTGCTTGCACAACTCTCTCAAAGAACATAATCCCTCAACAAAATGGAAACACAAAGGAAACTTGAGCTCAATCCTATAAACGCGCGGACACAGCAGACAATGCCTCCTCCCACCCGTCCCCCCCCCGTCCCCCCATCCCCGTCCTCCCCCCCCCTTTGCCTCCCCAACAGCCATAAATGCCCCGTGGCACAGATCAGGCTTTATCAACCCTCCCTTCCTCCTCCTCCTCCTCCTACTACATCCATCCATCCCTCCTTCCCTCCCCGATTAGTACCCCACCACCACCACCACCACCACCTCTACCCCGCCCGCCTCCCTCCTGCCCCGCCAGCGTCTCCCATACCTCCACACGGACCGCTCTCATGCGGCAGGAGGAGGGCGGAAGGCCGTTTGATGATTTGGCTCCTGCTAGCAGACCTTTTTTTTTTTTTTTTTTATCTGTCGGTTCTTGGATGTCTTTTGATTTGAGCAGAGTTGCGTGTGCAGGTAGATGTTCGTAAGCAAAGCCGCAGTTTGACACCCTGCAAGTTCAACACCGCAATTTCCAGTCAGTATGAGTGTCTTGGTTTTTGCGAAATGTGTCCAACACTTTAAAATCTTTTTCTTTAGATTTGATTTGTTTTGTTGATGATGTTCAAGTGTCCATAGTCTGTCTTATTAACTGTCATAAAACCTTGTTGTCCATGTCCTCTACAACGACACATAGAAGCAGGACAATATCAGTTGTCGGCACCTTCCTCAACTGTTACCGACCATTTCTGAAAAATATTGGTTAATGATGTGGAAATGCAGATTAATAAAGTTAAGTTTTGGTGAGGATTAATGACAAAGATGATGTAGTAAAGTAAAGGGAAATAACTTCTTTGTCAAGGTTTGGGCAGCTTTGTCATTATTATGGTCATAATAAACAAATGGATGAGTTTAGGAAACCATCATGGTGATGCTTTAAAAAGAAAGCAACTATGACTGTCAGTTGGAAACGGGAAATGTTCAGCAACTTCAAGATGTTTTGTTGACCCATCCATCCACGCCGAACTCCTCCCTACATGGAGTTTGTCGCTCTATAACAAACGTCACCCGACTTCCCTTCGTCATAAATACCACGACCACTAGAGGGCTTTGTCACTTTAACGTAAACATAAATTGCTTTTGGGGCACATGGTCGTTCTGACAGTCTCACGATAACCCAAATCTTCTCGTTTTTTATCTCAAACAAAGGTTCACCTCCTGCGTGACAAGTTTATTCAGGAAAAACATTTGAGTTTTTTTACGCAGGGTGACCAGAGCTTACCGGAAATTAGCCTCACTATTGCAAAAAAGAGCAACAAAACAGCAATATGTACATGTATTTGTTGCATCAATCAAACATCCTTCAGTTGACTTCAATCAGATTTCACTGAACACAGTGTGCCCGAAATGTGAAATTACAACAATGCATGCAGGCAAGATGTGAACAGAAGATAGCTTGTGGCTTTGGTTATCTAGGTCAGTGTCAGTTTTCACCTTTTGACTAAACTGTTTTGCTCCCGTTTGTTTAATAGAGCTTCATCTAAGAACTGAGCGACCCCCGAAGCACCAGCTGACGCCCGGCCTTCTCCGGAGAGCGACTCCGACTGCCCCCGGAGCCGCGGCGGCAGTCGGAGAGAGGGAGCCCCCTGGAGGCGGGTGAGGTTTGATCTGCTCTAATCTGGTTGTCGGTGGGAGGAGGGGGGGGATGTTTGGGGAGCTGTTTGGCACCAAACGTCGGGACTCTCTGCGACTGTGTGGTCTTCGGAGAACCACTTACCGCCCCCGTGCTCTCCTCCGGTTCCAAGATCTGGAAGGTGAGGCAGGCTTTCTCTCCCCCCCCCCTTCACCCCTCCCAGCCTGCTGATTAAATCAACCCTACGCAGGGCAAAGCGCGATAACAGAGAAGAAAAGTAGGCCGCCTTCGCTCGCTGTCACAGGAAGAGGAAGTGCCCTGGTGTACCTTCACCTGTGCGCCTCGCATGGCACCGCCGCTACAACCCCGTTTTTTCACAGCCGGAGGCGAGAGAGCGAGCGCGTCGGATCAGAGAGCAGCGAGGCTCACGTGTCGCGTTTCCTGCCGCCGCAGGCGTTGTCGATGTTGACCGTCTGAGGCCTCGGAACAAAAGAGATGCAGAGAAAGTGTCTGTTTTACCTGGAATTACTATCAAAGGTCTCCAGTGTGACTCTGCGTTGATTACATTGAAACAACACGCAATTCACATCCTTACTTTAAATGTTCTCTCCTCAAACAACACCTCAAAAGAACTCATTCAAACACCACAAATGTGTGGATGACTTCATGTTGGTTAAGAAAGAAAAAAGAAAAAAAAGAAGGTAAGTTGTTCTCACATGTGGCTCAATAATTAAATCAATTTTGGAAAATTTAGCAACTAAAGTAATGTAAAAGAAAAAACAGGTTGGGGGTTATTCTATACGTTTCCCTACTTATAACATGCCAGTGAGCAAATCCCACAAACATCAGAGATCTGGGATGGCGAGTCCTTCTCTATAAATTCTATAAATGTCTGGTCTCCTTTCATGGATTACTGTCATTTGCCATCCGTTATTGTGAGCGCCTGCCAGACTGGCTTGCCATTTCTGGGCCTGTGTTTCCAACCTTGATATATTTGCCAAATGAATATTTGAAGCTGTAATTAAATTTATCCCACCTCTACACCTTCTGTAAGACGGCCACCTTGCACATTTCTCACGCGCCATATTTCAGCTATTTTTTGTGTGAAAAAATAAAAAAAAACAACACACACACACAGCTTGTTGCCATTTTTTTTTTATGATTTGGAATGAGGATATTTTTACCGGAATAAATCTGATTTCAGGACATTCAGAATGGTCCTGCTTACGTATTCAGACATAAATACCGATCGTGTGGCGAGAAGAGTCCTCAGAGCTGTAACCGGCTTCATAAACAAACTTCATAAAACGTCTGGAATTATGATTAAAAAAAAAAATTAGGGGAGGAAATTGATGCAGAATTCAGACGACGCTCCTGACGAGTTACTCTTGCCAGACAGCCGAGAGAAGGAGCTTAAAATCAACATTAACATGTCCACATGCAAAAACAGATCATTGTTTTTTTCTCATATTTTAGAGCTAAATCCCAAATTAGGTATTGTTTATTTCTGAGGTTTTACACTGGAGGAAAGTTAATGTTTTATTAAAAGACTACATAGAAGAGGATGCTTTAACTATTGTTCACCCTGCGACAGGAGGCCTTGACGCATGCAAGAAACAAACAAAACTTTTGATTAATTCATGAGAAGGAACAATTTACCCTCAACTCTGTATTTTTTTGGGGGGGAAGAGGTATTTTATTTTTAACATCAGTGACAAAAAAAAGAGTTAATTTATAAAATGTCGCACAATTATTATGAAGTGACAATGATTTTGTTTTAAATCAAGAAATTTCGTATATATTACGTGTATTTAGACATTTATTTTCAGAGTAAATTCCACTTATTTCAGTCAGTTTATTGTCATTTTGGAGTGAAACTCGGTTGTCTTGTCCGTCGTCTTTCTTCCCATCAGAGGATCTGTCCCGTCGTCGCCCTCCCTCTGAATCCTCTTAGTTACACTTTAAAGGAGCACCACCACTCCTCATAATTAAAATCTCCGAGCCTCCCAATAATTACCACTGGTTCCCGCTGCACTTTTGAATTGCACTTGTGGTGACATAATTCATTAGTGTTTGTCCAAAGAAATGATTTAGAGTCTTTAAAGTGCTCCTCCATGCAGAATAGCTATTAAAGCAGCCATATGCACATATGCTCGGAGCGTTAAACAGTTTGTTGAAGTCAGTCGGGGTACAAGCGATGATAAACATAAATTATGACTAATACGCTGCACCACTGGCTTTTTGGAAAATAAAAAATCACTGACACAGGGAAACCACTTTGGATTCGCCCCCCCCTCATCTGTGTGTGCTGAAGCGAGGATGTAGGAAGCACAACACAAATGGCTCGGGCATCACCTTGAATATTCAGATGGGTAAGCTAATCGTTTCTGCCTGGATACACCGTCGTGATTACCTGGCTCCTTTGGCATCGCTCCTGAGCTCTCTCAAGGCGATTGCAGAGTGCCTTTTGTTTCCATTTAGTTCCATTAAAAAGTTTAGACCACACAATGGGACTCTATCGCTGGAGTTCACGCCACCAGTGGTTTTGTTATTTCTTTATTTTGCTTTTAACAACCTGTGATTACTGTGCAAACCAGTCTGTAGTTTTGTGACAAACACCCTCACTGAAGAGTGTGTCTCCGATGACAAAAGAGAAAGATTTCACCACCTAACAGCTGGTGACTTTTACACCAACACTGTCACTTTTTTACTACATTATGTGTGCATGGCTCTTTGATTTCTCTCCTACATAACGCATAAAAAAACATAAAACATCTTTTTCAACAATTACACATCTTCAGCTTATCATTGTAGTCGTTTTTATTGACCTAGTTGTAGCTCTGCCATGCTGCTCCTTATGTCATTTTGAGAATGTATGCTAACAAAATAATAAAAATACATTTTACTGAAAATAACAGACGTTCATTCAGGCTCTCATGTTAATTAGGGCAGAAATAATGAATTTGTTAATCAAATATCTATATAACTAAACCATTTTTAAGAATCAAATCGTCATTTTTCAAACAAACATGTAAAATATTATTGGGTTCGAGCCTCTCAAATGTAAGAATGTGCTGCTAAATTTGATATAATATGATATTTAACTGATTATTTTGAGGTTCTGAAGCGAAACAAGCGATTCAAATACTTCATCTAAAATAACCTGCAATTTTTTCAGTAAATTTCTGACATTACACAAAGATAAAACAATTAATCCAAACAAAAATCAGCCGGTAAATCGATAATAATATTATATATTAGTTGTTGATGGATTCTTGTACTTGTTTTTATTCCTTCCTCTTAAGTACTTGCACCTCGTTCAACAAACTGCTTCTGAATCTGGTTTTCATTCATATTAACGTTGACCGGTCTCCAGTGTGAAGGCCTCCGGTTCCTCCTGATGTATTTACCGTACGCACTCCTGTACATTCATCACTTTGTTCCCCCTTTTGTGTGTTTTTTATTTTTTTTAAAGGGAACCTCAGGAATTATTAGCGGCTTAGCAGCGAGAGGCCCTCTAAGTAGCTCTCGGGGTGTAAGCCTCCCTCTCCCGAGTCGAGGCCAACAGCACTCTGAGCCCCCCCGCTCCCATTCAGTGATAATGTACATGTCAGCGGGGACACGCAGTGATCCCTCACTTCTCCATGCTAAATGATCATTTTCTTTCTTACACTCTGTCTTTCATTCAAGTAAATCCACTCCCCTTAAAAAAGAAGAAAAAAAACTCCCAGAAAATATTAACAAGCTGCCGAACAATAGTCCTCAGAAAGCATGAATCAGCAGATGATTCCCAATTCCATGCACACAACAGGGGATTGTATTGAGGCTAAGTGTGTGTGTGTGTGTGTGTGTGTGTGTGTGTGTGTGTGTGTGTGTGTGTGTGTGTTGGGGTGGGTGGAGGGAGGCCTCCGTTAGCGCCGACGTTCCCATCCAACAAAATTCCAAACCCCCGGCATCAGTGCAGAGCTTATGATCTGTGGGAAAGCCGAGGCGAGTTGCGGGAGCGGCGGAGCACCTCGCCCGAGTCTCCAGACGGCCTGATTTGGGAACGCCGTGAAATCCGTGGCACCTCTCCTGGCTTTTTCCCGGGCTGAACGGCTGCCATATCTTGTGATGGACTGAGGCAGGAGAGAGCGAAAAGCAGCCAGGGATGAATACGGCTTAATCTTTTACCCAGGCCACATGTGTGTGCATGATAACATGGTTGCTTTCTTCCCGTGCAGGGTTATTCTCCGCCAGCTGCCAGGTTAGCTGCCTCGCTCAGCCGTGTTTCGCTGCGATATTTGCCCGCCGTAAAAAGAAACCGTCGCACCTAAGGTGGGGGCTAATGCATGTTTTTGGAATTGGCGGTAATTCCTGACACATTTCGAGAGACAGATAGGGTGTCTTATAGCAAATGACAATATATGTAAAGACACCTAGCCCTCCTCCCCCCCCCACCTCCTCCCCACCCTCACCCTTTTTAGTTCCTAATATTTTATTTGTGAGGAGCCTCCTTTTTCTTTTCGCCGGGGATAGAGGTTATTTTGGTAATTAAATGGCGGCGTTGTAAAGCAGCTAGACGTGCAGAAAAAAATACCTAAACACACATTTAAAGTTGTCTGCAGACATAAAGAAGATGTGTTTTTTGGGGGGACACAACATCCCACCAGGCTCCTAAACACAATAAATACACATCTAAAAGTGTAAAACTTCGCTAAATTTGAATTTTACTAAATTCACATGCAACAAAGACAACATTAAAGCAGCTTTCTCCCCCATTCTGTATTCAAAATGTCTGAATTTAATGTATGTATGTGTGTGTTTGTGTGTGCTACATGCAGGTGCTCTTCACTCCATACATTTTTTCCCCCCATCATCTACATGGGCTTTAATGCAATCACTCCAGCAGCTTGGTGTAAATTTCTCCTCCTTTTTTCTCCTTTTCGCACAAACTTTCTCCTCCCCCCCCCTCCTTCCGCTCATCCGCCCGGCGACACAAAGCCCATTTATTATGATTGCATTACCATAAATGATTTTATAACATCTGCTTGTCAATAATTATCGCACAAATTCCTGTGCCCTCTGACCCGTGCTCTGAATGAACCCCAGGTGTAAGGCAGAGTCGGGCTAATGAGTAGCGCCACGCTAGCACATTGTACCCACGTCAGTGCACACAGCCACTTCAATTAGAGCTTTGGCACACGCCTTAATATTAGCCGGAAAAATTGGGGAATTCATGCGCTAATTGAAAACATTGCATTCAAGAAGAGAGGGGCCGTGAGCGAACGGGGAGGATGTTTGATGTCTGATGTCCTGCAGGAGGCACAAATGGTTGTTTCTGGAGAATATGGAGGGAGGATGTTTGCATTTTACCAAGCAGCAAAAATGTGGATGAAGGCAGGTGGAGAAAATTTGGACTATTTCTTAAAGAGAAGACTTTTATGGTACAATATAACCTGACTAAAAAAAGCAAGGTCACTAATTCAAAATTAAGTCAGATTTCAGAGGAAGCACAATGAAAACGTCCTGATATTTGCTCTCATACATTTGTAAAAGTACTGCTTATAAATGTTAAATACAGAGTTTAAATAAAGTGTTTCAGTTAAAATAATATGTTAAAGTTTTTACATAATAAGCAAAAGCCTGACAGAAATAGGTCTTTAATAAGTTTTTGGTTGACAGTGTGTAGGAGTCTACTAATGGTTTACGATATCTAAATAATTAACACGCTTTTTTAACAGCTGTGCTTTTGATTATTTTGAATTTGTGTTGGTGATAATGGTGTTTATTTGTGGAAAAAAAGATTAATAATGATACAGATTTATAAAAAAAATGTTTTTAAATGATCAATTTGTACTTTGATGCACTTTACAAGTAATATTAACAAATCAAAAAATAGGCAGACATTGTGTAAAAATAAAAACAATACAGCAAAAGCATTTATTAAAATCCTTTTCTTTAAAAAGTACGATACAAACTCCCGTACATCTCGAACCACACCGAACAAATCATCCTCAAACACAACGACAGCGACTACCTGATAAGCAAACACATAAACAGTACGCTCACTTTAATGCCACTCGCTCACATTACACACCATTATTCAAGTGCTCAAAGATGCTGAAGAGCATCAATCCATTTCACAAGTCTGGTCCTCCCTGAACAGCAGTCGGTTGCTCTATAGCAGACACAACTGAGGTGTCAGATGCAGTCCTAATTGAAAAGTTAATTAACTTTTTCAAGTCATCAGCTGTCATTCCTGCAAATCAGACTCCAACCCGCCCCCCCGAGACCACCTTTATATCAGCCTTAATGGCTGGGGACCCACTGCCTGGCTACATGGGAACATTTGGTCATTTAAAGCACCATTTATAGAGTATTGTTTAATTAAAGTCAAATTAAGAGAACTGTATGCAGAATTTAATTTCTGGTTTGAGTTATTGTCGAAAACAGAGTGCAACTCAGATAATCAAACTTTTCATTATCCTCTCCTCCCTCCTGAGGAGCCTCCGCCGGTTCTTTGTTGACAACTCCCAGAGCATAAATGAGAGGAAGCTACCCTGAATGCACTGCATAGCTACACATTTTTCTCTCATACATGCTACTTCCTCCAGTCGAACTCTTTTTTGTGTTTAACAAACAAAAGCTTCTACTTTTAGCTCCGTCTGGAGCAGATAACTGTCTGAAAAGTGTCGCTGTCAGTGTGACATTTGAAATTTCAACAGATTATCTAAGAAAACAAACGGTATGTCAGAAATATTTACCCGTGACATTTCTAGTAGACTACGGCCGATAAAAATAATAAAGTCAAAGTATTTTCTTTTCTTATGATAATCTTTTGGGGGAATTTTGTTCATTTCCAATTACTTGATTTAATTTAAAGACATTTTTGGAAAGAGGATATTTTTCAAGAGTGAGGACATTTTTGGAAAGTTAGGACCTTTTTTTGGGAAACCAGTACATTTTCAGTAGTGAGGACATTTTTGTAGAGTGAAAACAATTTGAAAAGTCTTGACATTTTTGGAAAATGGGGACATTTTTGAAAGGAGAGGACATTGTTGGAAAGTTATGACATGTTTGGAAAGTCAAGACAAAATTAGTACATTTTCAGAAGTGAGGACATTTTCAGAAAGTAACCCGTCATATTTCTAGCAGACTACGGCCGATAATAATAAAGTCTCAGTATTTTATTTTCTTAAGATATATTTTTTGGGAGTATTTTGTGTTTTTTTTAATTTGCAGACATTTTGGAAAAAGAGGATGTATTCAGAAGTGAGGACATTTTTAAGAAGTGAGGACATTTTTAAGAAGTGAGGACGTTTTGAAAGGTGAGGATTTTGTTGTAAAGTCAAGACATTTTGAAAGGTGGAGACATTTTTGGAAAGTGGGGAAATTTTGAAAAGGTAAAGATGTTTTGGAAAGTGGGGACATTTTGAATTGTGAGGACATTGTTGTAAAATAAGGGCATTTTCAAGACGTGAGGACATATTTAAAAAGTGAAGACGTTTTAAAAAGTGAGGACATTGTTGGAAAGGGAATACATGTTTGATGGGTGAGGACATTATTAAAAAGTGAGGCCAATGTTGTCAAATTCAGCGGGACACGAGTTAAATCCAGCCGTCCTGTCGTTGTCCCACGTCTCCTTTCGGGGCCTCTGTGGAGGCGGATCCTCCCGTGTTGTTTCTGGGGGTCAGCGCAGGTTTAATTAATTCTCCTTCTCCCTCCGTCTCTTATTAAGGCCACAGCGCCTCTCCATGGGAACTGCTAATTGGCCGTCCCCTGTGGCCACTTGGGGAAGCAGGCAGACGTGGCCCGGTAGACACTCGTGGCGGTCCACAGGGACGACGGCGGATAAGAGATTCACGCCGACTACGCCGCTCTGTGGATCGGCTCCTTCAGGGACGCCAGTCTGATGTCTCCCTCCTTCACCATCTGGACACCAGAAACGACTGAGACCTCAGAGACTCGACGTGATTTTTAGAACATAACACCTCTGTATGTTCAGACTGGTGGAGTGTATGTTGTTGTTGTTTTTCTATCTTTGTGAGGACCAGTTAGAGTTTGGGAGGGATTTCTGGAAACTTAGGATACCCTCGTGAGGGCGTGTTTGGAAAGGGAAGACATTTTTCGTAAAGAAAAATTGAAGAGTGAGGATGTTTTTGAGAAGTAAGAAGTGAGGACATTTCTTGGTAAAGAGAGGACAAATTTGGGGGGAGAGAAATGGAATACTTTTGTTTAAATGTGTGTACCATTTTTGAAATAAGTGTCCAAAACGTTATCAACAAGTTAGAATATTTTTTGAAAGGTAAAGACATTAGAGACGAAAGACATGGTGCCATTTTTGAGAATTGAGTATATTTTTTGATATTTCTGTGTATTTTTGATAGTGGATACATTTTTTTAATGGATGCAAATTTTTAAAAGTAAGAACACTTTGGAAACTAAAAACGTTTCTTGAAAGTGAGTGTAGAAATTTTCAAAAAGTGACCACAAAGTTAAGTTTAGTTTAAAGTTTCGGGCTAGATAATGTATTATGCAAGTGGAAGTCCTCTCGAGTCAAGAAGAAAGTGTGGTTAGGTGTGTGTGAGTGTGTGTGAGTGAGTGTGTGTGTGAGTGAGTGAAAGAGAGAGACAGAAGAGTAGAGATGGAGAGATACAGTGAGAAAGTGTGGGAGTATATGGGATGATTTAAAGGTCGTGTGTGTTGTGGGCATGGCATGTGCCTTTTATGTGTGTGTGTGTGTGTGTGTGTGTGTGTGTGTGTGTGTGTGTATTTGTGTGCATGTAGGTGTGTGACAGTGAGGTTTCATTAAGAGGGAGTAACAGTTGTGGGTTTCACTGTATGTGTGTGTGTGTGTGTGTGTGTGTTGAAGTTTGTAAATGTAGGTGTGTTTGAGTGTTTTGCATTTATAGGAAGTGGGAATCGTGGCTGTGGGCTTTTCATGTGTTTACCTGTCAGGTTCGTGTGCACAAATGCCCCAAATTCAAGTGTCTGCAGGTGTGTTTTACATTTGTTGGTGCTTGCTTGCCTATGTGTGACAGGACATTAGCAGGCGTGTGTGTGTGTGTGTGTGTTTGTTTGTGTTGTGTGTGTGTGTAACTGACCTTGATGTCTGTTCCTCTGAAGTGAGGATGAGCAGATAGGCAGCATCCTCTCACCTCAGTTCTTCTTTTCTCGCTTCCCTTCGACCACAAACACTCAGCAGACGTTGAGTTTATTCCCTATCAGCCGTTGCTTCCTGTCTGCGCTCGATATAAAACCAGCCTGTTTCCTCGAATATGACATTTAAATCTCTTCAGGTAAACTTTTTGGAAAAAAAAGAGCTAGAAGGATTCTTTTTCTTTTTTCTGCCTCTGGTCAAACTGAATCTTTTCACACTTTTTTTGATAAACCTGAGCAACAATGCAACACCGAGAGAAGACTGACGGTTTCGTATGCACACGTTGAGATATTCTCACGCTGCTGAAAGGCTGAGGATGCATAATTTTTTTACAGTTGCTTGAATAATATCACAACATTCACACCATTGTGACTCAACAAGTGCCCGCGGATTAAACCCGGTCTTTCAGTCCCTTTGTTGTGGCACATGTTTTAATGAAATGCCCCAATTTTACCTGAAGCACTTGTCACCACTTTTTCGGTTTCGTTTTTTATAGACCATCAAATGGAAATCAACAGAGAATAAAGGTTTTCCACTGTCTGCTTTAACGTCTTCAAAACATCTCAAATAGTAATAATAATTTTTAAAAAAAAGAAACGTGGGTTATTGCAGTTTAAATATATAAGTGAACACTCTTAGAGTAAAAAGGGATCTTCTCTGCAGGAATCGTTTCAAAAGATATTAATCCTGTGCTAAAGAAAAATAAATAAAAATCATATCAAAACTCTCCAGTCATAACGGTTGTAAAACCACAGCGAAGACACAACTGTGCAGGAAGAGTGGAATTGAAAATGAATCAGGCGTGAAGTTTCTCAGCGTGAGTACAGAGAAATCACAGTGGATTCCAGAGAGAGCCGGGAGTCAGGATTAGCGTTTGAAGGCTAAATGGTGTTATCGGTTCTGATTAAGGAGCATGTACGTGGTGCTCGCTCCACCTCGGAGACAGCCATGGATGTCAATAGGGCTAATTGGCTCATTAGACCAGGTATTTAACGGCGCTATAATCATTCTGTGTCATCACTTAAGCCCTGGTGGAGCACGAGGGGCTGTGGACGATTGAATACCCCCCTAACCTCTGGAATAATTTGAGATACGAGAGGCTCGTCTGACAGGAGGAGTGCAGGGAGGCTCATGATATCTTCTGCTTTTTTTATTTATTTCGGATTTTCATTTTTTCAGCAAATGTATGAAAGGAAAAATCGGCATTTTGTCTAGTTTTCGTATCACCATGGATAAGGTGTCAAACACAGAACACGATGTCTCATCCAGATAGTTACCGGGATCTGCTGCCGCCATGTGACTTTTTTCAGTGAGCATTTAATCCAGGAACCGAGCTGAAGGTTATTAAAACCTACAAATATTATTCACCCGTCATACAACATTGGAGTTCCCCCAAAACTCCCCAACATTTGACTCTTGCCAGTCAGAGAAGCATAATACAAACAACTATGAGTAATACCAACAGGTGCACTGTGTTTGGAGATCATAGGGAAAATACTCAAAATATGTGGAAACAAAGATTCTTACGTGTCAATTTTAGATGGACATCTGTGTAAAAAAAAAAAAAAAAGGACAAGAAAATAAGATTGAAAATTCACGTTTCAGTCTAAAGAAAAGGAAAAAGGAAAGTTGTTCTATAAGTGCCCATGTCACCGGTCAGTAGCAACACACCACACTGTTTTTACAACATGTTCTCGTTCCAACTCATCACTTTCAACCTCCGGTTCTGCAGATTGAAGCCAATGCGGAAGTGTCTTAAACTTGCATTCTCTCTGGTTGCAAAAAGAAGTCAGATTGTATAGAAGTCTATGAGAAAATGACTCTACTTCTCTCTTGATTTATTCCCTCAGTAAACATTGTAAACATGAGTTTATGGTCTCAATCTCTAGTTTCAAGTCTTCTTCAATACAGCATGATGTTCATTTAGTAAATTAGGGTCCATTTAGAGTCAAACAGACCATAAAGCAGGGTATGTTTTACCTTGTTATGACAGGTCGCTACCACTGCATTGTCCAGTCTGGGTGCTGTGCATGTTTTTACGGTGTTGTCCAAGTTCTATCAGTGTTCATGGTAAACACGGTGACAGTCAGTGGTTTTTCAGCCATGGGTCTGGGATTTATGTGTCGATATGATTTAAAGCAGAAACACAGTAGGAGAAGATATTTTTTGAAAACAATAAGCCAGGAGTGGAGTGGAAGAATATCTTATAATCAAGGTTTCCTCAAGGCCTTGAAGTATCCTTTGACGTCTGTAGTCTGCATGTGATATAGTTTGCTTCATCAAAGTAAAATAAGAAACAAAACTGCAGCACATTTAAAACAAAAAAACAAAAAAACCCTGAAAAGTTGAGACCGAGCACATCTTCCTACTTTGTTTGTTTACCCGTTTGCACAGTTGCACACATCCGTTGGAAGCTCGTGCCATCACTGCCGTGGTCTTTGCTTAAAGGAGGGGGGGGGGGGTCCTGAGGGCCTCTGGAAGCTGGCATGGCGCTGACCACGCCGCCGTTTCCTCTGAAAGGAATGTCTGGTGTGGCATCAGTCACTGCTGGCATTCTGGAGATGGCCTGCCAGCCCCTCATCATTGTGCCACTGCTGCACAACACACACACACACACACACACACACACACACACACACACACACACACACACACACACACACACACACAGAGACATAAACGCGTCACACTCGGCTCCCACCCTGTGCACGGCAGTGATAGGCAGAGGACGAAGAGCGCACATCCTTATCGACGCCAATCCAGATGAACCTACAGACACGCTTCCCCAACACCCCAGACCCCTCTCGCTGCACAGTTGGCCACCATTAGCCTTCTTTTAGCTACGACAGTCCTAAGGCTAAGGGGAGGATGGGGGGCCGACACTGCCAAGGTGCTCTCCTGATTTGCTACATTTCCCAGGGCTACGGGGCCCCTAGGCCTGCTGGCCCATGGAGACATAAGCCCCGGCCTCCCTGGAGGCTCTCGGGCCAACCCAGACGCTTGGCATGGGCCGAACCGCCCAACGGGAGCCATCCAAGAGCCGTGGATGGCTATGATATGTTTCCACCGAGGGCACTTTCACTCATGTGGAATTTCGATGAATGAAAGGAATGTGTTTTTTTTCTCGGGGGGTGGACGGAACGGGAGCAAAGGCAGGCTGATGCTTTCACACATCACCCGAAATAAGAGGGTATCTTTTATCTAAATGAGAGGGAATTCAGGGATAAAACTTATTATACAATATAAACAGAAATTAAGCTTCATTCACCTTTATTACAGTAAAGCATTTTTTCTCACTTATATGTTTTAATGGAATGTAGCATTAAATAAAATGGGTCCTTCAGGTCAAGGTCTTTGTTACTTAAAGTAGTTCCTAAGATAAGCATTGAAAGCGTCTTTAATGGCAACATTACAGTATATATCAACATGTTTCTAGTAGGCTAAATGTATATAAAATGTGCATACCATTTAATGCATTAAATTCACATGGATAAGTCCGACCGAATCAGCTGTGACACGTAATTGATGTTGATTCAGGGTATGTGTTCCTCCAATGTCCATTCAAGGTGACCTGCGTATGGTTAATGTCGGGGGGAAAACTTTTTTACAGTGGCAAAAAAAACAACTTCTGGGAAGGATTAAGTAGGATAATCTTTGGTTTTCCTTAAATTCTTAGTAAGAATAATGAAGAAGACAAAGCTACATGCCATTGCAGTGAAAATACAACAATTTAGACAAATCAATTACTCCTGAAATGTGTTCATTGTAACATCTAAAAAAAAAGAAAACGAACTGCTGTAAGAGCTCACACAGCCAGGAGTTGTTTTGAAACTTGCAACCAGGTTAGCCCGCTAGCAGCGCAGCTAACTCTGCTTATCACACGAGCCTCAACTTGCAGGTCTATCTATACCTGCTACATGAAGGGCACGCTACTACCTGCGTTAGCACTTAACGATATCGTTGCATGTAAATTGTTTGCTGCAGAATCGCAAAATAATTAACAGAATTTGTATGAAAGCTGCACAAAAATGACATTTTTTGTTTGCGTCTTTACTGTTTCTGCTCGTTATAAGTGTTTTAGTGAACCTAAAATATTATCAATAATCTGGGTTTTATATTTCATTAAGACTGTCATAAAACAAATCAATTTATTAAAATGGCCCACAATACCCCCCCCCCCCCCCCCACTCATTTAAAGGGTTAAAACCACACCGATGAAGGATGACGGTAATTTTAAATCTAGACGTGTTGTTTTTTTAATTCGCTCCGACTGCTCAGTCAGTTTGATGGTTTTGATTAATACGGCCAGGAAATGTTTGTGAGCAAGACATATACTGCGATTCATCTGCAAAATAATCCAATCATTACCAACTAATGACGGGGGGGGAGTGAAAAATGATGCGAGCCCAACATGCACCGGGGCCCCACCGACGCAGAGCATTGGAGGCCCCACCTGTCACAGCGATGCAGTAATTGCATTGTGGGCTCTCTGCTCTCCGCGGCTCCGCGCTCCTCTCTTCCCCATCCGCCGCCGTTCAGCTGCGGAGACAATGCTCGTCTTAATGAAGCCGTCTGACGAGGTGGCAATTACAGACTTCTGTCACTGTCACCGGGGGCAATTGGGGAGGAGGTGCGAGAGGGGGGTGGGGAGGATATCTCACCCCTGAGGACTTCTCCTCACCCGCTGCGTTGCGCTGGATGGCAGGGCGGCTAAGCTGCTGTCAAAGGCAACTTGAGAGCGTGAGCTGGATTAGTAGGTTCACTGTTTGAGTGATACTGTACGAGAGTGAGTGATGAGGAGGGAAGTGATGCAGCGCAGCGCTACGGAGACGTCTCCGGATTGACGGATGATCCAGTGACACTCCCATGCACACTTAAGAATGAAGGAGTGCTTCAGAAAGAAGTCGCACGATTCTTTTAGGGAGTTTTTTTTTTTTTTTTTTTTTTTTTAACCATCTAGAATTCTCTCAGGGAAGAGTTAAAGAATAAACAAACAAAAACACATGTTGAAGTTAAGTCAGAATCACACATACGGGAATGCAGGCAAGGTGGTATACGTGCTGAAAATTCACCTGAGTTGAACTCCTCAGGAATGTGAAGATGTGAATCACCGTCAACAAATGTTTTTCAACCCTTTTAGCTCGAATAGAATGGAAGTGAATGGGAGGCGAAACTTAAATTTATGTTACGGTGCTTTTACATGTTTTTTACTCGTCGGTTTACACATCATGGGTAATATCTCTCACCCAGTAAAACAGTTGTATAGTGACTTCTGTAAGAACTTTTTAAAGTCTGCGAAAAAAAGTTCTGATTAGTTTTCAGACTTCGAACATTTCACAGCAAGCATGTGTTACAAAAAGGGGGCATAGAGTTTGAAAGACATTTACCAGGCAGGAAAGTGTATAATGAAAGCCACAACTCAGGTGCATCATGGGAAATGTCGGATAAAGCTTCACCTAAATTTCAGAAAAAAAATCGGAATATTACGGACTTTTTCTGCATTGATTTTGAACATCTTTTAAATTTGTAAGTCCCCCAACTTCATAGAGGCGCAATCATACATTTCTGGAGTTTCCCTTTAACTCTGTTAGAAGCCAAGCAAACAACGTTGGTGTTATCTTGCAGGTCTTGAGGTTTCCGCTTCAACCTCGATACAATGGAGGTTAATGGACTCTTAATGAACATTCAACTGTTCAGTGAGGTACGTGGCTTTTGCAGATTAACAAGGACTCTGTTTTGGGAAAGAGATGCTGCTGTTACATTTATTTTTTAATTTTTATAATTTCACTGCTGTGCACACCACAAATAAAATCCCATTCACCTCTATTGTATTGGTGTGACGGCTGAGATCTCAGAGAGAAACAATTTCTGTAAATTGGGTGAACTGACCCTTAAGCTCAATGCTCATCATTGATTCAGCGTCCGACATGGTTTAAAAACACGACCAACACTGTGATGCATTGACTTACATTGTTGTTTTTTGATCTGGTAATTGTCCAGCGGTTCCATTTGTTTCACCATCTCCAGTCACATTCAGTGGAAGAACGCTTTATCTCGCTTTGTTCACAGCTTCGGTAACAGTTGCAACAGTGTGCAGCTAATTTTACTGCCACCTTAACTTAGTCATCGAACAATGAATGAAACTCACCTAACCTGCTGTGTCTGGTACTTTTACAGCAGCAGACATTAAGAACACAATTAACCAAGCTTTGCTAAAATTTGTATGCAGAATTAGAAAATTCTCCTGGTTGCAGTGGTATCAAAAAAGCCATGGTGGCTAAAAGGGAAACGTGGATTAAGAGGCTTAAAGGCATTCCGATTCTTAATGGTGATGTGATGGATGCACCAGTACAAAATGGCATTGCAGGCCTGGATACATGGTTCAGTACAGATATAACCTTGTTAAAAGATAGCCACAAGAAGCTTCTATGTTATCTGTAAATTAAAATAAATAGAGTTTTGAGTTAATTTGTTCTTTAAGAGATGAAGTCCAGGTGAAGAAATATAGTTGGAACCTTCTTTTTAAAGGTCGGATCCATTATTTTAAGTTTTTTTTATGGTTCTGTAGCTTCCCAGTGGTGTTCTTTATGTATTTAAATCCAAATATTCATATTTTGCTCGAAGGAAATATATTGTACTGTCAAAATGTATACGTAATTTATTTTTGCTAACGTTATATTGGGCGATTCCACATTAAGTAAACCTTTAAAATGTTCTTCTGTGGAGTTAATGATTCTCTATAAAGTCAAGTTTAAGTGACATTGAATTACAATTCATCTGTATATTTATAAGAATAGGAATTATTAATGTAAGCGAAAACACAATATTCTTCCAAACTACACCATGCAGCTGCTTAAAACCAGTTTTGTAGTCAACATACATTAGAAGAAATTAGTTTGCATAATTTAAACCTCTACAGCAAACTTTACTGTACACCTAACAACAACACCATCTGTGTACTTAACATTCCCCTTAACACTGCTGTAACTTTAAAGTGTCTCATTCTTGGACATAAAGTTAATTGAATCAGAGTCTTAATGCTACGCTTTAGTGCTTTGACGTCTCCAATGAAGCTTAAACTTCAACCGTGTTTGCACACACACACACACACACACACACACACACTAGTCCTTTCACTCCAACACAGGTGTGCCCTGGTGCCTACATATGTTGCCATGGTTACAGCATGCCTACCTGTCCTCTGTAATTAAGTAGGATACCATGACATGGCTGTGACATGGTTGTTCAACAAAACAAAGTAGCGTAAATAGATCCTCCATTCCTCCTTATTGCCTCTGTCTCTTAATCTGCTTTAATTTGCAGAAGAGTAACTTAAAGATGCCCATCTACACGGTATGTTTTAAGATATTTTTACCAAACAAAATTGAAATATTTATGCTTTTTGTTCATTTTTTTCACAATAGTCATATGACAGATGTATTTTGTTTGTTTGTTTGTTTCTCATTTCGTTTCCCAATGTTTTTAAAAAATGTGCTCAAAACTGGACTATTTCAATGTGTCTAACCCAAACAAAAACCTTATTCAGCTGCTGGGAAGACACATTGGCAGGTTGTTGAGTATCTTTGGCATTGGGGTCCTTGCTATAAAGTACTGCAGGGATGATGTATTTTTGCAGGCCAACCCCGTAAGTTATCATCGCACTGGTTCCCTCGACAAAAAGCAAATTAGATTTTTCCATTCGACTTTGGACTGTTGCAGAAAATAAGAATCTTCACAAATGAACACCACTTTTATGATTTTTAAAGCGTAAATACGTTCACCAGAAGTAAAAAGCTAAAGTTAGGCTTTAAATGAACTCCACCACGGTCGCATGACATCACGTCAACACCCTTAAACTAAGGGCGGACTAGTGTTTCTCATTTAGACCCTCATTAGCAGTTTTATTGTTAGCCTTTTTTAAGACAAGTGATGCTTTAAAATTCACCAGTCAGATATTTAAAACGATAAAATCTCTTAAGCTTGTGGTAACCACAGATATTATTTAAGGATCAAACCAAAAAAAACAAAACATTGACTTTTAGACTCTACAGGTTGCTGCTTAGAACCTACTGTAATCTCATCCTGCAGTCAAATAGAGCGGGTTGTAAATTAATAAGAGGATTAATGGTTAATAAAGCGTGTTTAGCTAAACTCTTTATTGTCACTGTCCGAATAATAAAAGTTTGAGGCTGATGTTGCTCAAGACGTCTTTTAATCGATATGTTGTGTGTGTTGACTGCTGGTGAAAGAGGTGCCTGACAAACCAGTGAAATTGTGTCCATTTTAACTTCAGTATGGTTTCTATGGTTGCCATAGTCACAAGTGACCAAGTTCAACCATCAACAACTCAGACTCAGCAGCATTCCTTTGGTGTCAAGCTTTCCTTTTCAGCACGGCTGAAATAGAGTTCACAACGATAACTGTAGCAGGTGAACCACTTCTTTGTCATTTTTTTAATCGTGTCTTTGATTTCACATAGAGAGGATTTGTAGTATATCATTTGATATCAAAGGATGAAGGAAGATGTCCAGGTCCGTTGATGCAGTTTCAACAATTTCTTTGTTATTGAATCAATGCATCTGAAGTCATTCTGCGCAGAACGGAGCCCATACAGAGATTCAGCATGGACCGAGGCTCTCAGCCTTCAGTCTGAACTTATATCTGTGTTGTACATCCCCTCAATGCACACAAAGGCATACAACATGTTGAGCAGTACATACATCATTCAGACACCTTGAAACATACACCTTTTGAAATACGTTCCTGAGAACCCAGAATCTTCCATCTGTGTAAACATCACTATAAACAAGGTTCTCATGCCATACGTTGGTCATGAGGTCATTGTTAGGGCAGCTCCTAAGAACCCTGACTCTCAACATCACACAGCATGCAACAACTTCATGGCCTCATTACAACAAGGTATTCATTAATTAATAAAAGCAAGCTGTCAAGTAAGTGAGTAAGTAAGCTGACTAGCTAATTGAAGCTAACTCCATGTGTTCACAGAAAACTCTTTCTCCAGCTAGTTTGTCCATGTTTCCAGCTTACCCTTTTTTAAAGCAAGATCCACGCAAAGAGACCTTAAATATTAATTTCATACATGATATCATGCTTAAGCTTGGGAAACTAACAGATAATGAGTTTGGCCTCAATAGCAAAAGAGAAACAAATAAAGATCAGGACAGAGCCGCTAATGTTAGCTTAAACTGTGACATACGGACATATAGCATCTTAGCTCCAAAGGGGTAAAACATGCTGGTCCTGAAAGGGGACATATAGCATTTTTGCTCCAAAGGGGTAAAACATGCTGGTATACCTGTAACCCCAATCTGTCCTTGGTTTACAGTCAGTAACGCTATCGGTCCGAGGAAATCTGGGTTCTCTCTGTTGTTTTTAAATTAATTGAGAGTTTTGCTAGGTTACTTACCAATTCGTCTTGCTCGCCAGAGGGTAGCCATCTTGAATTTTCGGGGAACGTCAAGACCAAGCATGAACGTCGTGACACTACGTCCCTCTGTTCACTCAGAAGTTATCGTTTAGATATCGATATTTACTCAGAGACATTGATTCACATAAAATGAAAACAGCATTGCTTGATCAGAAAACTTGTTGTTTAATGTTGGGTTAACTGATTAACTGGTTTTGATTACTGTACCTATGATTCTTATGAGTTAGTAATACTGTTTTGGTTTACAATGTGGGTTACTACTGTATGCAGTACGCTAGTTAGCTGGACATGCTAACGTTGTAGCAGCTAATGTTAAAGAAGGCAAATCCATGTATTTCACTTTTGCTCTGTTGTCTGTTTGCTTGAGGAGAAATCTAAAGCTTTACCGACCTGCCGAAATAATGAATATATTAAATGCAATGACATGAAGCTCCTCTTCAGTTTTAAATGACTGTTGTCGTCATGCATGAACCCGTTTATTTACTGCACAAGAAACAGGACTCAGCTATCTTCAAATGAAGGAAAGTTTAAATGGCCCATTTACTGTAACTTAACCAAACCTGGTGAACTTTTTTCAGTAGCCATTGCAGGCCTCATTAGTTTGAATTGGCATTGACCCAATGACATATCACAGCCACATTACCTGCGGTGGCTCATCACAACCCCCCGGTTCACTCGGTCACAGACGGACCATTGTTTTAAATAGCGCTGCCCTGGATGTCCACTGCTTGGCTGTGATTGAGTAATGAGTGCACAATTAAATTCAGGAGACGCAGAGGGCACAGGAAGTTCAAACTTTAACTGAGTTTCAAAGATTCTGCATATTTCTGCAACTTCTCCGCTCAACTAAGTACCTCTGAGCAGCAAGTAATATTTTTTTGACAGAAAAGGGTTTACATGTGATGGTAAATTGAAATGACTCAGAGTTAAAAATCCCCCTAAAATATTAGCACACGGAGTTACTTTAGTTTCCCTCTCATCTCTCTCTGTCTCTGTCAGTGATTCATCTTTTACAAGTTAGTGGAAATTTCCCTGTTGCTTTCCACCTGGTTACAACTGACAGCCGTGGCTAAATCCCACCCACACACCTCGCACTAAATTACCAGTAATCAATCTGTTATTTGTTATCACTTTTTATCCTCACACTCCGAGCTCCGGCAGTCGGCACTAAACTGTGATTGACAAACTTCACAAGTGGACCTGAAAACGCCGCTGCCCGCGCACATTACTCACACATTAACTCTGCAGCTCGCAGACGTTGTGTACGTTAGTGTGTAATAGGCGCTATTAATAAAGCCGAGCCATGCGTGACTCCACTTTCTCTCTGCCGCCGAAGCCGCCGCCGCCGCCGCCTCTCATGGCCGACTCCTTACCGGGGATTCAGTTGTGTGAGTTTGGATCAGTCTAATCACATTTGTTTAATTAAGCACAGCTAATAGACTCTCCAGGAGATAGGGTGTCTCACTGTGACAGCGGCGCTGCATTGAGATTCATGTCAAACAATGAGGCCCCGGTATCGCAACCACGTCTCTGTAGTGTTTGACGACGTGCCCCGACATCCAGCCATGTTTGCAAGCTTGACACAAACAAGCTGGAGGTTAAATGCTGAAGGTTACAGACGGTGGAATGGATCAGCGTCAACGTCTAGAAAGAAAATGTGCAGTTGATTTTGCAGCACCTCGAACATGCTCTTCCCTCCTGACGCTGCCATGACGGACTATTTGAGAGTCAAATGTCTCCAGCATGCAGGAAGCTTCTCTCTTGAAGTAAATAATCTTTGTTTCCATAAAAAAAGAAATGTCTGCTGTAATGATTCAACATATTGTCACTTCATGAAACCCTTCAGCTTAGTGGTTCTTAACACCTGTTGTCTGATCGCCCCCTCCTTTCATACTTTATGTTTCATCAAAAGCAGTTTGTTTTGAAATTAACTGCAAATTCACACCAGACGCATGACGTCAGCAGAGGATAAGCACCGCTGAGGCGTCCGTCCATTCCATCCACACTAACCTCCGTTACATCACCATTATCTTCACAGCAGCTGTGGACAAACTGACTTCAGAACATCAGGAATTCAGTTGTGAAAATCATTTTCAAGTAGGCTTCATAAGAAGTCTACAAGCAGCATTGTTTTTGTTTTTTTGATCCATTTATCAAATTTATTTTTTCGCTCAACGAAGCTCTTTATACCTGTAGTGAGACCTGCAAGCTCAAAGTGAAACTGGAGGCCTTGATAAATCATTATACAATTAACAAGTTTACAATATATATAGACACTGGGGACATTTGGGTGATTGGAACGGCTACCTTTGGAGAGTACTCTTCACTAAGAGCCCAAGAAAAACAGAAATATTGGAAAATATGGCGATTTAATAGTGACCCCACTTCACTCTGTCTATCGGAGTCGGTGTTGATTGTAACATTTAATTAAATGGATGTGCATCTGTTACGTAAAACAGACGAAGAACGGATGAAAGAGATGCCAACCACAGAAATGTATGAAATGGATTAGATGCCCGTCAAGAGTTTGTCATTATTAAATGTCCTCCTGAGTAGAGCGACAGCAACCTGCGTTCGTGCAGCAAAACAACGTGTTTACGTTGAAGTGACAAAGCACTCAAAGAGCGAAGTAGGAAATCAGGTGACTTCGTTATAGAGCAACAAAGTCTGCTAAAGGAGGACGGGTCAACAAAACACAGGACTTTAAAGGTGCGCAAGAAAAAAAATTCTAAGTTGGCAGCTAGAAGCTAACAGTGCAAACAATGACAACAGTGCCGAAAGAGCTAACAGTGTTTACTAGGGGGTAATCAGAGGGGCCTGACGACAGATATCCCTTCACTGAATCTTTACAGAGAAAATAGTTTGCTGCGATATTAATACTCTGAATATCATATGGAGAACCTCAAAGCGATGTTCCCCAAGCCTAACCAAGAAGTGATGATTTGTCATTTAATTTGGAGGACTTGTTTGGAGAGAAATTACTATGGTTAAAATAGATTATTACATTAAGGGAAGAATTGCTGGCCAAGAGTTAACCAATCAAGAAAAATCTTTCAAAATAGAATTTGAGGGCTGCTGAGGTCTGCCAAGATTAAAATTGTCTCACTATTTAATTTCTATTTTACACCATGTGACACAAATTTACACTCGGGTCGGGTACGCTTTAAACTGATCCTTGTCGTTCCACCTGAACGCAACATTTGTTTGTTTGCTATCTAAAGATAATCCAGGTTTAATTGGATGGTCTGATCAACAGGAAACTAAAGAAAGAGAAAGTACGATCTCTGATGAAGTGTGTTTCACTGAAACCTGCAACTTTCCTCTCACGGAGTCCTCTTAACATCTGGGCAGCTGATGTTCTCCACACGCTGTAACGTACTAAGTGACACTAAGCTAATGGGAGAGTTCACAGCAGACAGTAATTACACTTCTGGGCATGTTTTTTCTTCCGCCCAGCTGACTGACACCCCATTAACATCTGGAGGCGTACGCGCTTCGGAGGGTCAGCTCTTATCGTTCTGATTGGCTCTCATCTCCACTGTCCTCCTTTGGCAGCAAACAAATGAGGATTAATATATTTTTAGTTTTAGTTTTATTTGAGAGGTGGAGTACTTCTGTTCCAAAGAGTAGAGAGGAGCGAGGAGGACGAAAAAAGGTGGAGAAATGTACACTTTAATTTCAATTTCATGCTGAGGTGATCAGAAGAAGGGGGGGGGGGGTAAAAAAAAATCCCAAAATCCAGTGCTCAAGTGTTAAGTCTCCTAGGGAATCCTTGTTAATCTTTAAAAGGTGAGCAATTATAAAAGAGCTACTGAAGAAAGTTGCAAAGGCTAACCGCAAAACCAGAGCAAGAAAAAAAGAAAAGAAAAGAAAAGTGGCTGAGCATTCCAGATTTAGACGAGACGTCTGTCTTTTAGCTCTTGGGCATCTTTCTGAGACAAATTACTTTCAGTAGTCAATAGCCTGTAATTAAAATATACCCACTTGATGGAGAGGCAACAGTGTCTCTCTATTTAGTTATGGGTTGGAAAGATTAATTCTGGGGTGT